>NW_022196903.1:7456118-7498435 GCF_008632895.1 Mastomys coucha
GTCAAGCTGTCTCTGTGATCCTGTGATTCTGGGATCCTGAGATCCTGGGCTTGTTAGATCACCTGGGATTGTGGCTTTCTCTGTGTGTTGTGGGACTGGCTTCTGTTTTGTACATTTTTAATTAATTATTTTATTTGTTTACATTTCAAACAAATGTTGTCCCCCTTCCCAGTCTCCCTTCCATGACCTCCTATCCCATTCCCCTCCACCTTGCCTCTAAGAGGGTGCTTCCCCACACCCACACCCATTCCTCCCTCATCCCTCTTGCATCCTCCTTCTCTGGAGCATCAAGCCCCCCCTGGAGCAAGCGCCTCCCCTCCCACTGATGCCAGATAAAGCAGCCCTTCTACTACATAAGATTAGTATGGGAACCAACAATGCTATTTTTAAAAGCTATAAAATAATTTATTCAATATGATTTTTGACCAACAAATTTAAATAATGTGTATTATGTACACTATACATATATGATAAAAATTATTAGATCAATATTAGAACATTTGGGCATCACATTTGGAGAAAAGTGTCAGAATATATCAAAGTTATTCTCTGAGAAATTTTCATTGATACAATATATTATTCTTAACTTCCATTATCCTACTGCATAAGAAATCAACAAAATGTATCCCTTCTGTCTACCTGAAACTCTGTCCTACTGACAAACCTTCCCCAATTCCTTTCTCTTGCCCTTAAGAGCATGGTGTCCATCATCTCCCTTGGCTTCTATGTGTTCAGTTCTTCTAGATTCCATATATAAATGAGATACTAAAATATGCATGTTTCTATCTCTGGATTATTCCCCTTAACATAATGTTGGACAGGTCCTTCCATGTGTGGAAAAGAACAAGATTTTCTTCTCTTTAGAGACTACACAGTACTATTTGCTTTATCCTTTCATTTGTTGGATGCTTAGTTTGTTCCCAAACCTTGGTTGTGTATGTCATGCTGCAGTGAACATGGGAGTTCAGGTGCATCTTCAACATACTAGTTTTATTTCCTTTGAATTTGTCTAAGAATCAGAATTGCCAGCCAAGGCAATATACAGAGTTAATACAATCTTTATCAAGTTTCCAATGGTATTATTCACAGAAACAATATAACACAATTTAAAAGTTGAACAGAACCACTGAAGATATAAAAACTAGTCAAAGCAAAGCTGGGATTACCTATTTCATTATTTGCTCCCAAGATATAAAAAACATATTGCAACAGAATACACAGCATTGGCGTAAAATAAATCAGGCATATTGATGAATCAAAAAGACAAGAGAATTCAGAAACAAGCTCTAAAATATACAGAAAACTAATTTTTGCCAAAAGGATCCAAGAATATAAAATAGAGAACTGGGATATGAGGTTAGCTACTATGCTATAAAGTAGTCTCAAAAACTTAAAACAAAAATACTGTATGAGCTGGCAAGTATTTTCACAAAGTATTATTTATATAGGTGTCCCACAGGTGATCCAAAAAAATCCATCTATGGACACTTGATCTTTGACAAAGAAGCCAAAATCAAACATTGAAAAAAACAAAGCATCTTCAATCTTCAACAGATGGTACTGGTCTAACTGGTAGTCTACATGGAGAAGAAGGCAAATTGATCTATATTTATAACTCTGAACCTCAACATAAAACCAGATACACTGAATCTAGCAGAAGAGAAAGGGAGAAATAGCCTTGAAGGCCTTGGCACAGTGGAAAATTTACAGAATAGAGCATCAATAGGTCAGGCATTAAGATCAACAATTGATAAAAGGGACCTCTTGAAACTCAAAATCTTCTATAAGGCAGGGGACACTGTCAATAGGACAAAATGGCAACCCACAGATTGGGGAAAGATCTTCACTAACCCTACATCTGATAGAGGGTTAATATGCAAAATATATAAAGAATTTAAGAAATTAAACTCCAAAAAGCCAAATAACTCAATTAAAAAAATGGAGTACAGAGCTAAACAGAGAATTCTCAAGAGAGGAACCTCAAATGATCAAGGAGAAGTTAAAGAAATGTAATCAGGGAAATGTAAATCAAAATTACCCTGAGACTCCAACTTATACCAATTGGAAAAGCTAAGAACAAAAATTCAAGTGACAGCACATGTTGGTGAAGATGTAAAGAAAGGAGAACATTCCTTGATATTAGAGAAGATTGAGAACAATACTAGATGGTAGAATTGTAAGCTGTTACAACCACTCTGGAAATCAATCTGGCAGCTCATCAGAAAATTGGGAATAGTTCTACTTGAAGACTCAGCTATACTGCTCTGGGCATATATCCAAGAGATACTCCCCAATATCACACGAACATATGCTCTATTATGTTCATAAAAGCCTTATTCAGAATAGCCAGAAATTAGAAACAACCTAAGAGTCCCTCAACCAAAGAATGGGTAAAGAAAATGTGGTTCATTTATAAAATGGAATACTATTCAGCTATTAAAAACAAAGACATCATGAATTTTGCAGGTAAATGAATGGAACTACAATATATCCTTAAGGAGGTAAACCAGATCCCAAAGGCCATGCATGGTATGAACTCACAGATAGTGGATATTAGCTAAAAAGTATAGAATACCTATGATACATCCCACAGACTCTAAGAAGTTAAAATACAAAAGGTCCAAGTGAGGATGCTTTAATTGTTGTTAGAAAGGGAAATAAAATAATCATGGGAGGCAAAGGGAAGGAGGGTCATGGGTGAGAAAGGAGAGGAAGAGGGGAAAATAGAGGCAGGATCATGTATAGGGGAGACAAGAGAGAAGTTCAGAGGGCCAAGAGAATGAATGGAAATATAAAGCTGCAGGGATGGGTGTGGGTGTGGAGATGGGGGAATCTCTAGGAAGTTTCAGAGAACCGATATAGGGGAGGCTCCCAGGACTCAATGTGAGAGGCTTTAGCTGAAATGTTGACAGTGGGGATATGGAACCTGAAGAGCCCATCCCCAGTAGATAGATAGGGCCCTCAGTGGAGGAATGGGGACACCAATTCACCTTCAGAATTTTTGACCCAGAATTGTTCCTGTATAAAAGAAATGCAGGGACAAAAATGAAGCAGAAACTGAAGGAACGGCTAACCAGTGACCTGCCCAATTTGGAATCCATCCCATTGGTGAGCACCAAACATTGACACTATTACTGATGCTATGTTGTGCTTGCAGATAAGAGCATATAAAGGTTGTCCTCTGAGAGATTCTATCAGCAGATGACTGAGACAGATGCAAATACTCAAAGCCAATCATTGAACTGAGGTGGGGGACCCTTACCTCAATTAGGGTAGAGTTGGGGAAGGATTGAAGGAGCAGATGGGGATGGCAACCATTTAGGAAGACCAACAGTGTCAACTAACTTGGATCCCTCTCAAGACTTAGACACCAACCAAAGAGCTGGTCAGAGTCCCTGGCACATATGTGGCAGATGATTGCTTTTTCTGGCCTTAGTGAGAGAGAAAATGCCTAATCCTGAAGAGATTTGATACCCCAAGGAGGTGTATGGTGAAGGGATTACAGACTTAGAGGTGAAGGAGAAGGGGATGGGGGAAGAACTGAGAGGGGAATCCTGGAGAGGAACAGCATTTGAAATGTAACTAATTAAAATAATTAGTTAATAGTAATAAATATTAAAGCATTATCTAAATAAATAAATAAATAAAATAAAGATTAATCTTATTATTCCAAATAAAAAGGTCATTCCCTGTGTTAAATAATATACTAACCCAACTGTTGTTCATATCACATGATGGTAATTCATCTCATGAACCCTTTCTCATTGTTCCCCACCAAAATATGTAATAGTGGTATAATAAGAGGAAAATGAAAATGGAATAGAAAGGATTAAAGGGGGTGGCAGATGAGATGTCAGGGTAAAGCAGGAATATGGGGGAGGAATAACTCATACTAAACTCTTTTGAAAGCCTACTAGTGAATGACTTACCACGATACCCATAGATCAGTACAACCCTCAGCCTTCATCAAAGAAGCTTATTATTGCAGATGATGATTAACACAGGGACCAGAAGTGATCAACTTGTCAAGATTTAGAAACTCCTGTTTTCAGCTCTAAATAGTATATCTCTATCACAACCCCCACTTCAAGTCTTAGGGATTGTCACAGAAGAGGGTCAGAAATATTGTAAATGCCAGGGGTTGTAAATAACTTCAAGGAAATTGATTTATAAACACAAGACAGATACACATATGAACCCACAGCCATTGTGACAGCATGCTCATGACTTCTACAAACTCAATCTAAAGGAAATGTCTGCATAGTGGGGTGTACAGGACAGGAGATACACGTGGAGTCCCATCCTTAGTTGAAAAATTATTACCACTAGATAGCTGTTGGAAAGGGAAGAATCAAGTTCTCTTTAATATTGTGACCTCTGATACATACCACACTTCAGGGTAGGTTGCAAACCCAAGATTATTTGGCTAACACAAAGTATAGCCTAGAGATTTAAGAGGAACAGGAAAGGGGACTGGTAGATCACAAAGTTGAAAAATAGTGATGGATCTGGGAGGAGATGGGGGGGAAAATATGATAAAAATACCTTGTGTGGAATTCTCAAAGAAATTAATTAAAAATCCTATTAAAAACTAAGAAGCAGCTGGAAGAATTGTAGAATTATGAACTCTGTGTTTTACCTCACAATCACTGAAACTTGTAGAAAGTAGTGGAATAGAGATTTAAAAATGAACCCTATGGAAAATGTCAGAGTAGAGAAAGCCATAGAAAGATCATGACATGGCTTCTAACAGTGACTTCTTCACCCGCATGCTCTGTAAAGTTTCTTGTTTCAGCTTTTTCAAAACGGCTTTCTCTTCTTTAAAGTATCAATAGCATTACAAAGAAGAAAGTTAGAATAAGAAAAAAGTTGGATTGTTTTAAACTTAAATATTCTACTATTTAACCCAATCTTAATGGTAGCTCCATATTCTAAAAAATATTCCATGTGAATCTTGTCATGCCTTTAATACATCAAAGCATTCTCTTAAATTGATTTAGTTTTATTTTTATGTTCATAAGTATAATATTTTAAATATATTTTATTCATGTTTGAAATATTCAAACACTCTTACAATACACTCTGAGCATATTTACCACCACTTCTACCCTGAACCTCTCTCAGACACAAACACTACTCCCTTGACCCTCTCAACTTCATGACTCTTATTTTCTAAAACCTACCAAGTTCAATCTGTGCTGCTTTTATACTTGTGAGTGTGAAGTCATTGATTTCAGCTTGCTTTGCCTTCCAGGGCCTGCACAACAAATAAAGAACTGTCTCTTCCTCTTAGAGAATTACCAACTGTCAATAGCTCCTCATCTATGTATGAAGTTTTGAGCCTTACTCTTCTCTATCCCGGGTTATAATTTTGATGTCTGATACAGGTAATAAATCAAAGATTCAATGGGTTCATGACTACAACCTTCCTATTATGTTCAGAAAACAGTTTCATCTTAATCGTCCATGAACTCTGCTGTTCTTAAAATCTCTTTCCCCTTTCCTGTGATGTTTCCTGATCCCTGCATGAATGGAATATAACATAGGTCTTGAATTTAGGATCAGATGATCATTATATACATTTTGGCCAGTTGCGTGTTTCTGAATTAAACACTTTCTACTACACAAACAAACAACATTGATAATGTGTGCAAGCTGCATTAATGTATAAGAATAAAGATATAAAATTGCAAGATAGAAATAAGTTCACTCCTGGGTCCTATGACCTCCAAGCCTTTGTAGCCCTATGGATTAGGCATCAAATCCAGTCTTAAAGTAATTGATCAAACACACAACATTCATGCCACCATTGTACTTCTTAGGCTGCATTGTAGCTTGCAGAGTTCACAGTTGAATGAGTACCCACTCATTCATGGTCAGTACCCACTTGACTTCTCCATGTCCTGCACCCAAAATGGTGTGATTTCACCAATAGGATCTTAATGTTAAATTATTGTGAGCAACCAATATTAATGTTAATAACATGTATTATTTTGGGGGCCTATAAGACATTCCTGAAAAGAACTAGAGAGGAGTTATTCCACACAAGGCACAATACCTTTTGTTTGATAACTTCTGGCTTCTGGTATGAGAGTGATCCACTGCAAATTTAGCTCCAATTAAAGTTTTTTAATATGGCTATATTTAGGAAGCTTGTAAAATAGTTATATTCTAAAAGCATCATTATTGTTATTTAATCCTCCCTTCAGTGGGTTGTTTGGTTTTTTGGTGGTTAGCTTCTTGAGTTCTTTATATATTTTGGATATTAGCCCTCTATCAAATGTGGATTTAGTAAACATTTTTCCCTATGTGTAAGTTGCTGATTTTATTTTTATTGACTATGTCCTTTGCCTTACAGAAACTTTCCAGTTTCACAA
The DNA here is from genome assembly GCF_008632895.1 of Mastomys coucha. Taxonomy (NCBI): domain Eukaryota; kingdom Metazoa; phylum Chordata; class Mammalia; order Rodentia; family Muridae; genus Mastomys; species Mastomys coucha. Next base: position 7,462,496 of record NW_022196903.1, read on the forward strand.
GGTACCATTTATTAATTCTTGATCTTAAAGCATGAGCCATTAGAGTTCTGTTTAGGAAATTTCCCCCTGTGCCAATGAGTTCAAGGCTCTTTCCTACTTTCTCGTCTATTAGATTCAGTGTATCTAGTTTTATGTCAGGGTCCTTGATAAACTTGGACTTCAGCTTTATACAAGGTGACAAATATGGCTCTAGTTTCATTCTTCTACATATAGACAGCCAGTTTGACCAGCAGTATTTATTGAAGATGCTTTCTTTTTTTCCATTGTATATTTTTGGCTTCTTTGTCAAAGATCAAGTGTATGTGTGTGGTTTTATTTCTGGGTCTTCAGTTCTCTTCTGTTGGTCAACATGTCTGTCTCTGTACCAATACCATGCAGTTGTTATCACTATTGCTCTGTAGTAGAGATTGTGTTAGGTAACTCAGACCAGAAAGGACATGCATGTTATGTACTCACTAATAAGTGGCTATTAGCCAAAAAAAAAAAAAAATAACAGAATACTCAAGGTACAGTCCACAGAACTCAAAAACGTCAACAAGCTGAAAGGTACAAGTGAGGACAGTTCAGTCCCACTTGGGAGGGAGAAAAAAGAAATCACAAATGGGGAAGGAGGGACCTGGAAGGGAAAGTGCTTGGGGGAAGGGATGAGGGAAACTTAATCTGGTATTGGGTGAGGGAAAAGGACTGAAGCCCTGAGGGCCAGCAGAAAGAATGGAAACAGGAAACCTCAGGAGGTAGGAAGTTGGGATACCATCCAGAATCCACCAGAGACCTGGGAGGTGAGACCTTAGATGAAATACCTAACAGTAGGTAGAGGGAACTTATAGAGTCCACCTCCAGCAGGGCATCAAGTGAGGGAGGGGGTTGACATCTCACAGTTAAAACTTTGACACATAATTGTTCCTGTCTGAAAGAACTGCAGGGATGGAAAATGGAGAGAAGCCTGTGGGAAAAAAGTTCCAACGACAGGCCCAAATTGGGATCTAACTCAAGAGGAGGTCCCAAGGCCTGACACTATTACTCTATTACTGAGGCTATGGAGTGCTCACAGAAACAGACCTATCATGACTGTCCTCCAAAAGACCCAACAAGCAGCTGAAGGAGTAAGATGTAGATATTTGCACCCAATCAATGGACAGAAGCTGCTGACCTCAGTAGTTGAATTAGGGAAAGCTGGAAGAATCTGAGAAGGAGGACAACACTTTAGGTGGACCAGCAGTCTCATCCTGGACCCCTGAGATTTCTCAAACACTGGACCACCAGCCAGGAAATATACACCAATATACACCGACTGATATGAGGCCCCCAACACATATACAGCAGAGGACTGCTGAGTCTGGGTTCAGTTAGAGAAGATACACATAACCCTCAAGGGACTGGAGGCGCCAGGGAGTTTAGAGGTCTGGTTGAGTGGGAGTGTGGGGGAATGGGGACATCCATGTAGAGACAGACGATGGGGAGGAGGTGTGGGATGTGGAACAATTGGAGGGTTGACGGGGTGGGGGAAATAAAATCTAGAGTATAAATGAATAAATAATAAATAAATAAATAAAAGCTTAAAAATAAATCCTCCCTTCATCTCTTCTACCATACTCACCCAAACTTTTTTCCACCTAAGCTTCCCTTTTCATTTTTTAAAATAATTTCCTTTTGGAAGCTATTCATACCGTCTAACTTCCTTTTGTCCATTCATATGGCTAATATCAAATAGTAATAAGCTTTTGTCTCCAAACAATCTAGTAAAATATAAGACAAAAAGCATATAATCAAAATGACCAAGTAGGGAAAATAATCATATGAAACAGATGTAAGAGCAATCAATACCAGTCTTAGGATGAGTAACTAGAAAGTCATCCAGTTCCTGGTAAGATGAGATAGCCAGTATAGGTGTGGTGACTTAAAAGATTACCAAGAACACACAAATAAATAAATGAAGGAGAAAAATATAAGATCTTCACAAACAAGGAAAAAATAAAGACATAGATAAGGGTAAGAAGTTAAAAAACACAGAATTTGTGAGAATAATAACAATATTGTACTCCATAATTGATACACATAAAATATCTAGGAATAAGAAGATATATAACTTTAAACTGGAAACATAAATTTTAAAACTGGCATTTCTTAAGAACTTAAAGTAGAACAAAATCATAACTATTCAAATAAGTCACAGAAGAATATTTCTAAAAAAATTCAAGTTTTTTTACTTAACAAGCTAGAAAAACCTAAAACACAAAATTAGTAGACTTTGAGACTCATAAAAGCACATAGTAAAAATCAGTACTGCAAATATAAGTCACTAGCATGAAAGATAAAATATTGAATATAGAATTCCCTAGTAAAAAATATTGTGTCACACCAGGCATTGAGCTTTCAGAGACTTACATATGCCAGGCAACCACTGTACAAATGATACACGCTCTTATCCCCATAGTAACATTAATGTTAAAGAATATTAACAAGATCAACACAGAGTTAATAAAAGTTAATATCATTAAGCAGTAGGTAAGAGTCTCGTTGGCAAGGACATTATAAAGCATTCATTGTGAAAAGAATGACATATAAATTGATAATCATGTATTTCTTTTTCCTAAAATTAAAAATAAAACATGATGATGAATGGCATACGCTATATCTGGGACTCCTACTCTGCCTTAAAGATTTTGAATTTGTTCTAGAGAAAGAAAAACCTTTCCAACAGATCCATCTTGTAAAGTGAAGATAGGAGAACACAGTATCTTTAGTTGAATAGATCTCATGGGAAGGGGATGCATGAGGTTCATGGTGGTTCAGAAAGCTTTATTTTGTCCTGGCAAGCCTCAGTAGGAAGTCACAGTTGAACTGTTCAATTAATTGGCCACAGTCACCAAATTACCACACCTGGCAACTTGATTCTTGCCCTTCAGCCAGTGCCCGTTGTTCCACTACAAATGTGCCATGCAGAGTTTACAGAGCATGAAACAATAGAAACTGAATGTTATTGTTTTTTTTCTATTGCTCTGATAAAAGTGCCTAACAAAAATGAGTTTAGGGAAAGAAGGGATTATTTAAGTCTCACAGTTACAGCATAAAGGCAATCATTGTATGGAAGACTGGTCACATAGTAACAGTAGTCAAACAACAGAGATGAATGTTCATGCTCAGCTAGCTTTCTTCTTTTTATTCAGTCCAGGAGCATAGCCTGTGAAATAATGGCACCCATAGTCAACAGCAAGTCCAACCTCAACTAACCTAATCTAGATAATTCCTCACAGGTTTGCCCGGAGACCAATCCATTCTATCTAATCCTTTATAAGCATGCTTAAAAGATCAACTGATTTAGATCATCTCCAAAGGTGTGTGCAATGGTTAACCTAATCTAGACACTCCTTCACAGGCATGCCCAGAATCTTGTCTCCTACATGAGTCCTGATCATGCCATACTGACATTTATTATTGTCAATCACACTAAATCAAGTAATCCCATAGGAAATGTTGAGAATGACTTAAAGTTGACCTGTTGTAGCTTTCACAGACTACTTAGCAATGTTACTACATTAAAACGATGGTACTTATCTTCAAGGGAATGGTATTAACTTGTTCCTGACACCATTCTTCTAAGACCAATCTCCTCTTCTCTCACTCCTGGACACTCTAATGTACACCTGAACATTTACATACATACATTCATACATACATACATACATACATATGTATGTATGCATAAATGCTTCTTTCTTTTCATTTTTTTCTTTTTTCTCCTTTTATTGTATATCTTATTTAATTACATTTTAAATGTTATCCCCTTTCCCAGATTCCCCTCCACAACTCCCCTATCACATCCTCCTACCCCCTGCTTCTATGAGGGTGCTCACCAACCCACTCCAGCCTCACCTCCCTAGCATTCCCCTACATTGGGGCAGCAAGCCTCCATGAGACTGAGAGGCTCCCCTCCTACTGATGCCAGATAAGACCATCCTCTGCTACATATGCAGGTGGAGCCATGGATCCCTCCATGTGTACTCTTTGGTTAGTGGTGCAGTTCCTGGGACCTTTGGGTGTCTTGTGTATTGATATTGTTGTTCTTCCTATGCCATTGCAAACCCCTTCAGCTTCTTCAGTCCTTTCTCTAATTCCTCCATTGGTGACCCCATGCGCAGTCTAATGGTTGGCTGTGAGCACTAGCTCTGTACTTGTCAGGCTCTGAAAGAGCCTCTCAGGAGACAGCTATATCAGACTCCTGTCAGCAAGCACTTCTTGGCATCCACAATATTATCTGTGTTTGGTGGCTACATATGGATCCCCAGATGGGGCAGTCTCTGGATGGCCTTTCCTTTAGTCTCTGCTCCACTCTTTGTCCCTGTATTTCCTTTAGACAAGAGCAATTCTGGGTTAAAATTTTGGAGATGAGTGGGTGGCCCCATCCCACAACCAGGGCCGTGCCTAACCTCTGGATATGATCCCTACAGGTTCTCCCACCCCTTTCTTGGCTATTTCAGCTAACGTCATCCCGTTGGGTCCTGGGAGCCATTTGGTTTCCTGGCATTGGGGACTTTCTGTTGGCTTCCTCTAGCTCTGTATCCCACACAGCTACATACTTGTTCAATTTCCTGATGCTCTGTACATCACCCCATCTACTCCCATACCTGATCCTTTACCACCTCTTCCTCTCCCCCTCCTCTTTTCCCCATAAGTCCCTCCCCCCTCTACCTGCCAAGATTATTTTGTTCCCCCTTCTAAGTAGGACTGAAGCATCCATATTTTGGTCTTCCTTCTTCTTGAGCTTCATATGGTCTGTGAGTTGTATCATGGTTATTCCAAGCTTTTTGCCTAATATCCACTTATCAGTTGCTGGGTAGGCTTTCTGCAGACAGAACCAGGTGAGAGAGGGAGAGAACCCTGTTCAGCAGAGCCTCTCTCTCTCTCTCTCTCTCTCTCTCTCTCTCTCTCTCTCTCTCTCTCTCTCTCTCTCTCTCAGGGCTGAGCGGGATGGTGAGTATCTCCTGCCTCCGGAGAATAACCACCCCAAGCTGGGAGTCTGTCCAAGCAGAAACTCATTTTATTGTATCAATCTTTTCTTTTTAAAGGGCTGAGAGAGGAGGTGGAGTTTTCTGCTGAGATGAAATGATGTGGGATGGGGAAAGTTGATGAAGGGTATGGGGTGACTAAAGGAACCATCAGTTACAGTTACTCTACATCAGCAGGAGCTAGGCAAAGGCAGGCTTAAGCAGGTTGTGCTGAGTCACTCCAGTATGGAAATGACTGAGACAATTTACAAAACAAGTTTACAAAACCAATTTACAAAAGCCAGGCTCAAGTTTGTCCTCAAGGCCCAAACTAGGGCCAAATAGAGTATGGAAATGACTGAGACAATTTACAAAACCAATTTACAAAACCAATTTACAAAAGCCAGGCTCAAGTTTGTTCTCAAGGCCCAAACTAGGGCCAAATAGAGCCCAACAATCAGTGAGTGCATAGCATATGTGATATTTTTTGACTGGGTTACCTCACTCAGGATGTTCTCACCATTTGTCTGCAAATTTCATGAAGTCATTGGTTTTAATAGCTGAGTAGTACTCCACTGTGTAAATGCACCACATTTTATGTATCCATTCCTCTGTTGAGGAACACCTGGGTTGTTTCCAGCTTCTGGTTATTATAAATATGGCTGCTATGAACATAGTGGAACATATGTCCTCGTTATATGTTGGAAAATCTTTTGGGTATATGCCCAGGAGTGGTATAGCTGTGTCCTCAGGTAGAACTATTTTCAATTCTCTGATGAACTGAGAGACTGACTTTCTGAGTGGTTGTATCAGCGTACAATCCCACCAGCCATGGAGGAGTGTTCCTCTTTCTCCACTTCCTTGCCAGCATCTGAGGTTTTATCTTAGCCATGCTGACTGGTGTGAGGTAGAATCTCAGGGTTGTTTTGATTTGCATTTCCCTGATGACTAAGAATGTTGAACATTTCTCTAGGTGCTTCTTGGCCACTTGAGATTCTGCAGTTGAGAATTCTTTGTTTAGCTCTGTATTTCATATTTGAAAGGGTTACTTGGTTCTCTGGATTCTAACTTCTTGAGTTCTTTGTATATATTGAATATTAACCCTCTATCATATGTTGGATTGGTAAAGATCATTTTCCAATCTGTTGGTTGCCATTGTGTCCTTTGCCTTACAGAAGCCTTTCAATTTTATGAGGTACCATTTGTTGATCTTAGAGCATAAGCCATTTTTATTCTGTTCAGAAAAATTTCTCCTGTTAGAGGCTCTTCCCCACTTTCTCTTCTATTGGATTCAGTGTATCTGATTTTATGTGGAGGTCCTTGATCAACTTGGACATTAGCTTTGTACAAGGGGATAAAAATACATTGATTTGCATTCTTCTATATGCTGACTGCCGCTTAAACCAGCAGGATTTGTTGAAAATACTGTCTTTTTTCCACTGGATGGTTTTAGCTCTTTTGTCAAAGATCAAGTGACCATAGCTGTGTGGGTTTATTTCTGGGTCTTAAATTCTATTCCATTGATCTACCTGCCTGTCTCTGACAAATACCATGCAGTTTTTATCATTATTGCTCCATAGATTACACCAAGAGGTCAGGGATAGTGATTCCCCCAAAAGTTTTTTTATTGTTGAGAATAGTTTTCACTATCCTGGATTTTTGGTTACTTCAAATGAATTTGCAAATTTCAATTTTAATTACTTTTATTTTTTTACAATCCAGTCTTTGTCCACCTCACTGTTCTGGATGCATCTCTCTAGCCTCCATAGCCATTTTCTTCAGAATGCCCAGTGATGCCAGAATAACTGATTTGAAGAAGTCCTATCACCAGGCAAATCCTGTATCCAACAGTGCCCAGTATCATAATGTGAATATTCCACTCTTCTCTCAAATAAATTATCATTCCCCCCTTCACCATTTCCCATTTTGAACAAAAATAGGATGGGCTACTAAAGATTCATGGTTTACACCTCTTCTACCTCCATCCTACAAGTAGTGGAGGGAAAGAAGAGAAGGAAGGAAGAAAGTACGGAATGAATCAGAACCCCACTACACAAGTTTCTCAGGACAGCGTATCAAACAGGTCTTAAACTTCAAACAAGTTATTTAATCTCCATGTTTCTGTTCTGATAAAATACTCTAGACATACAATCAAAATGCACCATTCTATTATGTGAAAAATGAAGTTGCAGAAATATCAAGTAGTTGTCATAAAACAATATATACAAAAGTTTGCTTTCAACAATTTCTTCAGAATCATGTAATGTTTAGAAATTCTCATCATGTGGCAGCTTCACTCTCCAAGTACATTTACAAAATATACATGGATCTCTTTATTATCTTATTAATGTTTATAATAAAAAAAGATTTGGTTAGCTGAACCCTGATACAAATATTTTGCAATTGTCTTCCAGGGGCAAAAGCATTCTTTTTATGCTAAGTCACAGAAGTCAAAAGAAAAATTATTCACACTAAACATAAATATAAGATACTCTGGTGAAAAATGTAGTCCTTATGCATTCAGAAATTACAAATGTTAAAGTGATTTGATATTTTCCTGATCTTTGTGATCTTTCAAAGATATGCTGAGTTAGTTCTAATTAAATAAATTTAACTAAAATATGTAAATGTTAGATAACAGTTATAAACAACAAAAACTCTTTCTACTTAGTTGGCTTTAATTATTGCAGTATCTGTTCTATTGTACATTTCTTTAAAACACAAAAGCTCAGCAGAAAAAAAAAGGAGCTTTCAAAGTGCCTAACTGAAACTTTGAAATACAGATACTTGATCATGGAATGAGAATAAAAAATTTCAAGCTGCCATGGTAAATAAAATTATAGGAATAGGGGAGTTTTGAGGAGTTTCCTTTACATATGCAACTGCTGAGTATTATCCACCTACCTTGTATTTGAACATTTCATTTTTATCACATCTTCAGGTTGATTTGGACAAACTAGGAGCTCAACATTATGGAGCAGTACCTAGCATCTCGTGAGTTCTCAGCATCTGGCTTCCTTTATGAGTAAGAAGAAGGCAGAAACACAAAATGATAGCATGCATTTGGGTCCAATTAAGTTCATTTGAGGAATGGATCTGGAAGGGAGTCAAGAAGCATAAAACCCTTTATGAGGACAAACACTTCAACCACAATGTGATTAGACAGAGTACACATTTGCACTGACAATCCCAATCACTGAGAAAAACAGCACCATTCCCTAGCACAAGGGACACTAGGTGTATGTCAGAGTACATTTGGGAAGGAATTTTTCCCAGGATTTTGATAGCACAAGTATGAACAGAAGAAATAAATCTGTCAGTTTAAACAAATTACTCTCAAAAACTGCTCTCAGGGGCAGTGTTTTGGCATTCCCTCAGACATTTGGCAACATCAGGATCTGTCACCCATGGTCAGTGAGAAGCAGCTGTGTCAAAACAGCCAAGTAGTGACTGAGTGCACATCCTCAGACTGGCATCTCCCTATGACCACTGCACTTGGCATCTGCTGCCTGGGTTTCCTCTTCTTCCTCCTGACAACCCACTCTTTCAGCCTCCCCAAGGGTATTATTTTTTGATAAAGTCTTGACAAACACCTGTCTGAGATATCATACAACCATTGAAAGCTCAATTAATTTCACTTAAAATAGAAATAATGCATGGCTTTCATTCAAATCCCATTTGATGTGTGTGTCAGCAAGAAATCTATAAAGAGCCCCTGGGTCTTGCTGTAGCATTTCACTAGACCTGACTCACATGAGATGATAACCTTAAAAACTGCCAAGTGTGTGTTAAAAATATTAAGCTGTATTGCTAAACTCCTAAATTGGTAAGTCTTTTTATCGTATTTTCCCTGTGTTCTATTTATACCTTAGTGCTGTACCAATACTCTAACATTTCGCTTTGTCTTTGGCGACAGGGTCTCATACAGCACAGGTTGGCCTCAAGCTCACTATGTGGATGACACTGGCCTTGAACTGCTGATCCTCTTGACTCTACCTTGAAAGTGCTGAGATTATACATATGCACCAACATGTCTGCTTCTTCCAAAAATCATCCTATAACCTAGTGATTAGACTCTCCTGATTTCAAAATCAGGAAATCAAATTAGTTGATCCTAGTAAGGGAAAGGTGCTCTGTAGACAGCTGTTATTTGGTGGAATAAATTCTGTCTCCAATATCATGTCCCTGTTTCTGTCGGTTTACTTTTCTTTTACATTAAAGCTGGATTAAAGCAGTCATAGCTCAGCTGCTATCTCTCCACCAGGTGAAGAGGTCTGGTATTCCTCAGAGAAGTGTTAGCAAAGATAAAGAAGAAAGTTTCTCCTTCCTTCTCACTCCTTTGCCACTCTTTTGTTCTTTCAAACTCAGCCTTGTTTAACATCTGAAATTTGCACTCTGAACCACAAGATGTAAAGAAAAGAACACAGAACATGTTTGATGGTACCAAATCCTTTGCTAGATGTTCTGAGAAAAGAAAAAAGAAAGCACAATTAACAAGCCTACTTGTATATGGAAGCATCATGGCCTGTCACCTAGGCTCTCAAAAAGAATCACTTCTTCTATCATGTCTTTGGGTGGATTTGGACAAACTCAGGTCTCAACACAGTGGAGAAGTTCCTAACATCTCTGTGAGCTCTCAGCACCTGATTTCCTTTCTGGAGTAGCCAAAAGCACAAACATAAAATGATAATATGCATTGTGGTACAATTAAGTTTTCTAACTTGTTAAAATGCATCTATCACAGTAGGAATTGAAAATTAATGTTATAATATTATTTTAATATACTTTGTGTTTTATGTGTTGAGACCAAATTTTATATTCAAGTAAAACTCATTCTTTTGCATTCTTTAAATCAACTTTCAGGATTACATTCATCCATTAATCTTGTACATTATTAATTCTAGAATATGTGCACACTAGGAAAAAAAGACTCAGATTTCACTTAATACCATACTCCCTGCCTAAATAAAGTAGGAGTTGAAGTCCCCCAGTCTTCTTGTATATTCTGGATAACTTGAAGTGTAAAGATCAATGAAAAATATGGGGTTCAATAGGTCCTATAGAACCTGTAACATTATGAGAAAGAAAGATTTCTTTAGAGGCCAATGAGATGGCTTAGTATGTAATGGTATAAAGAGGCTCTCTACCAAGCTTGTGATCAACATGGTGGAAGGAAAATAAACACTACAAATTGTTCTGACCTTTAAATACATACTTTCAGACACATACACACAAACACACACAATGTTTTTAAACAGCAAACTATTTGTGCCTAATAAAAATATTAAAATAAAAATAACTTACAAATGACTAAAAAACTAATTACAGGTGTCCTCGATATTTACAGTGTATCTTTGAGTGATGTATTAATCTTATTTTATTATATATTCTCTTTATTTACATTTCTAATGTTATCCCCTTTCCTGGTTTTTCTCCCTCCCAAAAATATCCTATCACATCCTCCCTCCCCTGCTTCTATGAGGGTGTTCTTCTACCCACCCACCCACTCCCACCTCCCCAACCTAGATTCCCCTACACTGGGGCATCTATTGAGCTTTCATAGGACCAAGGATCTCTTCTTCCATTGGTGAATGACAAGGCCATCCTCTGTAACATATGCAGCTGGAGCCATATCGAATCCTTTATTGATGTCTTAGTCCCTGGGAGTTCTGGGGTGTCTGGTTGGCTGATTTTATTGTTCTTCCCATGGGGTTGCAAACCCCTTCAATTCTTTCAGTTCCTTCTGTATCCTTTCCTTTGTTGAAAGACATCTGGGATCTTTCCAGCTCCTGGTTATTATAAATGAGGCTGCTTTGAACATAGTGGAGCATGTGTCCTTATTATAAGTTCGAGCATCTTCTGGGTTTATGCCCAGGAGTGATATAGCTGGGTCTTCAGGCAATACTATGTCCAGTTTTCTGTGGAACCATCAAACTGACTTCCAGAGGGGTAGTACCAACTTGCATTCCCACCAGTATTTTTTTAAATAAAAAAAAAATAGTTTTTTTTTTATTTTAGTGAGGGGGAATCTCATAGTTTTGATTTGCATTTCCCTGTTGACTAAGTGTGTTGAACATTTCTTTAGGTGCTTCTTGGCCATTGGATATTCCTCAGTTGAAAATTCTTTGTTTAGCTCTATACCCCACTTTTAATAAAGTAATTTTGGTTCTCTGGAGTCTAACTTCTTGAGTTCTTTGTATATATTGGATATTAGTCCTCTTTCTGATGTAAGATTGGTAAAGGTATTTTCCCGGTCTGTTCATTGCCTTTTTGTCTTATTGACAGTGTCCTTTGCCTTACAGATTTGCAACTCTTTGAGATCCCATTTTCGACTATTGACTTAACAGCACAAGCCATTGGTATTCTGTTATGGAATCACCCCCCCGCTCCCCATGTTCATATGTTCCAGTCTCTTCCCCACTTTCTTCTCTATAAATTTCAGTGTATCTGGTTTTATGTGGAGGTCCTTGATCCACTTGGACTTGAGCTTTGTACTACGAGATAAGAATGGGTCAATTTGCATTCTTCTACTTGCTGACTGCCAGTTGAACCAGCACCATTTGTTAAAAATGCTGTCTTTTTTCCACTGGATGGTTTTTGCTCCTTTATCAAAGATTAAGTGACAATAGATATGTTGGTTCATTTCTAAGTCTTCAATTCTATTCCATTGATCTTCCTGTCTGTCTCTGTACCAATACCATGCAGTTTTTATCAGTATTGCTGTTATATAGCTTGAGGTAAGGGATGATGATTCCCTCAGAAGTTCTTTTATTGTTGAGAATAGTTTTCAGCATATCCCTTTGACCTTCTTTTGTTGTTTTATTGCCCTAGCTAGAACTTCAAGTACTATGTTGAAGAGATAGGGAGAAAGTGGGCAGCCTTGTCTAGTCCCTGATTTTAGTGGGATTGATTCAAGTTTCCCTCCATTTAATTTGATGTTGGCTACTGGTTTGCTTTTACTATGTTTAGGTAAGAGCCTTGAATTCTTTATCTTTCCAAGACTTTTAACATGGAAGAATGCTGAATTCTGTCAAACACTTTTTTCAGCATCTAATGAAATGATCATGTGTTTTTTTTTTCTTTTGTTTTTTTTTTTCTTTTTGTTTCTTTATGTAGTGGAATATTGTAACCCTCCTGGCTTGAGGGCTGCCTCTCATAACCACACCTCTCTGCCCATGTCCTACTATTTGCCATGCCTTGATCCTGGTTCCAGTTACATCTGAAGTCCCGCCTCTACAGAGACCAAAGAAGCCGCTGATTGGGCCGGCATGCTGACAAACTTGAGGGAGGGGTTTTGCCTCACCTATTCTACCTGTGGGCTTGTAACAAAGACTTTATTTAAATTCAAGATGGCTGGGTGACCATACCTCCTTAATGTTGTCTAATTTTTATAGAGCCTTCTACGTGGGTTAGGTATAACTATGACTATCCTACCTTCTCCCAACTCCATATTCCAGGTAACCCATTCTTTAATGTTGCTGCTGGATGGCAACAGAATATGTTGATGGATTTCCATATATTGAACCATCTCTGCATTCCTGGGATGAAGCCTATTTGATTGTGGTGAATGATCATTTTGATGTGTTCTTGGATTTTATTGCCAAGAATTTGATTGAGTATTTTTGCATCAGTGTTCATAAGGGAGATCTGAAGTTCTCTTTATTTGTTTGGTCTTTGTGTAATTTAGGTACAATTTTGGCTACATAGAATGAATTTGGTAGTGTACCTTCTGTTTCCATTTTGTGGAATAGTTTGAAGAGTATTGATACTAGGTCTTCCTTAAAGGTCTGCACTAAACCCATCTGATCCTGGACTTTTTTTGGTTGAGAGATTATTATTGATTGTTTCTATTACTTTAGGGGTTATGGGACTATTGAGATGGTTTATCTGATCCTGTTTTTACTTTGGCACCTTGTATGTTTTAAAAAATTGTCCATTTCATTCAGATTTTCTAATTTAGTTGAGTATAAACTTTTGTATTAGGATCTGATGATTTTTTGAATTTCCACAGTTCCCTTTATTATGTCTCCCTTTTCATTTCTAATATTATTAATTTGGATACTGTCTCTGTGCTCTGTCATTTGTCTGGTTAAGGGTTTATCTATCTTGTTGATTTTCTCCAAGAACCAGATCCTGGTTCTGCTGATTCTTTGTATAGTTCTTTTTGTTCCTATTTGGTTGACTTAAGCCCTGAGTTTCATTATTTCCTCCTGTTACTCCTCTTGGGTGTATTTCCTTCTTTTTGTTCTAGAGCTTTCAGGTGTGTTCTCAAGCTGGTAGTGTAAACACTCTCCAGTTTCTTTTTGGAGGAACTTAGAGCTATGAGTTTTCTTCTTACCACTGCTTTCATTGTGTCCCATAACTTTTGGTAGGATGTTTCTTCATTTTCACTAAATTCTAAAAGTCTTTAATTTCTTTCTTTGTTTCTTCCTTGATCAAGTTATAATTGAGTATAGTGTTGTTCAGTTTCCATGTGTGTGTGTTCCATTGTTTTTTTTTTTGGAATTTTAGATCAGCCTTAGTCCATGGTGATCTGATAGGGTTCATAGGATTATTTCTATCTTCTTGTATCTGTTGAGGCTTGGTTTTTGGCCAATTATATTGTCAATTTTGGAGAAGATATCATGAGGTGCTAAGAAGAAAGCATATTCTTTTGCTTTAGGATGAAATATTCTATAAATATGTTAGATCCATTTGGTTCTTAACTTCTGTGAGTTTCACTGTGTCTCAGTTTAGCTTCTGTTTCCATGATTTTGTCCATTGCTGAGAGTGGGGTGTTAATGTTTCCCACTATTATTTTGTGGGGTATGATGTGTGCTTTGACATTTAGTAATGTTTCTTTTATGAATGTGGGTATCCTTTCATTTGGAGAATAGATGTTCAGAATTGAGAGTTCATCTTGATAAATTTTACCTTTGATGAGTATGAAGTGACCCTCCTTATCCTTTTTTGATCACTTTAGGATGAAATTTGATATTATTTGATATTAGAATGGCTACTCCAGCCTGTTTCTTTAGACCATTTTATTGGAAAATTGTTTTCCAGTCTTTTACTCTGAGGTAGTGTCTGTCTTTGTCACTGAGAACCATTTCTTGTATGTAGCAAAATGCTGGGTCCTGTTTATGTATCCAGTCTGTTAGTCTATGTCTTTTTATAGGGAAATTGAGTCTGTTGATGTTAAGAGTTATTAAGGAAAAATTATTGTTACTCCATGTTATTTTTGTTGTTAGAGGTGTGTACTGGCTGGTTTTGTGTGTCAACTTGACACAGGCTGGAGTTATCACAGAGAAGGAAGCTTGGGGAAGTGCCTCCATGAGATCCAGCTGTGGGGCATTTTCTCAATTAGTGATCAAAGGGGGTAAGGGTCCCTTGTGGGTGGTGCCATCCCTGGGCTGGAAGTCTTGGGTTCTATAAGAGAGCAGGCTGAGCAAGCCTGGAGAACCAAGCCAGTAAGAACATCCCTCCATGGCCTCTGCATCAGCTCCTGCTTTCTGACCTGCTTGAGTTCCAGTCCTGACTTCCCTTGTGATGAACAGCAAGATGGAAGTAGGTTGAACAAACCCTTTCCTCCCCAATTTGCTTCTTGGTCTTGATGTTTGTGCAGGAATAGAAACCCTGACTAAGACAAGGTAGTATTATGTTAGTGTGCCAATCTTCTTTTGGATTTGTTGAAAGATTATTTTTTTGTTCTTTCTAGGTATAGTTTCTTCCTTGTGTTGGTGTTTTCCATCTATTATCCTTTGTAGGGCTGGATTTGTGAGAAGTTTTTATGTAAATTTATCTATTTTTCATGGAATATCTTATTTTCTCCATCTATGGTAACTGAGAGCTTTTCTGGGTATAGTAGGCTGGGTTGGTATTTGTGTTCTTGTTGGGTCTGTATGAGATATGCACAGGATCTTCTAGCTTTCATAGTTTCTAGTGAGAATTCTGGTATTATTCTAATAGGTATGCCTTTACATGATACTTGACCTTTTCCCTTATTGCCTTTAATATTTGTTCTTTATTTAATGTATTTGGGGTTTTGATTATATGTGATTGGAGGAATTTCTTTTCTGGTCCAGTCCATTTGGACTTCTGTAGGCTTCTTGTATGTTCATAGGCATCTTTTTCTTTAGGTTAGGGAAGTTTCCTTCTATAATTTTGTTGAAGATATTTACTGGCCCTTTAATGTGGGAATCTTCACTCTCTTCTATACTTATTTTCCTTAGGTTTGGTCTTCTCATTGTGTCCTGGATTTCCTGGATGTTTTGGGTTAGGAGCTTTTTCATTTTGCATTTTCTTTGACTCTTGTGTCAATGTTTTCTAAGCTATCTTCTGTGCCTGAGATTCTCCCATCTATTTCTTATATTCTGTTGGTGATGCTTGCATCTATGACTCCTGATCTCTTTCCTAGGTTTTTTAACTCCAGGATTTTCTCCTTTTGTGATTTCTTTATTGTTTCTATTTCCAGTTTTAGATTTTGGATGGTTTTGTTCATTTCTTTGGCCTGTTTGATTGTGTTTTCCAGTAATTCTTTAAGGGATTTTTGTGTTTCCTCTTTAAGGACTTCTACCTGTTAACCTGTGTTTTCCTGTATTTCTTTAAGGGAGTTGTTATGTTCTTCCTCCTATGGGGCTGCAAACCCCTTCAGCTCCTTGGGTCCTTTCTCTAGCTCCTTCATTGGGGACCCTGTGCTCAGTCTAATGGATGGCTCTAAGCATTAAGGGAGTTATTTATGTCCTTCTTAAAGTCCTCTATCATCATCATGAGAAGTGATTTTTAGATCTGAATCTTGCTTTTCCTATGTGATGGTGTATTCAGGACTTGCTATGGTGGGAGAATTGGGTTCTGATCATGCCAAGCAACCTTGGTTTCTGTTGCTTCTGTTCTTATGCTTTCCTCCCACTAACCATCTGATTTTCTTTAGTGCTACCTGCCATCGATGTATCTGACTGAAACCTGTCCTTCTTGTAATCTTGGTTGAGTCAGAGCTCCTCAGAATCCAGCTGTCACTGTGATTCTGTGTGGTACCGTGGGCAGCTCACTGCTGAGGCCGATGGCTGAGGCTCTCTCTCCTGCTGCTGCTGGCCTGCGGCTTGAGTGGCAGATTAGTTAAAGACAAGGCAAACTCAGAGACAAGCACTTGCAGAGACTATAAGTTCAACCCTTCTGCCATTTAGCATTTGTTCTTTTGCCATAGTTTTAAAATACCAACTTTAATTATTACACTCTATTTTAAATGAGTAAAATATTGATTTGAAGAAAGTACAAATATAAAACAATTTACATTCATGAGGCTTTTAATTCAATTTTTATTAGTTTAGTTCTGATCATTCTTTTAACCTCACTTTTCTTTACCATTTTATTGGATATTCTTTGCTAATGATAGACACAGATATGAATCTAAATCATAGTATCCTTAAATAAGCTAGTATATATTTTGAAAAACAATTATTTATCAAGTCTGAACAGATGTCTCAGCAGTTAAGAAAACTGATTATTCTCTTAGGAGCCAAGATTTGATTCTCAGCACCCACATGATACTTCATGATTTCTATAACTCCTGTTCAGGTTATGTGGTGCCCTCCTGTGGGCTCTGCTGGCAGCAGGAACACACGTTAGACAGACAGACAGACAGACAGACAGACAGACAGACAGACAGACAGACGGACAGACAGACAGAAAAAATACCCATACACATAAAATAATCCTCTAGTTAAAAAAAAAACATAATTTCCAGATTTATAAAAAAAAAAAAATACTGTGTACGGATGAGGGCAAACATGTGCCATAGTTAGTATATGATTGTGCCTGCATGCATGCAGAGGCTGGGGAAAAATTCTGAGGAATCAGTTCTCTTTCTGATATGTAGATTCCAGAGCTGTAATGTAGCTCATTATGTTTGGTAGCAGTTGCTATTGCCTGGTAAACCATTTCATTAGTACCCACAGTTACATATTTTGTCTCTTAAATATTTCACTGCTTTCTCCTTCAGATACCTAAATTTATGTCAAAGATGCTTTTTTTAGATCTAAGAGTTTAATTTTGTTACTTTTTTAATCTCTACAATGCAAGAGGTAAAGAGAAGCAGAAAGAAGATAAAAGGCCTTCACTGTACCCTCAGAACTCCCAGGGTCTCAACCACCAACCAAGGACTGCACATGGTGGGTCTGATTGTTCAGGCAGTATGTGTATAGTAGAGGATTGCAAATTCGATCATCAGTAGGAGGAGAGGACCTCAGCCCTGTGAAGGTTCTGTGCCCCAGAGTAGGGGAATACCAGAGCCAATAAGTGGGAGAGGGTGGGGTGGCAGGCATGGGGAGTGGGGAGGCAGCTGGGGTTTGTTTTTGTTGTTTTTGTTTGTTTCTTTGTTTTTTGGAGGGGAAACTGGAAAAGGAGAAATTTACATGTAAATAAAGAAAATATCTAATAAAAAAAAAAAAGAAAAGTCAAAAAAAAAAAAAAAAGGCCTTCACTAATATGCTTGGTGGGCCTGAGGATGTGAGGTGTCTCAGAGCACTGGGATGAGAAAAGAATGAGCTAATGAATATTCCGTGCCACCAAGAGATACACTTTGTCCAAGGCCTATCTGTTCTGAAATCCTCTCTAAGGGACTCTGTAAGCCAGTAGCAGCCTATCTATTGGAGGCTGTTTGTCACCCTCAAGTGGATACTGGCTCTTCTTTCGTCACTGCAAACTCAGCTTAACATACTAGGAATCTGTAAATTAATTTCAAACTGCAACCTCATCAACAAAAGCATAAATAAACTTCTGTCACTTAGTATGTACATTAACCCTATGAGTCACATTCAGGGTCTAACAATAGAATCTATTGTACATATTGCAGACAATAATACATCAATGTAATAGTATAATATAAAGCACAAAGAACAAATATGATCAGGCATTTCACTCTCTCTTTTCGTTACTTAGTCCTTGGGAAAGGCACCCCACTTTGGATACTATTGTTCTAGATCTGAAATCTTGGTTCCAAAATGTTTTTAGGACATAGCCATGTGCCTCTGAAGCCTTCCTTCCCCTGCAATGACACCCTCGCAGTTGAATCATTCCTATTGAATGCATCTGAACAGCTGCAGCTCTCTGCAGAAGCTTTACCAGCATCTCTGAAAGAAAGGCTGTTTCTTAAAACATTATAACATATTTTAAACACACACAAAGAGTCTTTAAATGCACACTGATTTCCTCATACTGACCTAAATTCCTCCAAGTGCAGTTTGAGGCTTCTGTATGCTGATTTGTCAATAGTGGGAAGGAAAAACATCTGCTGCTATTCTGCGCCTATGATTTCTTCAAATGCATGAATGTCACTATTATGTGAAATGGCCACTTGACTGATTTAAGGCATTTATTAATTGACTATTGGTGTCCCAGCGTATTTTGATGAGCAGAATTATAGAGTCATTGGGACTCAAATCTCCCAAAGATGTATAACTATTTAAGGAAATGAATGCTCTCTGATTGTTTCAGTGATTCCACAGGAAGCCTGTGAATATGGCCCAAGTGCTCAGTCAATTTTACAAAGCTGTGATGTTAGACAGGCACATTGGCCCAGTCAGCTCCACTCCAGTCACAGAGATGCAGACATTGTTCAGATTTCAGGTAACTGCAGAGGGATTAACAATGAGAGCTGCCGCTGTTTGATTCTGCCAACATTACTTAGATCATCCTTGTAATTCACAGGATCATGAGTCTCCCACACAAGCCTCTGGGCTATGAAAATGAACCCCTCTATGATTAGCAGCCTTTGCACAGTCTCCTCTGCTTTTGAGACTGATCCAGAGAAAAACTGATGTCTTTTCATATGTCAATCCCTTTAAAGTGTGTCCTCCATGGGCTCAGCAAGGCTCCCTCAGATTATGTTTAGCATATTTAGGAGCATATATAATGTTAAAATTATTAGGCAATTTGTGTGACAGCAGGCAAAATTTAGAGATCTGAAACTTCATAAAAGTAAGTTATCACAGTGTTCTTTGAAGAATCTTGCTAAGTAAAGTATATTCTATTCTCTGTTTTCTTTTTCAACAAAAGTTATATAATTACCTGATGTCAGTATCCATATGCTCAAACAAAATTGATTACAATTTTCTTTGGAAAATTCACCAAGAAAAATATTATTCATATTTAATATAGTGAAGGTGGAATTGAGAAGGAATGCAAGAGTTAAGGAAAAACTACTTAGTAAGAAGTAGGTTGGGGTGGAAGCTAACATCCCAGAGAAACATCTCTAAAAGCAATAAGAAGTGTTCGACTGGTGCTTTAAATGCTTTACATGTTATCTGTCTCCTCATATGCTGCTGAAAATTTGCAGGGCTTAAAGAAGAAATGATACATGGCAAACCTGGACGCCATACACCAAGTCCTCAGCTCCTTGCTTGGAGCAAGACTTTCCATCCCTGTGTCTGATATGGAAGCAATAATGTCAGACAACAGCACACAGCAGACACACCTGTGGGAGGGACGGGGACCAAAGTCTTCAGGTGAGCCTTGCAAGGAGTGATGTTAATTGGACAAAAACTGATTTTCTTTTCCACATGGTATGGGGAATCCAGGAATGAGATTGCCTAATACTTCAAGTATTCTGATATAGTGTTTCATTTTACCTATGAAGACGTAAAATCTTACAAGGCTAATAGTAAAATAGTAAAATATCAGTTTGAATGCATTTGCTTATAATATGCTTATGAGTTTATAGCTAATTTGAAGTCCTATTTACTAAGACTTTTTATTTAGTAAGGACTTTGTTCTAATCTTTAAGTTGTGGTAGAAATTGAATGTGAAAAGGGCACTAAGACAGTGAGAGGAATCATTATTAATCATAACTGAGGATACAGAAAGATCTAGTATATACTTATAAGTACACACATGTACAGTTTTCTGTCAATTATTTTTATTTTATTGTGATATCATTTGAATTAGAATGTCATTACTGTGACCTAAGAAAAACGGAAATAGAAAATGGAAAAATTGGGTGGTGGGGGTCTTATGGTTTCAGAAGTCTCAGTTCATGGCTGGCAGCCTCATTTCTGTTCCCTTTTGGGGCAGAATGCCATGCCAGGAAAACATGGAGAAAGAAAAGAGCTCACCTCATGCCAGACAGGAAACAGAGGGAAAGATCAGGGACCTTATATGTCCTCCTCCAGAGGCCACTTCCCCAGGTAAGTCCCACTGCCTCAGTTATCACCCACTTCTCCCAACAGTGCCACCAGCTAATGACCATACTTCAATATATGAGGCAGTGTGGACATTTCAGATGCAAAACAAGGGAAGTATTAATTTTCTCAATATTCTGATGTTGTGGGATAAAACATATTTGTCAAAATGTTATTTAGTTAAATATACATGTACTTCATTCTTATTTAATTATGAAATATGTTTTCTTATCCAATAAAAACAGAGAATAAGATAAGAGATGCCCACCCATCTACACTTTAGAGTTCTTGCTGAAACCATTCTGTTCAATTCCTAAAATCTACAAAATGTCATCAAAATACTACTTTTACATTTAAACGGACAAATATCTTTTCGTCCTCTCTGTTTGTGATGTGTTTATATGTGTGTGCATGTTTGTGTACATGATACAATGCACTTGTAGGGGTTAGAAGTCAAGTTGTTATGTCACTGATTACATTCTGTTTTATTGACAAAGGCTATCCTTATTGTCTATTGACTGTATGTCAGGTGAACTGTCCCATGAACTTCTGGTGATTCTCCAGCCTCCCCCTCATTCCCACTATAGAAGTGCTGAGATTACAGATATGAAGATATATGCTACTGCATCTGGCTTATATGCCTTCTAGGGTCCAAACTAAGATCCTCACATTTACATAGCCAGTGTTTTACACACTGAGCCACATATCAAATCAAAAGTTTTATTTTTCAAGCTGTACCACATATTTTTTATTTCAAAACAATAGAATTTTTGCACTAAAATATATGTATATGACACTATCTACATTGACCTGTGTACACATATTTACCTACTGAAAGATGTGTCTGGGCTCCAAATTATAATTTTGTAGTCCAGCCATGTTGATATAAATAACTCTAGTTTATTCATGTGAGTGCTAGTCCATCAGATTTATTTACTCATTTTCCCTTGAATGGAAACATGTTGAATCCACATTGTCATACTACAGCAGATCTCCTAAATGAGGCCTATCATTTCTTTATCTGCATGTCATAATTTCTCCAATATAAACATAGAAAAGATGTTTTCATTTTGAACATGTAAACATCTTAAGTGTTGTGATATTGTTCTCAGGAGAGGACGTACTAACCTACTACCTAACACTGGTATTTTATGACTTTACATTATCCATTACCTCTAAAATAGTTCCAGTTTTAAATATTTGCAATTTGTGACCTTTAAATATTTGTCAGAGTGTTTCACTGGAGCTTGTGTTTGTTTTCTAATCCTGCCCTAACACAACTGCAAATAACCCAGGTTTGTTAAGTCCCAGTTCCTCTAGTATACAGAGAGCTGCAGAGCTCTTGTCTTGTTGAGGACTTGTAGGGAAGTGGTTTTCTTGTCTTCCTAATTTCAGCAGACCACTTCATTCCTGGGCTCCTGGTTCTTCCATCTTCAAAGCTGGCACCGTGACATCTTCAAATTCCTGACTCCGATCTCCTTTCTTCTACCTTCTATAAGAGCCCTTGCGATTACACACTTCTTAGCCAAGTAATCCCAGATGATCTCCTTATCTGAAGGGCAGCTGAGCTCCACTTGTGCCCTTATTTCCTCTTTGAACTGTACTCTTACATAGCTGTGGGTTCCAAGGACAACTTTAGGGAGGGATTGTTTTGTTTATCATCAGGTTGAACTTCATATTGTCATGTTTATAACTGAGGCTAAATATTTTCAAGTGTTTATTCACACCTTGGATTTTGTTTATGGAGCCCCACAATTTTAGCATTGAGGATTGTTTGTTTGTCTATTTTTGTTTTACAAGAAATAGGAAACTCCTTTTCATTTTCAGAATTCTAGTCTGTTGTGAATTACATACATTTGGAATAATTTTCCAAAGCCAGCGAATGCATTGACCTTTGCTGTGACTATGTGTGATTGAGAAGTGCCATTGTCGCTAAGATTGGTGTGGAAGTGTCATTAAATTTATACCTCCTGAGTTACAGTTTTGGTGGCTCATAGAATCCTTCCTACCTTGAAGTTGTCACCATTATTTTAAACTGTTATATAAAGTGCAGATCATTCTTGCATGGTCTAGAAAGTTTGTGTTCTTTTTCATTAATCCTAGTAATTTTATGTAATTCTCTTTGATTTCCAAGGTAGATACTTACACTATCTTCAGATAAGGAAAACTTTTGCTTCTTTCTCTAGGACTTGCATGTTGTCACTCTTTATTGTACTGTCTGGAACTTCAAGTTCATCATTAAATAAAATTGCCAATAGAGGTATCTTAAATTGCTGTTTTGACATGCAGTAGTTATTTCTAAAATTTTATCACTGAGAATACGGCTTCCTAAAAGCTTCTGGTAGAACTCTTTAGGACTTCTTACAACATTAATAATTTATTCTTATTCTAATTTAGTATGAGTTTTACTATAGGTAAATACTGAGTTTTAGTAAATAATCAACTAGATTCCTAATATAAAGCTACAATCAAAGATAAATGTGGGCTAATTATCTTTTTCAACAGCCAGTGCCATTTTACTTAACCTCACGTTTATTTTACTTTTAAGTACCAAGTAATAAAAACATATAGAATTATGAAAATACTGGATAAAATCTTTCGTGGAACCTGGACTAACCATTGGGGTAGGAAATAAGAAAAACAGTCATTTCAGAATTCCTCATAAGACATTCCAATATATTTACAGTCACAAGGGCCTACACTGAGACTTCTAAATGCTTGGGGAGGAATTGTCACTACTGCAAATGCATCTGCTCAGACTAGGAATATACCAGACATAAAAAGGTCACCTTAACCATTTTTAACAAGAGACATGTACCTGTTCTTTCTCTCACAGACCATCACTTAATTGTTAGGGAAATTTAACTATTAGTGCTTTCCATCTATACACACACAGACACACAAAACACATAAAGACACAAGCAGGCAGACACACACATACATACAGGTGCTCTCTCTCTCTCTCTCTCTTTCTCTTACACACACACACACACACACACACACACACACACACACACACACACACACACACCTTTAATTCTATGCATAACCAGATAAATCACAGCTGGTTTTAGGAATACTAGTTTGCAAGCACTGCACTTACATAATCTTGAAGACCACATTGTGTTCCCCCTTCAAAGTATATTACCATTAACATGCTAAAAAGGACATACTTCACAGAATTAGAACTGAAAAATAATAAGATATTCTTGTGAATTTTAAAGGATTTTTTAAAAATTTATTTTGAACTTACCTTTATAATAGAATTTGGATGTTTGCTCTTGGACATCAGTTGAAAGTTACAGTTGGTGGTTACTGTACTGTGGTGCCCTTGTATTTCTTGTACATTAAAGTCACATGGTTTAAAGGTATCTAATAAGTGCTGACATGCTTTGTATGTCTGTTTTATAAGATGATGGGCAAATTGCACACAGGGAAGATGAGAACAAGCAAGGAGAAAAGGAATGGATGGATTTAATGTTGGAGGGATGGAAGGAGGAGAGAGAGAGAGGTTCTTCTTTACAGACACTTGATGCTTTAAACAGTAGGCAGCACTCAATCTGGAGATAAGGAGATAAGGGCTGAAAGAGATCTTTTCATATGAAATCAGCTAGGACTCCTGTCCCTTATTAAATGTGGTATGGACCAGCTAGTTATCAGCCACAGAGTTGTCCGACCTACTTTTCCCAGCATCTGCTATTGGAGCTATCACTGTTACTGACAGGAGCCTTGTATTCTCTTGCCAGGAGGCAGACAAGTCAGGGAGCCGCACTCAAAGTGATTGCACATTCTTTCTTGCTAGCTGTGACAAGAGCTGATCAGTGCTGCCAGGGCAACCTATGCAGACCATCACTGCTCCCTTGTTTCCTAGAGAATACGAGATGCCTTGACCTCTCAGAAGAGTGCTGACATAAATCAGCTGTGTTAAATAAGAGTAAGTGCGTATCTACCCATTTTAGTCAAAGAGTACAAGCCATTCATATTTTTAACTATATATAACAATTATTTATTAAGTGAATAAACTACCCCCCCAAAAAAGAGGCACTAACACAAAGTTAATCAATGCAATTTTGTAAATTAGCAACTCTTACTCTATCTTAATATAGCCTTTCAAGTCACTATAAAAAATAGCAGATTGAGATTCTGCTTCTATTTTTATATTGTGTACAGTTGAAGGTACATTATTAAATGTTTTCCCTTTGTTTATTAAGGAACAACACATCAGTAAATAAATTCAACAGAGCACTGCAGAAATGCTTGTTTTTTTCATAACTTTTAAATGTCACTGGCAAGCCATAGAAAAAAGCAGAAGTGAAGAATAAGGTACTGATTATTGTATAGGTAGATGCCTTGCTCAAGAAAAAGAAGAAATAGTATTTTACTGTGGACTCTACCTTAAAAGGCATTTCATTATATTTTGAATATTTCACTAAATAAGAAATTTAACTGAAATCATCTCAAGTTTCTCTACTGTCAAAATATTATTTTTCAGCCTTGATAGGACATTGATTTAGTCTGTTTAAGATGATATAACAAAGAAGCATAGATGGGGTAGATTAAAAAACAGATTTCTGGCCTGGCAGTGGTGGCGCATGCCTTCAATCCCAGCACTTGGGAGACAGAGGCAGGTGGATTTCTGAGTTCGAGGCCAGCCTGGTCTACAGAGTGAGTTCCAGGAAAGCCAAGGTGACACAGAGAAACCCTGTCAAAAAAAAAACAACAACAAAAACAAAAACAAACAAACAAACAAACAAACAAAAACAGAATTTCCTACTATTCCAGAGTAGAGGAGCCCAAATATTGAAGTACCATCTGACTGGCGAGTATGTTTCTTCTCGCCAGTTGCAGATAACTACACAACACAGAGGAAGGCAGAGACTATATTTTCTTTCTCTCTTCTTTCTTATTACAAGGGCATTAATCTAATTCATGAGATTCTCTCTCTCATGACCTACTTATTTTCCTAAACCACAACTCAAAATACCACTATGCCAAGGATTAGTGTTCTACACATATATTTTACAGTAGGTCATAGAATTGACAAAGAACAGAATAATAAGCCATTGTAGTCATACACATTAAATTTAAAAAAACCTCTTACCATCTATTTCATATAGTTCAGTTTACAGTCATCTTTGCTGTACCCTATGCAACACATCTCCTTACATCTACTGTAACAGGACAAACATTGCGGGTACAAGAAGCTCTGCAATTTTTCATTCTTTATTATATACTTAGACATCATTGTCTTGAAAAGGAATGAGATTGAAATTCACTGATTTTCCCAGGATTAAATACATTCTGTGTCCATGGATTAAAAACAGAATGAAACTTATCCACTCTGGTCCAGTGTCCCTTACTCATACCTTCCATGAATGGAACAGAACCTTATTTGAAAACTTAGCCAAAGAGTACACATGGAGGGACTCATAGCTCGAGCTACATAAGTAGCAGAGGATGACCTTGTTGGGCATCAATAGAAGGAGAGGCCCTTGGTCTTGGGAAGGCTCGATGCCCCAGTATAGGGGAATGCCAGGGTGGTTTGTTGAAAGTGGGTGGGTGAGTTGGGGAGAACCCTCATAGAAGCAGGGTAAGGGAGGATGGGATAGGGGTTTTCTGGAGGGGAAACTGGGAAGTGAGATAACATTTGAAATGTAAATAAATAAAATATCCAATTAAAAAAAGGAAAGAAAAAAAACAGAAAAACAAGCTAATATCAGTTTGGAAAAAATTGTTTTAAATGACTCTACATGGTTTTAGCTTACATTTAAAATGTAAATAAAATATCTGCATTTGCTGGATTGCTCACTGTTATAACAAAGTACTTAACAAATACCAGGTTAAAGGTCAAAGATCTTGTTTAGATTCATAATCAGAAGCTATTTATCATGAAGGAGACAACAAGGCAGTGAGTGAGGGTCTAACAAGGAAGGATAAAGGATGATATGGATAGTCACACTCTGTTCACATCATGAAGTAGAAACTCCACTTGTTTTTCCCATTTTGTTCACTCTATAACACCAACACTTTGCATTGAAGCACCCATACAAAGGGTGAGTCCTCATCATAACCAAACCTTTCTAAAAAAATTCTCACAGAATTTCCAGTTCTATTTTTCTTAGCAAATTTTAGGCACTCATACTATTAATCAAGATTACCCATCACAATATCAAAAACTATAAAGTTAATTTTACTGGAGTATGTGAATTATACATAGTGATAGATTTCATAAATAAATTTAAAATGAGTTTATCATTTTTTGATCATCTATAACCCATACACAACATTTCCACTCTATCTTCTTTCATTTTTACTTTATGATGTTATATAAATCAGTCCATCTATTTATTTCCAGGATTGTAAATCTAGGATTCACAAATGAAGTAACCATATCAGTCCAGTGAGATGGCTCAGCTAACAAATTGAGTTTGATCACTGGAAAGGACTGACTCTTGACATAAAATCACAGGCAAACCTCCTCCCTACACTGCAAGAAATACTGATGAGAGGTGTGTTGGTTTGAATAAGAATGGCCCCAGAGAGCTCATACATTTGAAAGCTTGGTCCCAACTAATTGGAACTATTTGGAAAGGACTAGGAAGTGTGGCCAAGTTGGAGTAGGTGTGGACTTGTTTGAGTATGTGTATCACTGGAGCTGGGCTTTGAGGTTTCAAAGACCCATGCCAGGCCCAGCCTCTCTCTTTGCCCACAAATTGCAGATCACTGTAAGCTTTCAGCTACTGCTCCATCACCATGCTTTCCTGCCTTCCGCCACACTTCCTGTCATGATAATGGACTAAGCCTCTGGAACTGTAAGCCAGCTCCAGTTAAATGTCTCATTTGTAAGTCACCTTGGTCATAATGTCTCTTCACAACAAGTAAAACAGTATCTAAAACATGAACACAGATGTATTAAACATACTTGTGAGGATCATTTCATAATGTTCTGTGCATATAAAACTGACTTATACCACAGATTAAATATAAAACTTTTTATCTAATTGTAGCTCAACAACAACAAAAGAAACCAAATTTAACTACAAGTTGCCACCAGTAAAATATTGGCCATAGCCTCTTCTTTTCATCTGTAATTTCAGTAAAAGTCATTGTTTAAATATGGAAGAATTTAAAAGACGTGTAACTTCATTGTGATAGTGTACAATTCACAATGTCTAAAAGGTTACCTCACAAAAATTTTCATAATTGCAAAAGTCTCTTAGCACGGATAAATCAATTGCTGACACCTGAAATTAAAGCAAAATTACACAGCTATCTTTTAAACTATTGTTAAATTGCTTTTTTATGATTAGGAATAAAAAATTACCACAAATAATTTTATTTTACAAATTAGCATACCTCACTCATGACATAACCAACAAAAAGAAACACCAATAACTGGCTATTGGTACCAATACTCTCTCCTCTTAAACAGATATGAAATAAACACTCAGCAGTAAACAGTACAGGAAAATATAGAACTTATCTTTTGAGAATGATATCAGCAATATATTCTAAGTTAAAATACTCTGGGCTCAAATATGATCATGAGTTCATAACTTGTTCCTATGAAATTAAGCCCATGAGGGAGATTTAAGAAATTCAACCACTCAATAAAATATGCTTCCTCATTTGAATAATTCACCTTTATATCATGCTGC
The DNA here is from genome assembly GCF_008632895.1 of Mastomys coucha. Taxonomy (NCBI): domain Eukaryota; kingdom Metazoa; phylum Chordata; class Mammalia; order Rodentia; family Muridae; genus Mastomys; species Mastomys coucha. The sequence continues at coordinate 7,490,291 of NW_022196903.1, forward strand.
AGTTACCTGGCAGTTTTCCCTTATCCTCTCCCCACACTGGCCATTATCAGAAGTTATTTACCTTTAAAACTTATATCATCATATTTTTCAGTGCAGAACATCTACACTGAAAAAATAAATTCTGGTTAGCAAAATGGATTCTGGTTCTTTTATTTATTTTTACTATTTTTTAATTAAAATATGATTATACCTTTTCTCCCTTTTCTTTCCTCTCTAAACCTTACCATGCACATTACCCCCTTGCTTTCTCTCAAATTATGGCCTCCATTTATTTCTTTTGTTGCTTATATAAATACATCATATCATATTTTATATTATATATTCATTACATATATAAATATAACCTCCTCAGTCCATGTAATGTTATTTTTATTTATGTGCATACAATTACAGGGCTGAACACTTGGTATTGGATAATCAAGTAGGAGTTTCTTCTCCATGGAAGACTATTTCTCCTACTTTCTGTCTTTGATGTTAAAATGTTTGTTGGTGTCATCTTTATTCTAGTCTTATTTAGGCAGCTATGTTGGTGAAAGCTTGTGGATGTAGCCTGTCTGACATTTTTTGAAGACAAAATCTCACTGCAAAATTCCAATTTCTATTTCTAGCTTTTAAAATCATTCTACCCCCTCTTAACACTATGGTCCCTAAATCTTGAGTGTAGGAGTTATACTGTAGATTTATCAGTTAGGGCCAGGTAGCACATGATTATTTTTTCTCTGTATTTTAACTGGCTTTTTGTTTTCTATAATGATGTAAGTCTATTGAAAGAATATGTTTCTTTGATGGTGTTGAGGCTTATATTTCTTTCTGGGTATAAGGAAAAATATATAGAGTGTATTAGGGATTATGCTGGTTGAGTAAAGTGGCAGCTGTAGGTTTTCTTCCAGGATCCATGACACCATTAGACCTTGGCTAGATTTCCAATACCAACTATGATTTTCCTATTGTTGAGTAGGCTTTAAGTACAAGAATTTAAGAAAAATGTTGGACATTACCAAGATATAATTACCACTATTGATACCATAATGATACTCATTTTAGTGCATAGGCATCAAGCAGGGTAAGACTTTCAATTGCTTTTCTTCAGTGCAAGCTTGCTTGATGCCTTATGTTATGAAAATTAGGTTTTCAGATTAGAACTAGCTCAGATCTTCTAGGTCCTATGTTCAAAGGGCATGGTGTCTTAAACAATTGGTACTTAATTTCTGCTTCCAGGAGGATAGCAAGGGCATGAGCAATGAAGTTTGTTTTTGGAGTCTCTTGAACAACCTGGACCAACAACTCAAATGGATGATTCTCTTGCCTTACATTGAGGTTTTTGTTAGATAGTCTATGGATCTTAGGAGGAGCATTGTAGATCCAGAGGAGAAAATTTTATTTAAACCACTATATATATATATGCATATATATATATATATTATCACGTATATATATATAGATATATATGTGTGTGCGTGCATATATGTATGTGCATATATATATATATGATTATATTATGTATTATCTGTACTTTTAGGCATTTAAATTCTAATATGATTCCTTATAACTTCTTTAGACATTTGTACTGTTATTTTACTCTTCTTTATTAATATTCTTTCCTTATTCCCTGATTCCTAATTAATATTTCCTTCCTCATTTTTCCCATATCCCCTTTCATGTCAGTTGTAACCCAATATCTCTCCTCTTTCTTTCTCACTACCACCACAAGGTCTATTTTAGTTTTCTGTTTCTGCAGTTATTCCTGGTTATATACTCATATATGAAGATTTGAAGCAAGGAGCCACAGATGATAGAGAAAAATCTGTTCCTTTGGAAAAAAAAGGTATTCTTAAATATAAAATGACTTAAAATTGTACATTGTTATAGAATTAAAAGGCCATACATATTAAGAGGAACTAAGATCATTTTATTCAGCAATCAATATTCTTATTATGTCCAGTAACAATAAGTATAAAACTTTCAAGCTAGAATGAAAAAACTTTTTTGAAAGTTTTGGCAAAAGTCACACCTCTAACTTTCTGCTCTGTTTTTTTTTTTTTTCAAATTTTCCACTTACACGCTCTTTATATTCTTTCTAGTTTTGTTCTCAGTTGTTTGCTTCATTGTTGTTTTATGTGGGACAGATTTTCTGTTTGTTTGTTTGTTTGGCTGGTTGGTTGGTTGGTTTTGATTTGGTTTTATGTTTATGAGACTTAATGAGGTTTTTTTTTTAAATAGATCTTGATGACTTGGAATTTTTCACGAAGAATAAACTAGTCTTGAACTCACAGACTTTAAACCTCCCTGCACCTCCTGGATGCTGAGATTAAAAGTGTAACTACCAGGCCTGGTGCATCTTTACAATTTATTATTATTATTTTATTCTCAGACAAATTTGAACACATATATCATATATCCTGAATGGTCATACTGATTCCCCTACTATCTCCTATTCTTCTCCAACTTTCCAAACATCCCTCCCCACACAGACTTCATCCTACTTTCTGTTTTGTTGTTATTTGTTGTTGTTGTTACAGTTTATAGTTTTGCTTTGTGTCCTACCAGTTTAACCAGGGCTGCTCTGAAGGGCATGTGTGTGCAGTTTTTTACTGGAACATGAGTAATTCACTATTAGCTATTTCACTAAAGACAATAACTTCCTCTCTTCCAGCAATCCAACATAGACACTAGTTCCCTGTAAAGAGCTAAGATGAGGAGCCTTTTCTCATCTATGAGTAAATATTTATAAACTCAGCCCCATATACATCTGTTATGCAGGGAATAACAGTTGTTCTGAGCTCATAAATGCAACATCCATTACACTATGACTATGTAATTGGATAGCTGATGATAAGAATCATCCTGGATTCACTAGTTTCCAAAATCCACCAACAAAATATACTGAGTATATATAATATAGATATGAAAGAAAATCTATCTTAATTTTTATAGATTCAAAATGTTCTGTTGAATTTTATTCTTACTTATTGGTTTTGTATAGGGCAGCAAGAGCAATTATTAAAACATTAATGACCTGCTGTGGGTTGAAAGACATTATAGACTCATATATTTTCATGCTTAGACCCTACTTGATGAGCAGTCAGTCACCATTGGTGAAGGATTAAAAGGTATGGCCTTATTGGAGGAGATGTGTTACTTAAAGTGGCCTTTGAGGTTTGAAAAGCCCCTACCAGACCAATTGTCACCTATCCTCATCCCATTCCTCAACTTACTGTCTGCAGAACAGGGTGTAACTCTCAGCTACTTGTCCAGTACCATGACTACCTTGATGACTTCTTGCTTGCAGGCATGATGATAGTAGACTACCCTTCTAAAACTGGAAGCCTGCACAAATTTAATGTTTTCTTTTATAAGAGTTATCTTGGTCATGTTGTCTCCTCACAGCACTAGAACACTAACACCTTCTCACTGTTTTCAAATACCTTTAGAATAATGAAATAAAATAATTAATTATGATCTTGCCTGATCTGCAGTTAAAGTTATTCATTTATTTGCTATAGTTTAAATATGGTACATCCCTCCAAAGTTCTAAATTGAATCTAATTTGGTGTCATTTAAAAATAATGAACCTATAAGAAATGGCTCCTGATGGGAGGAGGTTGTGTGACATGGGTCTTATTCTCTATCTCTAACTTCTGAATTACTATAAGGTGAATGAACTTCTTTTGCCATATCTTTCCCTTCCCATGATACATTTCATTGATTCATGGGACAAAGTAATTGAACCACTATGAGCTGAAATTTCCAAAGCTATAGTAAATTTTTATAATTTAATTTGTATCAAGTACCTTATCTATTTCAACCCAGCCATAAAAATCACATGTTCTGCCAGTCTTACTATTTCTTCTTTACTCCTATTAAGTGCATTTCTTCACATTAGGTATATCACCTTGACTATAGTCTTTGACTATATCAACCATAGTGCTATGAATTCACCAAAGTATTTCAAATATGTATCTAATTTAACTTGTCAGTATTAGATAAATTGGTAAGTAATTGTTAAAGACGTGAGCAAAAGTTTGAGTCTTCATAGTAGTTCTTAATGCACAATACTCATAAAATAACAGAAATGTCAACAATAGCAACACAAGGAGAGATATGGTAGAAATACCTAGTATTTCCTTTATCTTTCCAAGTAGAAACCTAAGGCATTTTTACAAAATTGGATAATAACTAAGGTATAACACACCTTTGTATAGTTAAATATTGTTAAAGATGTACCTTCAGAGAAATAATTATTTTTAAATACTACTGGTGACTCATCGCTTTGTCAGATATTTGCTGATAATGAAATGCTCTATCACACTATATAAGTTACATGCATTAGTAATGCAGCTGGCAAGATTTAGACAGTAACTCAGGATCCAGAACAGAGATTTTCCTAAGAGTGAAGTTAATTAAGCCACACAGGGGCTCCAATCCTTAAACTTGCCCTCATTAGCACTATGCTGTAATGAACCAAGCCAAATAGCCAGAAAGTCTGAAGGCAAAAGTCCTATTGGCATTCTAACTCTGGTTTTCTATCAGAGAAGGATCAGCTTTTGATTCTTTGAATTTTACAATTTTCCCAAGCACTCTGTGTTTTTATGTTGGAAAACTCATGGCAGAGATCTTTCAGCTCAGAGGTTCTCCACCTTCCTAATGCTGGACCCTTTCTTACAGTTTCTCATGGTTTGGTGACCTCCAACCATAAAATTATTTTCAATGGTGCTTCATAATTTTAATTTTGCTACTGCTATAAATACTAATGTAAATATCTGTATTTTTTGATGGTCTCTGGTAATCCCTAAAATAAGCTCATTTGACTCTAAGGGGATTGTGACACACAGGTTGAAAAACATTGATTTAGCACATAAAGTTCATAAAATAAAGATAAAGACACAAAATTAACTCAAAACCTATTGGCCCTTTTAAAATGAAAAAAAAGCATTATTCTAATGCTATTTACTGTAAATTGTTTTCAAACAACTACATTATGTACACATGTATGATATATATACTGTATATGTATACACAAATATGCATATGTACATGAATGCATATGCACAGATATGCATGGAACATTGTTTACATATTTTCTCCATATGCTGTATTCCATTTATGCTCCAAGTCAACTAGTAAAAGCTATCATATTGACCACTTTCAATAATTTAGGACCCTGGAAACCTATATTTTCACTCTATCTGTTATAATTTTTGTGTTGAGGTAAAAATAAATGCTAACCAGTGATGACTGACAAGAGAAGAACAACTAGTAATAATGAATCCATTGTTAGAATGGTTGCTGAATGTGTTAGTCATCATTTTGTGGCTATAGTCAAATATCATGACTAAAATCAACTCTGGGAAGAAAGTTTAGTTGGGCTTATGGTATCAGAAGAATAGAGTCTATAGTGACGGGCAATACACATCAAAAGTAAGTGAAGGTTTGAACAGATAGTTGGTTAATTACTTTCATCTACACAGGAAACAGTGAGTAACTTCAAAACTCAATCCCTATGACATGTTTCTACCAGCAACACTCTACCTCCTGAAGGTTCCATAACCTTTTCAAACAGCACCATGAACTAGGGACCAATTGTTCAAATGCATGATCCTATGGTGGACAGTCTCCACTCATTCTACCACATCTTGGCCCTGGCCCCAAAATGTCATTATAATATCATGACACAAAATTAATTAAGTCCAATTTCAAATGTCTCCACAGTTTTTAACAGAATCAACACTGTTCAAAAGCCCAAATATTGTTCTGAGACTTGATGTAATTTCTTAACTGTGACCTTTTGTAAAATGAAAGTTAAGTATATTTTTCCAGTGCACAGTGTAATAAAATGTACATTCCTGTTATAAAATGAAGAATGTGAAAATAAGGAAATACTGAATCAAATAAGACTTAAACAGAGCAGGAAATCATCAAAAATCCTCTGACTCTGTGTCTGGAATTGCTTGCCTTGGTTTCAAGGGGCAAAAATGTTCTACCTTTCAAGCTTTGCTATCTGCAAAGTACATCTCTCCCTTGGGCCAGTTCTCCTCCTTTATATTACTTCTTATACTGTCATGTATACTCTAGTTTAGTCTTTTACTGTGACAAAACAATGACTAATTACAACTGAGGGAGAAAAGGATTTATTCAGCTCTATACTCTTTACCTCTTCTACTTGGCTAGCCCTTCTCTTACCTTAGTCATTGAGTCTTTAACAACTCCAGAATAAACAGTTTCAGGTCTAATCCATTAATAAAATCTAAGCAGGACCACAAGGTAGGTATCTAGAGGCAAAGCACATGGAAGAATGTTGTTTGCTGGTTTGCTCTTTGCTACTTCACTCACTTTTTATATACAATCCCATATCACCTCCTGAGTAATGGTACTGCTCACTGCAGCCTGGGCCCTCCTACATCAATTAGAAATCAAAGCAAAGCCCTACAGATACACAGTACATATGGGCCAATCTGAAGAGAATGGTTCTTTAGTTGAGTTTCCTTCTTATGAGGTGATTCTAACTCATGTACAATTGACAATAAAAGCCAGATGAGCTGGTATAAGTTTTGCAATAAATTAAGAAATATATAGACTATTAGAAAATAAGGAAAAAGTATGTCCTTAGTATTTTTTAAGGGGAGAGTAAACAGCATTGCACACTGAGGAAGAATTAGCAGCTTAACAGTAACCAGTTATATTTTCTTTTTCTTTTTCTTTTTTTTCAAGACAGGGTTTCTCTGTGTAGCTTTGGCTGTCCTGGAACTCATTCTGTAGACCAGGCTGGCCTCGAACTCAGAAATCTACCTGCTTCTGCCTCCCAAGTGCTGGGATTAAAGGTGTGTGCCACCACTGCCTGGCCAGTTATATTTTCTAGATGAATTATCTAATATTATATCACAACTTGGAAATATATGACAGGTATCAAAGAACAATGTGGGAAGTGCTAGAAACAGCATTTTTTTGTGAACAAACATCCCTTCTCTAAAGCAGTTCCCTATGTTCAACAAAATATATGCATGTAGTCTTAGAACTGTACAAAATGTATGAACTCTAAGTAAATTATATGAAAAGTTTCAGTGAAGAATTAAGAAATGCAACAAATATTATATAGTACCCTGTAGTAGCCCTAAGCTTATGTTATCATACTTCTAAAAATTACTTTGATTTGGTTTGATACTGTACTCAGACAGAGAAGCTGGCAATGTGGACATTCTAAATATTAAATTTCACTACATATATGAGGTGATTATTTTTAGTCTTCTGACAACAAACATCACAGGGTGGTGTAAGACTCTGAGGAGCCTTAGCTACCAGGGACCCCTGAGTGAACAACATGCAGCCTGGTATTGGTGCAAAAGTAAGAGGAATTTATTGTTTCAATTCACCAAAGGGGAGGCAGTAACCCCAGGTGGCCCATTTGGTGAGTTTATATACAATTTCTAGGGGTGGAATAGAGCATCAGCAACTAGGCACAATGTGATTGGCAAAACAGTGTGACTTTTAAACTGCTTGGTCCTTAGGGAATGAGGTAGAAAGTGCTTCACTTATCTGCAGGTAGCCAATGATCAATCCCCTGTGTGATCTTCCTGAGAAATGTTATAAGACTCTCCCTTCTGAAGGGGAAGGGTGCCTGATGGAATTTTCCAAAGGTCCTGAGCTGACCTCTTCATTTCCCTGAAGCTATGATCAGGTGTCTTTTATGTCTAACTCATATTCTTCAGATCCTGTCCTCAGAGTCTCATATTGTTGATGCAGGACCATCAGCTGCACTGGTCCTATTCTCTCTTTTATAAAGGCTATAAGCTTGTTTAATATGCAGGGTCCAAAGGTCAACAGTAGCAGGAGAACACTTAGGGGTCCTAAGAAGGTGGATATGAGAGTGGTTAATCAAGGGGAGGAGTTAAACCAAGACTCAAACCAGCCGTAGCTCTGTTCTCTTTACTTATTCCACTTGGCTAGCCCTTCTCTTACCTTAGCCATTGCGTCTTTAACAACCCCAGAATAGTCTATATAAAAGCAATGCTCGATCTTCTCTCCGGTGAGTTCCTAAGCCGGGAGCAGTCAGCAGGGAGGCACAGACCCCAAGAGTTGCAGAGGAGCCGCTGGGCAGCAGGGACAGGATCCTCTCAGCTTCCAAGTGGCAGAGGTGGATCAGCGACCTTA
>NW_022196903.1:7505777-7509288 GCF_008632895.1 Mastomys coucha
TTGTTTTTTGGAGGGGAAACTGGGAAAGGAGAAATTTACATATAAATAAAGAAAATATCTAAAAAAAATAAAAATAAAAATAAAAATAAAAGCAATGCTCTTCAGCTAAATTAGCACATAGCCCTCCTGTTGTGTCTTGAAGGTGACTGGTGGAAGTTTCTATTCTTTCTACATCTAAATCAATGTCTGCCCTCAGATTGTCACAATTTTTCCTTTGTAAAGCCAAAGCAGAGGTCCTGGTGGTTGCCCCAGACACCCTTAATCCCAAGAGAAGAGAGACATTGAATACTTTATCAGGTTTGGTAGAGGGGCACATAGGATGGGGGAAGGAACAAGAATCCAAAAGTACCACCAGGCAGTCATAATCAAAGTCAAGTGATCCAGTGGGGGTCTCTAATGAGCAGTGCATCTGCAGGTTTCACATGGGAAGCATGTACCCAGGTCACAATACCACAATACCAGGTCACTGTGAGGGTTTTGGAAGTGGCTAGAAGCACCAGGAAGGGTTCCTTCCACTGGGGTCCCAGTGACTGTGCCTGATGCCTGCTTATGTAGAACCAATCACCAGTCTGGAAGTGGTGAGGGGTCTCTAGCTTCCCTGGAGCATTTAGGGCAGACAGTTTGGGCCAAATCTCATGTTGTATTGCCTGAAGGGCTTAGAGCCTCAAGAAGAAGTTCCTATCAGTGAGTTAGGATCCCTCCAGGGAGGGCCCAGTGGACACCAAGGGATTTGGGGTACCAAACATGATCTTAAAAGGGGTCAGGTTAAAATGGTAGGGGTGTTCCAGGCTCAGAACAGGGCCAAGAGTAGGAGTACCACCCAGTCAATGCGAATCTCCAAGGTCAATTTAGTTAAGGTCTTTTTTAGGATTCTATTCATTCTCTCTACCTGCACTGAGCTATGGGGACAGTACACACAATGGAGCTTCTAATTAGTTCCCAATGTCTGTGCCAATCCCTGACTTATCTTAGAGACAAAAGCAGGACTGCTGTCCAATCCAATTACCTTGGGCACTCTGAAACTCTGGAAAATTTTCTCTAACATCTTGGCTACCATGGTAGCTATTTCCTACTTGGTGGGGAAAGCTCCAATCTATCCAGAGAAAGTATCCACAAACATTAGAATGTACTTGAAACTGTATTTTCCTGGTTTGACTTCTGTAAAATTGTTCTCTTAATATACTCCAGGCCTTTCTTTCCTAGGTCTTTTGCCCTGTTTACTCTTGGCTGCATAAGCATTCACTTGCTGGCACACCTTACACTGTTGTACTATCTCTCTGCCCAAACCTGAGGTCTATCATATATACTTTGGATCCTTTAACTGCTTGGACAAGCTTTTTAGTCCCAAAATGAGTCCTTCTGTGCATTTGGCCTAGTAAATCTTTTGCTTGCTCTCTGGGGTGTAGTTTTTCCTTCCTGTGTGTACCACTTCCCTTCTTTCTCTAGGTAGAAGTAGGTAGGGTGACTAGCAATCTGAGTACTTTCTTCTTTAGTATATTGTAAGTGAGGCCATCCCTTACTCCAGTCCCATTTCCCAGAAGGTGTCTCTTGCAGACCCATAACTGGGATAAGCTCCTATATAGCCACTTCTTAAGCCACTTGATCTGCCTGGTTATTGCCCCAGGCCACTGAGTTTCTAACCTTCTGATGTTCTGGGCAATGAACAATACTTACAGTTGCTAGCTTTATCAGGACATCAACGAGATCCAAGATTTCCTGTTTGCTTGTCTTTTTTTTCTCTCTGATGTGAGCAGTCCTTTCTCTTGGTATATGAGCCCTGTGGACATGGGCTGTGACAAAGGCATACCTACTATCTGTGTAGATGTTAATTTCTTGCCAGGCCCCAAGTTCCAAGGCCTTGGTAAGGGCAATTAGCTCCAATTTCTGGGAACATGCCATGGGTAAAGATTCCTCCAGAGGACATTTGGGCTGTCCACCATAGCAGGACTCATGCGTCTCTGACCAACATGAAGAAAATGACTCCCATCTATAAAGCAGGTAGCCACAGTTCCCAGCAGCGGTGAGTTGGAGACATCATTCCTCCACACATGAGCTCTCCTTTTGGTCCAGTTAGTTGTGGTCCATCAGGCAGGAAGTGTATCTGGGCCCCCATATTTTCAGTGGAAATCTCTATAAAAGTGGAAGTATAGCGAGTGAGCCTAATGATTTACACTATTATGCTGAGAAATACATCAGATAATGACTCAGAAAACCCTAACCAGAACGTAGGAATTCCAGAAAGATCTAGAGACAGATATCAGGTGATAAAATTGCTTTGGCAACTTGATGCTTTGTGGGCCTGGAGTCAAAGATGATAAAATTATTCAGCAGAGCAGTCTTTAAAGTTGCCCTAGACATCCCTACAATTATTTTGTTAGTTATTAGGCATTGTATAAACAAAGAAAGAGCTAAGAGAAGAATAACTGTGGACATGTGAACTACATAGAGTCACAATATTGAAAAGATCCATGATGTTTAAGAACTCTAACTAGCCAGCTAGATGTCAAGCTCTTTAGGAATTTTAATAAATTTCAAAGAATTGAAGTAATAATGAATATCTTTTTCCTCTTAAATAACTTAGAAATCAGGAAGAATGAGATATGTTTGAAATGCCCACTGTAATAAAAATATCTAAAAAACTATAACCATAACAAATCCATGAGTCAAAGTGATCATAAGCAAAATAAAAAATATATTGAATTCCATAATGAAAACACAAGCTATCAAAATCTGCGCTACATTCTTGCAGTGAATGTCAGAGCTTCCAAGGTCTTTTGTAGCAGGAAGTGAATGTGCTAAGAAGAGCAAAACCCCACTAGGAAAGACTTTGGAATACTCGTAATATTATAATGTTATAATATGGAATCTGGTTTCCAAGGATGATAAAGATTTATATTATAGGATTGTGAATATTCTTAATATAATAATGCTACAATATTAAGTTTTGTTTCTAAAGATGATTAATCTCTTCATATTACAGATTAGGAGTATGCAGATTGTGTCTCAAAGGAAATAATTGGGTAAATATTTGAAATTAATATTATATATTCCATATTAGAGAATTCATATAATTATTATATAGTCATTAAACATTTATAATAATCCAACTCTCATTTATCATCATTTCTGCAATCATGGAATAGAAGAACACCTTTTCATACCAATAATTACCCACTCCTTTTGAAAGCCACACTGTTCTGCAATCATTGATGGGAAAACTTTCCTTCATGAAACTGGAAAGAAACCAAAGTTTTCTCTGTAACTCCTTCTATTTAGCATTTCAGGAGGAGTTTAAACCAGGGGAAAAAAAAAGAAAGAGCAAATTGAATTAGTTAATGTCAAAAAACATATAAATACATCTTTACTTATAAGCAAAATGATTATATACATGAAACACTAAGAAACATTATTTATTAAAAATTATAATAAAATAATGAAAATTACAATAAATAAATTTCACAAGATTAGATAAGATGAAACAAGCTCCCTTTCTTTTTTTTTTTTTTTTTTT
>NW_022196903.1:7511459-7522222 GCF_008632895.1 Mastomys coucha
AAGTATACTATCATATCATCAGCAAATAGTGACAATTTGACTTCTTCCTTTCCAATTCGTATCCCTTTCTATATGGTAGCAAAAAGAATGAATTAAAAAATCACAAACATTAAAAATTATTAAAATATTAAAAATTACAGGCATTTAATAAATATGTGGAAAATTACTAGTATAAAAATAACAAAGCATGACTAATTAAATAAGTAGGATATTAGTTTATTGAAAAGCTATGGTGATTCTGGCCTGTCCTTCTACCTGTAATAGTAGCAGAACAGAGTGCCTGCCTCCAGTCCCACAGGAGGCCTGACCCAACCAGAGAAAGTGCTGCCTGTCTCCTAGGAGGTCTGTTCTAACCCAGGTCACAAAGCTATACCTGTCTCCAAGGAGGCCTACTCCAGTCTGAGACACCCAGGCTAGTTAAAACCAGAGATAACCACATGGCAAAAGGCAGGAGTGAAAACACAAACAGCAGAACATAATGTAATTTGGCACTATCAGAACACAGTTTTTCCACCACAGCAAGCCCAGGCTACCCTAACACACCTGAAGAGCAAAATTCTGACCTAAAATCAAATCTCATGAAGGTGATAGGGGCCATTAAGGAAGATAAAAATAAAAACACAGGCAAACAGGTAGAAGCTCTTAGAGAAGACATAAATAAATCTCTTAAAGAAATACAAGAAAATACAATCAAACAGGTGAAGGAATTAACAAAATGGTACAAGAACTAAAAATGGAAATAGGAACAATAAATACTAAACGGAGGCAGCCCTGGGGATGGAAAACCTAGGAAAGAGATCAGGAGCTGGATATGGAAGCATCACAACAAAATGCAAGAGATGGGAGAGAGAATCTCAGGCATAGATTACACCATAGAAGATAGTGACACATCAGTCAAATGAAATACAAAGTGTAAAAAATTCCCTACCCAAAACATTCAGGAAATTTGAGAAACAATGAAAAGGCCAAACTTAAGAATAATAGGAATAGAAGAGGGTGAAGATTCTCAAGTCAAGGAGCAAGAAATCATCTTCAATAAAATCCAAGAAGAAAACTTCCCTAAATTAAATGAAGAGATGTTCATAAATGTACAAGAAACCTACAGAAAACCAAGCAGATTTACCTGAAATAAAAATTCTCCAGCCACATAATAATCAAAACACTAAATGTACAAAACAAAGAATAATAAATGCTGAGAAAGGCCATCCAGTGACTAGTCCATCTTGGGATCCTTCCCGTGGGCAAGAACCAAACTGTGACTCTACTGTTGATGCTATGCTGTGCTTGCAGACAGGAGCCTAGCATGGTGTCCTCTGAGAGGCTCTACTATTAGCTGACTGAGAAATATAATTACAGCCAACCATTGCACTGAGGTCAGGAACCCCCATGGAAAAGTTAGGGAAAAGATTGAAGGAGAGCAGAAGGAGATGGCAACCTCATAGGAAGACCAGCAGTGTCAATTAACCTAGACCCCTGAGTGCTCAAACAAACTAAGCCACCAACCAAAGATCATACAAGGGGTGATCTGAGGGCCCAGCACACATGTAGCAGAGAACTGTCTTTTCTGGACTCAATACAAGAGGATGTACCTGGTCCTGTAGAGACTTCATACCCCAGAGAAGGCAGTTCCCCCTGTGGGGGATTGGGAGGAGCACCTTTTAAGAGGCAATGTGAAAGGGATGCTATGAATAACTCTCACAGGAGAGATCAGGCGTGAAGGATGTCATTTATAATGTAAATAAATAAAACAATTAATTAAATAGAAAAAAAAGAAAATGAAAATGTATGCTAACAAAAATAAGAAAGAAAAGATATGGCATTTTGTGGGTGAGTACGTCATTTTGTGGGTCAGACATGATAGTATTAAAATAGAATTTTACCCAAATTGATATGTAAAGTCAATAATGATTTATAGAATTTGTAAAGTTTATTTTAAAATTTATATGACAATGCCAAATTTTACACTAGTAAAATCAATCTTAAAAAAAAAAAATATTTTCGGTCTCCATCTGCACCTGAGAACTGAGGCTGTCACACACCCTCTGCACACAAATCCTTCCAGGAGACAGCCTGTCTAGCAGAAGTGCTCTCACTTCTAAGCTGAGAGGTGAGATTAACACTTTTGCTACAAAAACTGTCCAAAGCAGGACCAGCCACGAGCATACAGGGCACAAGAACAGTGGAGCAGCTGGGGACAGGATCCTTCCAGTCTCCATCTGTACCCCAGAGCTAAGGTTGTCCCACAGCCCTCCACACCCAAGCCCCACCCAGGAGAGAGCTGGTCTCACCCAGGAGGGCTGACAAACCTAAAGTCACAGGCTTATACGCTTATAAGTACACAGGAGGGACAAGCTCCAGTCAGAAAGAACAAGACCAAATAAAACTAGAGATAACCAGATGACAAGAGCCAAGTACAAGAACATTAGTGATGAAACCAGAACCCAGTTCTACTACCACAGCAAGTCCTGGAAAGCCCAACACACAGGAAAAACATGATTCAGATTTAAAATCACATCTCATAATGATGATGGAGGATTTTAAGAAGGACATAAATAACTCACTTAAAGAAATAAAGGAGAACAGGGGTAAGAAGCTTGAAGTCCTTAAGGAGGAAACACAGAAATCCCTGAATGAATTACAAGAAAATACAACCAAACAGGTGAAGGAATTGAACAAAAACATCTAGGATCTAAAAAAATGGAAATAGAAACAATAAAGAAATCACAAGGGGAGACAACTCTGCAGATAGAAAACCTGGGAAAGAGATCAGGAGTCGTAGATGCAAGCATCACCAACAGAATATAAGAGATAGAAGAGAGAAACTGACGTGCAGAAGATACTATAGAAAACATTGACACTAAATTCAAAGAAAGTGTAAAATGCAAAAAGTTCCTAACCCAAAACATCCAGGAAATCCAGGATATAATGAGAAGACCAAACCTAAGGATAATTGGTAGAAAAGAGAGAGAAGATTCCCAACTTAAAGGACCAGTAAGTATCTTCAACAAAATTATAAAAGAAAACATTCCTAACCTGAAGGAAGAGATACCCATGAACATACAAGAAGCCTACAGAACTCCAAATAGATTGGACAAGAAAAGAAATTACTCCAGTCACATAATAATCAAAACACCAAATGCACAAAACAAAAAAGAATATTAGAAGTAGTAAGGGGAAAATTCTAGTAACATATAAAGTCAGACCTATCAGAATTACACCAGATTTCTCACCAGAGAATATAAAAGCCAAAGATCTTGGGCAGAACTTATACACACCCTAAGAGAATATAAATGCCAGCCCAGACTACTATACCCAACAAAACTCTCCATTATCATAGATCCATGTCATAAGATACCAAGGTATTTTATGATAAATCCAAATTTATACACTCTTTCCACAAATACAGCCCTACAAAGGACAGTAGATGGAAACTCCAACACAAGGAGGGAAACTACACACTAGAAAAAGCAAGAAAATAATCTTCTTTTAACAAGCCAAAAAGAAGATAACCACATAAACATAATTCAACCTCTAACAATAAAAATAACAGGAAGCAGCAATCATATTTCCTTAACATCTCTTAATATCAATAGACTAAATTCTTCAATAAAAAGTCATAGACTATCAGACTGAATAAATAAGCAAGTCCCAAAATTTTGCTGCCCACTGGAAACGCACCTCAGTGACAAAGACAGACACTCCCTCGGAGTAAAAGGTTGGAAAAAAATTTTCCAAGATAATGGAAAATTTCAAGAAACTAGATGTAGTAGCCATTTGAATATTGAATAAAGTTGACTTTCCACAAAAAGAAAAAACAGGACACTTCATATTCATCATGGGAAAAATCTACCAAGATGAACTCTCAATTCTGAACATCTATGTTCCAAATGCAAGGGCACCCACATTCATAAAAGAAACTTTACTAAAGCTCAAAGCACACATTGCACCTCACACAATAACAATGGCAGATTTGAACACTCCACTCTCATCAAAAGACAGATTGTGGAAACAGAAACTATATGGAGACACAGTGAAACTAACAGAAGTTATGAAACAAATGGGTTTAACAGATAGCTACAGAACATTTCATCTTACAAAAAAGAATATACCTTCTTCTCAGTACCTCATGGTGCCTTCTCCAAAACTGACCACATAATCAGTCACAAAACAGGACTCAACAGATATAAGAAGATTAATTAATCCCATGCATTCTATCAGATCACCACAGACTAAAGCTTGTCTTCAATAACAACATAAACATTAGAAAGCCTACATACATGTGGAGCCTCAACAACATATTACTTGGTCAAGGAAGAAATAAAGATATAAATTAAAGACTTTAATTTAATTAAGTTAAATTAAGTTTAAATTAATTAATTTAATTTAATTAAGAGTTTAATGAAAATTAACGTACAACATACCAAAATTTATGGGACACAATGACAGCATTGCTAAGACGAAAATCCACGGCTCTGAGTAACTGCAAAAAGAAAACTGGAGAGAGCATAAACTAGCAGCTTGACTGCATATCTGCAAGCTCTAGAGCAAAAGGAAGCAAATGCACACAAGAGGATTAGATGGCAGGAAATAGTCAAATTCAGGGCTGAAATCAATCTAAGTAGGAACAAAAAGAATTATAAAAACAATCAACAAAACCAGGAGCTGGTTCTTTAAGAAAATCAACAAGATAGATAAGAACTTAGCTGGAATAATCAGAGGGCACAGAGACAGTTCCAAGTTAAAAAAAAAATCAGAAAGGAAAAGGGAGACCTGCCAACAAAAACGGAGGAAATTCAAAAAATCATCAGATCCTACTACAAAAGCCTATACTCAAGAAAACTTGAAAATCTAGATAAATTGTACAATCTTATAGACATATACCAGGTACCAAAGTTAAATCAAGATCAGATAAACAATCTGAACAGTCCCATAACCCCTAAATAGGTAGAAGCAGTCATTAATAGTTGCCCAATGAAATAAAGCCCAGGAGCAGATGGGTTTAGTTCAGAATTCTGTCAGACATTCAAAGAAGACCTAATACCAATACTCCTCAAACTATTCCCCAAAACAGAAACAGAAGCAACACTACCCAATTAGTTTTATGAAGCCACAATTACTCTGATACCTAAACCACACAAAGACCCAACAAAGAAAGAGAATTTCAGACCAATTTCTCTTATGAATATTGATTCAAAAATACTCAAGAAAATTCTTGTAAACCTAATCCAAGTACACATCAATACAATCATCCATCACAATCAAGTAGGTTTCATCCCAGGATGGAGGAGGGATGGTTCAACATACGGAAATCTATCAGTGTAATCCACTGTATAAGCAAACTCAAAGAAAAAAATAATTCACATGATCATATCATTAGATGCTGAAAAAGAATTTGACAAAATCCAACATCCCTTTATGATAAAAGTCTTGGAAAGAATTAAAGACACATACCTAAACATAATAAAAGCAATATAGAACAAACCAGTAGCCAACATCAAACTAAATGTAGAGAAACTTGAAATAATACTACTAAAATCAGAGAATAGACAAGGCTGCCCAGTCTCTCCCTACTTGTTACATCCCCTCTTCACTTCAGTCATCCATTGGACTTCTAGCAGCCTCTGTTTGGGGGCTAACACGTGGGAGCTAAGACAGATGCTCTCTGTTGACTGTTTGTCTTTGAAGAAGCTGCCTGACCATGCCCACTGCCTGAGTATGCCAGCCAGCCAGCCACCTGAAGATCTTCTGAACCTGGAGACTTTGGCACCTGAACTTTCTTTGTAGTGTAATCTAGAGACTTGTTTTCAGTTTCTCCTGTGACTATAAAAACCCTGGTTTATTCTCAGTAAAGTGGAGCCTTGATTGGGACGCAAATTGGCTTCGTGTTTTCTCTTTGCATTTCAAACCGTCTATTTCAGCTCCCTTATTCTCTCCTGACTGAGTAGAACCCCATTCGTGAAACTGCAGGCAGTTTCACCTACCTATACTTCAAATACTCAAGACAGTATTTGAAGTTCTAGCAAGAGCAATTAGACAACAAAAGGAAGTCAATGGGACACAAATTAGAAAGGAAGAAGTCAAAATTTCACTATTTGCAGACAATATGGTAGTATACTTAAGTGACCTCAAAAATTGCACCAGAGAACTCCTAAACCCATAAACAGCTTCAGCAAATTGGCTAGATTAAAATTAACTCAAACAAATCAGTAGCCTTCTTCTACTCAAAGCATAAACAGGCTGAGAGAGAAATTAGGGAAACAACATCCTTCACAATAGTCACAAATAATATAAAATATCTTGGATTGACTCTAAATAAGCACATGACACATCTGCATGACAAGAACTTCAAGTCTTTGAAGAAAGAAATGAAAGAAGATTTCATGATAGAAAGATTTCCCATGATTGTGGATTGGCAGGATTTATATAGTAAAAATGTCCATCTTGCTGAAAGTAATCTACAGATTCAATGCAATCTCCATCAAAATTCCAACTCAATTTTTCATGGAGTTATAAAGAGCAATTTGCAAATTCATCTGAAATAACAAAAAAACCTAGGATAGAGAAATCTATTCTCAACATTAAAAGAACTTTTAGGGGAATCAACATCCCTGTACTAACTGCATGATATTGGTACAGTGACAGGCAGGTAAATCAATGGAATAGAATTGAAGACCCAGAAATGAACCCACACACCTATGGTCACTTGATCTTTGTCAAAGAAGCTAAAACCCTCCAGTGGAAAAAAAGACAGGATTTTTCAACAAATGGTGCTGGTTCAACTGGTAGTCAGCATGTAGAAGAATGCATATCAATACATCCTTATCTCTTTGTACAAAGCTCAAGTCCAAGTGAATCAAGGACCTCCACATAAAACCAAACATGTTGAATCTAATAGAACAGAAAATGTGGAAGAACCTCAAACACATGTGCACAGGGGAAAATTTTCTCAGCAGAACACCAATGGCTTCAGCTCTAAAATCAAGAATTGATAAATGGGATGTTATAAAACTGCAAATATTCTGTAAGCACAGGACACTGTCAATAGGACAAAACACAAACCAATAGATTGGGAAAAGATCTTTACCAACTCTACATCCAATAAAGGGCTAATATCCAATATATACAAAGAACTCAAGAAGTTTGATTCCAGAGAACTAAATAACCCTATTTAAAAAAAAAAAAAGAAAGGGAACAAAACTAAACAGAAAATTCTCAAGTATGGCCAAAAATCATCTAACAAAATGTTCAACATCCTTAGTCATCAGGGAAATGCAAATCAAAACAACTCTGAGATTCCACCTCACACCAATCAGAATGGCTAAGATCAAAAACTCAGGTGACAGAAGCTGGTGAGGATGTGGAAAAAGAGGAACACTTGTCCATTGTTGGTGGGAATGCAAGCTGGTACAACCACTCTGGAAATAAGTCTGGTGGTTTCTCAGAATATTGGAAATACTACTATCTGAGGACCCAGCTATACTACTCCTGGGCATATACTCAAAAGATGCTCCAACATATAACAAGGACACAAGTTCCACTATGTTCATAGCAGCCTTATTTATAATAGCCAGAAGCTAGAAAGAACCCAAATGTTCTTCAACAAAAAAATGAATACAAAATATGTGGTGCATTTACATAATGGAGTACTATTCAGCTCAGCTCTTAAAACAATAACTTTGTGAAATTCTTAGGCAAATGGATTGAACTAGAAAATATCATTATTCTTGAGGTAACCCAATTACAAAACAACACACATGGTATGGACTCCCTGATAAATGGATATTAACCTCAAATCTCTGAACACCTAAGATATAATTCACAGATCAAATTATGCTCAAGAACAAGGAAGACCAAAGCGTGAATACTTTGGTCTTTCTTAGAAGGGTGAACAAAATACCCACAAGAGGAGACTCAGAGACCAAGTGTGGAGCAGAGACTGAAGGACCATCCAGAGATGGCCTCATCTGGTGATCCATCCCATATACAGTCACTGAACCCAGACACTAGTGTGGATGCCAAGAAGTGCTTGCCAACAGTAGTCTGACATACCTGTCTGCTGAGAGGCTCTGCCAGAGCCTGACAATTATAGAAGTGGATGTTTGCAGCCAACCATTGGACTGGGCATGGGGTCCCCAATGAAGAAGTTAGACAAAGGACTGAAGGATCTGCAGGGGTTTCAGCCCCATGGAAGAAACAACAATATCAACCAATCAGACCCCCCCCCCCAGAGCTCCCAGGGACTAAACTACCAACCAAAGAGTACACATGAAGTAACCCATGGCTCCAGTCACATATGTAGCAGAAGATGGCCTTGTTGGACATCAGTGGGAGGAGAGGTCTTTGGTCCTGTGAAGGCTTGATGCCCCAGTGTAGGGGAATGCCAAGACAGGGAAACAGGAGTTGGTGGATGGGTGGGTGAACACCTCATAGAAGCAGGGGGAGGTGGGATGGGATATGGGTTTTCCTAGGGGAAACCAGTAAAGGGTGTAACATTTTCAATGTAAATAAATAAAAGATCTAATAAAAATATAAAATAATACTTGTCTAGAACAAAAAGTGGTATGAGAGGTGCTTGGAAAAATCAATAAAGGCTTGCAGTTATAGATGTTAAAAAAAGAAAATATTTGTATGTTTCAAAATTTCTAACTCCAAGTGTTAAAATATCCTAAAGTAGATGTGCATGAAAGCATAGCCATATAATCCCAAATTTTGGGAGGCTAAAGCAAGAGAATTAGTTTGAGTTTAGGCTGGACTACACAGTTAATATCATGGAAAATGGGATAACTATGAAAGCTTTGACAACAAAACCAAAAATAATTACATGTGTAGAAGTACATATGGATATGAATCAAACTAAGCACTAGAAACTGTAATAATAGTTTTGTGTGATTGCTGAAATTATGGCTAACTTTTAAACATTTTCTGCATGTATTTGATAAATATATTAATTTATTTTTTTAAATTCATCTTTCCAAATCTCAAGCAAATACTAAGATGTCCTCCAGTACATCTGCCCTTGTAATGTTTAAGACACATCCTTAGTGAATTGTGTGCTATAATCTTGTGAAAATATCTCCTCAATAATTAAAGCATTAGCCAGTTGGTTTTTTCCATAAAAATATAACAGAAATAGCTGATCACCACATTAAGATGAAAACTCTATCCCAAGGCTGGAGATTAATAGAATGGCAAATTCCACTGACATTGTTATAGTCAGCAACAGTGTTCTTTCCATATAGCCACAGAAGTGGGTACGCTGTTCTGAGCCAATCTAAGGTGATTACCACAGAAACAGCCCTCATTTTACTAACAGCAAGGCACATTATCCTTCATGCATGGTCTGGCATTGAAGTTTAATAAGATTTTGAAAGTGAAACTGGGGACATCTGGAATAAGTACCTTCAATCCTCTAGAAAATATATTTTGTCATATTTTATTTGTTTATAAACTATATATTAAATAATCATTTCTATTTTTCCAACAAATCAAATTGTTAAAGCCAAAATAGTTACACATTCCATAATAGAAGTCTGATATATGATATATACATGGAATTCTGCTTCAAATAGTAATAGTGTTTCTTCTTTTATCATCATTCCATGAAAGAAAAAGAATGAAACACAATTTCATATTAAGCAACTACAAATATATCACAACCTTCTAAATTTTACACTAGGAAACTACAGTTATATAACAGTCTTCTAAATAATAGATTTTTGGGATGCTAAGATATTACAACTGATTAACACTGCCCTTATAGCTAAAACCAGAACCCCCAAAAAAGTACCCTCAATAAAACCAGAACACAGTTAAAATGTCTGTATGGCAGGCCAGAGCTTCTTCAATCCCCTCCATCCTTCCCCACTTTCACTTCCATTGATTCCCTTGAGGATTCAGTACCACTATAATAGTCATTTCTTCACCCTATACTCTTCTGTGTACAATATCTTAGTACATGCTATTTGCCTTATAGATAGTAACCTTACTTATCTTTTATCTGGTTAATAGTTCACTACAATATGATAACCGTATCAAATATACACATGTCAGTTACTTATCAATCTTTTGAGCTGTCCATACTTTACACATACATAATACATCAAGATGGGGATTACTGATTTGTATTTTCATTATAGATTCTATTTATACAAGTAGGAATGATGTTGTATCTTAATTATGTTTGTATCTCTCTAAAAGAAAACAGTTGATGTTCCATAAAATATGTCAAATACTGACTGCTGATCAAGTGAAATTAATTAGGAAACATAAACTGTGGGGCAGTGTGAGGCAGTGGTCTGTTCAGATAACTTAGGCTCAGTTGAGTAATTGGCCTTGAGCTCTGGAGCTTCAGTGGGTGGTTTCTGACTAAAGCGGGCAGAAGGAGCTTCGCTATAATTCCTGAGTCTTCGGCTCCTGTTTCAGTCACAACCCCTCACAGCTGCCCACGAAGAAAATGTGTGCTCTATCAAGCAGACAATGCCCTAAGTTCCGAGCATTCTAGCTGAACCCTACCCCTAGTCATCTGATCACAGCCAGGCATGCTATGCCCTATACAATATAAGGGGCAGTTTGGCCCCTCCTCTCTCTCTCTTGCTTCTTTCCTCCCTCTCTTGCTCTTCCTCTCTCCTTCCTACACTCTCTTGCTTTTTGTCTCCTCTCTTTTCCTGCTCTTTGTTCTCTTCTCTTGCCTTCTTGTTCTCTTGTTTTCTTCCTATCCTCTCTCTCTCTCCCTTTCTCTCTCTCCTCCTCCTCCTCCTCCTCCT
>NW_022196903.1:7522240-7563187 GCF_008632895.1 Mastomys coucha
TCCTCCTCCCCTTCCTCCTTCTCCTCTTCTCCTCTCATTCCTCTCCTTTCCTTCTATCTACTTAACTGGCCTATTTTCTCTTTCCTACAATAAAATATCCCATTTATACATTGCCTCCTTTTTAACTAACATGCACCCCAGCACAGGCCTCAGCATCAGGGAGAGAGAGAGCCTTAGCCATCAGCTGCAGCAGCGAGCCCTGCTTCGGTACAATATACTTTAAAAAATAATCAGTACAAAATATAATGAAGGGTAATCTATACATTAATGAAGGGAAAAGACAAAGTCAGATCATTTAGTGGTTATGAGCTATTTTTTCTAATGCTTGATCCAATTTCCTCATGTATACTTAATGACAATGTTTTAAATCTAGATGCTTTGAGTATCACACAGATCAATGTCTCATCTGATATTCAAGTGCTTTCAAGAACTGCAATAACACAACTAAAGTTGAATGCCAAGCTCAAGAATCACACTTTCTCACCTGAATGGATGCAGCAACTATTTGGGAAGAGCAAGGTACCATGTGCTTGAGCACTTTCCTACACCTATCTCTTAGATTGGAAACTATAAGATGGTGTAGTAGTGGTTTAATAACCAGTGAAAATTAGAAGATTAGAAGAAGGCTTTTGGTCAAAATTAGGGAAAAGAACACATCTTATTCCTTCTAAGATAGTTTTAGAATTCTTTGTTCAATGATAACTTATGTGCCAATAGAGATTATACTTGGCTTTTTATTTTAAATATAAATATTTACCGGGTGCATCTCATGAGTATAAGTAATATCATATGTGATACCTATAAGCTTTTCATTTGGAATGCCAAATAAATTATTTTATATAATTGGTATACTGTAGTCTCTTATGCTGTCCCCATAGATATGGAAATGTGACTTCAGCAGGAAATCTTCAGATAAAGGTGACTTCTAGAAGAGAGATTTAAAATCAAAGATGAGGTTACAAGCCCTAAATCATGAGTAGATAATAATGAGTAGGCTATGAGTAGAAAATAAAGGTTCAAAATTCCAGGCAAATAGTTGATCGAGGTGTGGCTATGACAAGTTGAGAATATTTATTTATTCAATAGAAACATAACTGTAAAGATCTGATTTAACATAAAAGGAGATAGACTTATATTATTGATTCACTGGTGATTTTGCTCTAAATAAAAACAGAACCAATCATTATAAATAAAAACTTAGAAACAGTCATATTATCATTTTCATATTCTTCCACTGACTAGTTCTGAGGCTGTTAGAAAACTGCCTATAATAAAAAAGAGAACCACAGCAAACCCATTAAATAATTTATATAAAGCATGTAAATTAATATCACTCAAAAACACTGAAACACTGTTATTCATTATTATAATCAACATGTTTCCAAAATTCAGAAATTCAGAATTGGGATGAAGCAGCAGAGCTATTTATATTAACTCCCCAAAGAAGATTCAGATTGAAGAGTAAATATCTCCTTATCTATGTGAAGAAGAAGAGGAAAATTATGATGTATTACATCAATCTTCAGTTCTTATTTATACACAGTGTCATTTCAGGTGGAATGCCAAGTCTCAGTTTTGCTTGAGAAGCCAGTCTCATCCTGATCAATCTGGCTTCTTGCCCTCCTTATCCACTACACACACACTTATGAGCAAGGAGTATTTACAGGTCACCATGGAATGTAAGTATTCATAAATTAAATTTGTCTCAATAACTACTGAAAGGATTAACAGTTGTGCTCATGATTTATGGGGATAGCAGATTGCTATCAATGCAGAAGGTGATTTGAGTAATTCTGAAGTACTGAAGTGAACAGAGGAACTCAGAGGAACTTTCCTTGAAAACACTGTTTTCATCCCAATCTTAAATCATGAAAGCACATGTAATAATTCCATGTAAGGTATGGGTTAGTCACATATAACCACATTAATTTTATCTTGTCATCACTAACTTTTTTGAGTATCCTCTTCTTATTACATTAGCTCAACATGAAAAACATAGCTTTGAACTTTAGAAGAAAGCTTAAATCTAGGTCTCTGATATAATTTTGCGTATATTACCTGTAGGGAAAAATTTTTCCTTTCTAACCCCCTTCAATGAGAATTTTTATATAGGTATAAGATAGTGTATCCTTCCTACACTAATTTTAAAAATCAGCCTCTGAGTTGTACTTTTTTTATTACCGTCAGCCATTTTATGGACATAAAAGTTTTTCAAAGTAATGCAAAAGGGTTGCAAAGTGGACACAGTCCAGGAGTTCTGAAAGTGAAAGCTTGACAGAGTCATAGTCTTGAATCTCCAAGTTTACAAGAAAATTTATTGTACTCATATGCTGTGGCAGTGAAATGTAGTGTGTGGCATTAAATCAAGAAACAGAGACAGGAGAGCACCAACACCTACAGTTCTATGATCCAGTGGAAAACAAGAAAACTAAAAATGTAAGAAAGAAAAAATTGCCAGGATGGAAATTGCAGTACAATGCACCTGTTTAAGCTATTTTTTTCTAGGCTCTGGTCTTAGCTCTTAAAGAAAAAAAAACCCACTATTCTGCTTTTGTTTTTGTTTTTTAAGTTTTATTGCATTATAATGAGAAAAGTTACATAATTTCAACTTATCTGAGCTTATTAACATTTAAAAACTTATTTTAAGTAAATAGAATTAAATCACGTTCTTGTTTTCCTTTTGTACCCCAACTCCTCCCAGAGACCCCCTTTAAAACCTACAATATCTTTTTTGTCGTATTCTTTAAAATGTATAAAATATCATAACTATAAAAATGAGTATTATAAAAGTTGTTTGATATAAAACAACAATCAATTTAAGTCTTATGTAGATGCTTGTCTATGACAATACTGAAAATGCACGTTTTTCTCAATATAAATTTTAAATAACTCCAAACATATAACTACAAAATGAAGAAAATAAAAGTTTCCAGTGAATTCATTGAAAATTTACTTTATAGCTCTTTACATCTGAGATATTGCAAACCAAAAAGAAAATTGAATACCCTACATAAGTACAGGCTGTAGCAATTACAAAGATAGCATGCATGTAGTTGGTCATAGGGGCAGGGAAGGCATTGTAATTTTGTGGAATGCAATATGTGAATGTGTGTAAGCAGAAAACCATAACTTCCAAAGGAAATGAAATGACCTGTGTGACAGTCACCTGTGGAAACATTGCCTGTTCTTCATACTGCCTTTCTTATGGCAAAGAATGAAAGCATTTCATATATTCAAGAAACTTCATTCAGAACCTTTTGAAATACATAATGTTAGGTAAGTAAAATTTGGTGATTTACAAGTACTGATGTTTTCACTAGGACAGCTCTCAAGCCTTTGTCTTAGGCTTCTAACTACTAAGATCTGGAGTAGCATCATTATAATCTCAAACTACCCATGACATCATCAGGTATGAAATACACAAGAACAAATAACCATAGACTATTCTTAATAACATATTCTAAATCAGAATTCAAGTGAGGTACTGAGAAACACTGAGCAAAAGAGGAAGAAAGAATAGAATGGAATATATATATATATATATATATATATATCATATATATGATATTCACACTAGCAAGTTAATCTTACTTCATTTATGAAGTCTTCTAAATTGGAAATACACTTAGTGTGAAAACCATGTTTCAACTGATATAAAATAAAAAGTAATAAAGAAATTTTATTAGTGATTATAACCAAAAGAATCAATATATATTCTTTGTCTATCATTACTAGGTCCAAGATTTGAAACAAAAACCCAGGTGGTAAATGATAAATTGACTTATATAATAACATACTCCTTCAGACTTTTAGGATTCTAACTTAAGAGATCGCCTTTCTTCTTCTGTTTCCTTAATACTGCATCTACTATGCTCTTTTGCTACATGCATCCATGCATGAGCTCCCTTATTGGATATGTTTATGTTTTGAAGAAAAGACTCAACAATGGGTGTTTAATCAACAATAGCAGAGCCCTAATCACAACCCCAGCAAACACATAATGAATGCAACTAAGTCTGAACTGTGCCAACTAGATTGTTATGCTGACCCTGTGGCACAATTTATCATGTTTCAAAACAACTATTAGTAGCATATGCAGACAAAATGTATGATGGCTTCAATTTTTAATTTGAACTCTGCAGCTGGTTCTGTTTTTAACCTACCATCTGCTAACCCTTAGTCCTTCTTACCCAAACAGAAATAGTTTAGGTAATCATACCTCCCACAAACGACCCTCATGATTTATGAAAGACAGCCTTTCTAACTGCCAAGATTTGTTCCTAAAATATTCACAAAACATTATACTACCCACTGGAAAATGTGACAAAAGTAAAGACTTGAAGACCCTCAGCATCCCTTGCTCAGCATCCTCTGTTCATCTGGATAACAGTCTAAGAATAAATGTTTGTTATCAAATGCTAATAGTGAAATTGGTTAAGTTGTCCATCCAAACATTCAAACAAATTCAAGATGTAACACATGCTGATGATTCAGCCATATATCCTTAGCTTCACCCACTACTGGTCTCCTGAAGTCCTTAGAATATTGACAATATTTTTACAGCTGACAAGGCCAACACTGCCTTCTCATGGCCACCCATCAGATGTTGTTGGTGTCCTAAAGCTGATATTTGTTGAAGTTCATTCAGTAGTAAAAAACAGGGTAGACATGGATTTTGTTGTTGTAAATAAATCTTCAGACAAGTAGCCTTGAAGACTGTTCTGCATTGAAAAATTTGTCATCTGCTTCTCATAATGAGGCTTCTAGTAATTACATAATCTTGAAACAACACTAAAGAAGTTCAGGAGCCATTACAATCTACAGGAACATAACCAAACTTGGGTATTGGGGCATATCACACAGAATTGGCTTTGTGATCAGACTTAAAGGTACTCTACCTGAATTAAGTGAGGCTAGAGGCTCATATCTGTATATTCACAGGGTAAAGTCATATTATATAAATGAATATTTTACTTGGATATTTTTCTGTATCATGTAAAGTTTATTTTTAAAGTTATTTTATAGGTTTTTGCTCTTAAATAATGAACTTTAGCTGGTTTTGCACCCCATTTCTCTCTCTGCCACCTGTCTTCCACTGGAACTCCTCTTCTCAACATGCCTCACTTCTACTTTAATGTCCTGTCTTAGTGTGTGCTCCTCTGAGTATAATTAGAATTGCTTACCCAAGCTCTGTGGGAGAAAGGGCATCCGCACCACTGAAGAAAATGACATCTCCTCCATAAACCTCATGGGCTCTACCTTTTTCCATGATGAAATGTCAGCTGGTCCAACTTGTACAACTCTAGTGCAGATAAGCCTTTAGCCCAAATACAAGAAGAGTGAGGTAATTTTCATAGGTGGCAATATTTCCTTGGACTAACGTGGTGTTTGTTAATTTATCTTCTTTTACTTTCACTAGAATGTAAACTCTGGAAAGCTATTGAATTTCATCTTTATGTACTCTATTAAGAATGTGTGTGTGTGTGTGTGTGTGTGTAATAAGTGAGTGAATAAGCCTAAAACATAGAGTCATGGTCTGCACAGGAAATGTAAGGTGTACATTTCTTAATAATAGAAATAGAACTGAAAACAAAAGACAAATAAGTAAATACTAGTATATTGTCATTGCATATCTGTACTCTGATAGCATCACACAGCACATCACTGATGTGTCACTCATGTCTGTGTCTCCACCAACCAAACAAACATCCTGATTATCTGTTAACACTAATATTAAAAGCTAATCCACTTCGAACAATGAATAGCTGTTTGTCACCTTTGACTTTTAGTTAAGAGTTTACAGAAGTCTTAGGGAAGGGTTTATGAGATTTGTGAAAGATGGCTTAATATGACATCTCCATCATCAATCACTTCAGCCATGATATGAAAGGAACCCCTAACACTGTCATGACTTCAAAATAAAAGACTGAAAACCTGAGACCTGAAGATTCCAATGATAGGATCAAAATGTAGAGCTTGGGAAACAATGAAAGAATTGCTTAGGCAGTTTTTAAAGGTCTACAGGTGTGTAAACAGTGTGTCTTTATTATATCTAACCCTGACTCCTCCGACCACACCCACCAGGACATTTTATCACCTTAATCTTTTAAATTCTTGTTCTAGCCATAAGAATGTTTTAAATAATAACACTTTTGAAAAGATGCACATATACAGAAGACAGCTTTTAAACCCAATTGACTACAAGGTTAAACTTGGGTAATAAAAGCCACATCTTGTGAGAGAATAACATTAAAAATAATCCAGCTTTCATGGAGCCCATTGTAAAACCAAAGCAGGACTTTCTGCACTTCATGAATTCAGTTCACATACTGATGTGTGTTATTTACACTGGCAAGATTAAGCTATTACTGTCAATAAAATTGACAATCAACTCAACTCTGTTTTCTGACAGCTGCAGTTTGTTTTGCAATTAAGGCATAAAAAGTAGGATGAGGTAGATATGTCATCTTATTCTCTACAATAAAGGCCAAAAGGATTCTTTCCTGTTTCCTTTATTAAGACCAACAGCAGTGTCTAAGCAGAGGCCGTCAATAGGCATAACAATAGTGTTACTGTGTGCTTTTGTTTCCCTATTCCATATGACCAATTCATAAAAGCATATCATTTGACAGAGTTAACCATTTCTTTTTTGTTTATTATAGTTTATTTATTTACATTTCAAATGTTATCTGTTTTCCCAGTTTCTCCTTGGGAAACACCCTATCCCATGCCCCTTTCCCCTGCTTCTATGAGAGTGCTCACCCACTCCAGCTAATAAGACTTCTACAGCAAGCTCTCAAGTTTCTTTTCTTGAAAATTTTATAACACTATATTGAAACAAAGCAAAACAGAGGTGTTCATCAAATCTATACAGTTTATACTAATAGATCTCTCTGTGTTATGTCATTGCATTTCACTGCTCTGTCAGTAGATTAATAGCCTACTTGCATGAATTAAAAGAGATGTAGATGTCTGCAGACCTGAGCTGTTTCGGCCTTCTCCAGTTGCCTTGCTGAACTTCAGTTCTCAACAATTCACTTTGACCCTCCATATCATTGTAGTGATAATTCAATCAGCACTCTGCATTAACTATTCACAAATTCAAAACAAAAAAATGAACAATCCAATTCACAAATGACAACAGCGATGACAGGAAAAATAAGTGTGCTGCATGCTGGACAGATCGCTTCTCCTCAAAGCCTGCAGGCTGCACAGGGATGGGTGATTAGCCCTGATTTGTATGCAGCCAGCAGCTTGTCTGAACCCTTCAGGTTATGACCATGACACCGGGATACTTTTGATTTTCTTCTTAATTGAAAATCACATGGTAACGATGGCCAAGTTCTGTGTCGCACAATCTCATCATCTCTCAGAGGCAATCAATGACTTCCCCGCTGCCTGCACTCACGGAAGCTCAGCTGAAGAACATGCAGAGTACAATCACTGTCTCTCCCTTCCCCAACTTTTTCAACACGGAAGAGATATGATTTTTTCCATTGTTTTGTTTTGATGTTTTTTGTTTTGTTCTGCTTTGTTTTTCTTTTAACTATGTCACCTTGGAGCCCAGAACAGGATGTGCCTGCATCTCCTTTAACACATGCTTAGAAACTCAGAATAATGTTTCTTTATCTGCCAGTCTCGCAGGAAGTAAGAATTGCCTGACCTAAGCTTTGGTACAGAACATCATGAAGGTATAAAGGTCATATAAAAAGATTTTTCAATCATGAATCTAACTTTCTCTTTCTGTTTTTTTCTCTCCCTCGTGTCTACAATGTAGGAGAATTATAATGTATAAAGGAATAAAAATTCATGATCGTGTCCATCATAATTTTCATGTTTTACACATTGTGGTCAGTTCATCTTTGCTTCTTTTAGATTACTTTGCTTTTAATATCACATACTGTACATGTACCTCAAAAATTCCAAATACTTGATGTTAATTATTAAAAAAAGTTAACCATGACAAATGCCACAGATAAACATTTATTGGATAATTTCATTCCTTCTCTGTTCATATATTCATAGATAAATACATATTGCTAGTATTTAATTGCATTCATTATTTCTTCCTTTTTATTTATTGGGATAATTTCTAGATTGTTAATCTGTAAAATATAACATTTTAAAATGAAAACTCATTTCCTTGATTAAGTGTAACATTTAATTTTTGAATAAAAATTCAAATTGTTTTCAACATTAGACTACTGACAATAAACATGGTTATCCTTATTTGTAAATTATTCTTTATATTTAGTGTTTCCCTTTGTTTCATTTTATTTAAACATTGTTTTATGATTTATTCTTATAAATGGTGCTCCTGTTTCAAACACTTTGAATATCTTTATTTCTTTTGTTGTATATTTAAATTATCTTCCTATATAGCCTTACATTTCTATATACTATGAATATAACTGCCTATTACCTCCAATGAAATCAAGCCACATACTCAAGTTCACACAGCATAACATAAAACAATATCTATCATCTGTGGTGAGAGAACATGTGACAGTTTACATTCAGAACTGAGCAATAAATATAGTTTTATGTGGGATGAGACATATCCTAAATGTTTATGGTAGTAAAATGTACAGGTCTGAGAATGTTAATCTAGTTATCTATATTTTTGGATCTATTCTCAAATATCACTATATAACTTAAATACAACTTTAAAATATTTTGTAACTGCAATCTTAAATTGTTTCTCCCTATGTCATACTGATTTTCATTGCTACAAATTATACTATTCATTAATTCATTCATTCGTTCATTCATTCATTCATTCATATATTCAACAAATACCTACTAATAATCACTTTCTATGTTTTAGGCATTATTTTATGCATTAAGGAAAATCTAAACAAAAAAACATGAATTGACACATAAATGGTATTCAATCTCTCTTGTGAAGAAAAGTAACTAAACAGAATTAATAAGTAAAATATGATTTATATTAGAATTTTGTAACAGTTAAAGTCAAGGCAGCAAGCAACTCTGTAAGGGTAGACTCTTTCCTGGATTTGGTCCCTAGGGAAGCCCTCCATTAGATAACTTTAACTCTGGTCTTACCCATGATTAGTTTAACTATGTCAGTGTCTTACTTACTCCAGGTTAACATAAGATTCAGAACTGGTCAATAATTTAACAGTAAGGTGCCTTTTTATCAACTTGGTACAATCAGTCTTACTGGAGTAGCAAGAGACAGAGCTGAAATCAGGCTTAAGTGTCAAAGATCTCACTGTATCTGCAGCTTTGAGTACTTGAAGTAGTAGAAAAATCTTCATCTAGAAGAGGAATCAGAAAGTGACCAAGGGTGAAAGTCTGAACTCACAGCAATTTGATCATTCATTAAATTTTCCTCATGTGTCATAGCCATATAATATAATGCTGTCAGGACAATTGTTATTTTCACACATTAAAAATTACTTATTTATACATTAATAAGCATAAATTTATATATATATATTTAAATAAATACATATCTCCTATTTTTATATAATTGATATTCACAAAACTTAATAATTATATATATCCTACATATACATAAAACATATATATGATTTATGTGTCTAAAATAAAATCTATAATCTATAAGTGAAAGGAAAAGTAATACTTGTAGTTTATTTTTTGATTTAATAAAGCTTTGTTTTTACAAATAAAGAGTTGTTTTAACATGTTCTGTGCTTTGAAAGAAGCTTGATTTGTCCTTCACTAAGTTGCTGCTGAAGACCTTGAATCTTCAGTCTCTCACAGACCATAGCTGGAATAACAAATAGGCTTATATTTGGCAACTTCTTTACAGAGTGTGTCATATGTAGCTTGGTCAAACATTACTAACTTGCTGATCTTGCTCTAAACTTTGCCTTTAGTCCACTACCACCACCACCACCACTACTACAACTGCCACCACCACCACCACCACCACCACCACCACCAGCACCTCGTCCTCTTCTTCTTCTCAGACTTCCTAAAATGTTGCACAAAAATATTTTTCTTAATAGAATATCTTCAATTGCATCCACTTTCTGCAAAAGATATATTTTCTTCTCTTTTGCAAATATTTATTCATTTGTATTTTATGTGCATGAGTGTTTATCTACATGTATTTATATTGTGGATCGCCTTGGTGGTGCTTGTATTTTGATGCTAGTTCTCCTTTCCTAGGTGGGCTGTGGACTAGGAGTGAATCACGTACACAGGTGACTTCTTGTGAACATTCTCCCCACCTTAACTTGTAAAATAAAAGCTAGAGCCGGTGATTGGGCAGTAGAAGAGAAGTTGGAACTGAAAAGTTTGGGAGAGAATGAAGAAACAGGAGAGGATGATGGAGGAGGGGAGGAGGAAGAAAAATGGAGCAGAAGTAGGTGGCTTGGAGAAACTGCAAGTTATAAGGGATCTCATAGATGGGTAATATAGTAGTATAGTGGTAGATTTGCCCAAATCTAGGCATTCACCTTGTATTCATATTAATTGAGTTGTGTTTTCTTTGCCCGAGCTTATTTGAGTTGGAGGTTTACCACAACAAGTTTATATGTTACGTGTGTGCCTGGTACTTGCAGATAGCAGCAGAATGCGTCAGAGCCTCTGGAAGAAAGTCACAAAGGTTGTTAGCATCCTGTTGCTAGAAATTGAACCCACATCTTCTGCAAGAGCAGCAAGTGCTCTTTAACTGTTGATCCATCACTTCAATTCAAGGACAGAAACCTATAGCCAGGAGCTGATAAGGAGTCCATTGAAAAGTGCTACTTATTGACTTGCTCAATCCATAAGACTGAATGTCTTAGAGAGTTCTAAGTATATGCTGGAAACTTGATGAAGTAGGCTCTAATAGAAGAGAAGGGATGGACTTGCCAACAAGGCATGAGCAAGCTGGCAAAGAACAAAAGTTTCTTTCTTAAACCTTCTAGTGTAGCTTAGGTTACGGGTGTGTGTTCCTGCTTCAAGATCCAGATTAAAGTGTGTGTCCTTCTATCTCAATGATCTGTATTAAAAGTGAATCTAGGGGCATGGGGTGAAAAAAAGTGAATCTATGCATTTAAAATTAATAATAATAATGATAATAATATAATAATAATAATAATAATAATAATAATAATAATAATAATAATGATAATACTCTCAGGTATACATTCCATGTTTGCACTTTAGTTAATCCCAGATGTGGTCAAATTGATAACCAAGAATAGCTATCACAATCTCTCTGTCTCTGCCTCTGTCTCTATCTCTCACACTCTCAATCTCTCTCTCCAAATGCACACACACAACACACACACACAGGCTTATCCCATAACACTTATAGTGGAAACATTGATACAAAAAACCCAAATATCTTGTTTGGGGTATTACATTAGTTACATTTCTGGTTTTGTGATAAAAATAACTTAAAAGAGAAAGGCTTTATTTGGGCTTACATCCAGAGGGGATATAGCCCATCCCAGCATTGAAAGTACAGTAGCAGGAACATGAGTTCCTTCCTTGCTTTGCGGCAAAAGTACAACAGAAATGCAGAGAGAACAGAACAAGTGAATATGGACTAGAGAACTCAAAGCCTACCCCAAAGGGCATGCTTCTTTCAGCAGTGCTCCACTCCCTATCCTTCCAAACAGTGCCACTGGCTGGGAAAAAGTGTTCACATACACAACCCTAAGGAAGCTACATTTCATATTCAAGCCACAGCATGTGGTAGTGGTAGTGTTTTGAAGAATGTTCATGTTGGTTTCAATAGCATTTAGACTACTTTGTGTTCTCATCATCAGTATATAGTAATATATTTTGTCCATATCCTAAACAGCATTTTAAAATATTTGTTTTCTTAACTATAGTCATTCTGATGGATTCCAATGCATTGCTTTTCAATGGTGGCTAAAGATGTTGAATATTTTTCCAAGGTATCCTTGCCCATTAGATACTTCCTTTTTATATGAGAAATTTGTGTTATCTCAGAAATACATGTACTAATTGCAGTTGGATTATGAGTACATTATTTTTGAGTTGTTCAGATATTCTAGGTTAATGTGCATAACTAAGTAAGATTTTCTCCCACTCTGTTGGCTTCTTTTCACTCAGTTTTTTTTCTCTTTGTTGAACAGATGTTGTTATCTTATTGTGTCTCCACCTGTCCATTCTTGGTTTATGCCCTAAATCATTGGAATCCTTTGCAAAAAATTCTTGTTGTTCTTGTGTCATTAAGTCTAGTGAATATGGAATTAATATGTATATATTATCTTCTTAGGAGTAAAATGTTTTCTTTATTTATTAACTAGTTGAATAGTGATCTAACATTTATAACTATTTAAAAAATGAATGAATACAGAAGAAAAACCAATTCACTGAGGACAAAAAGTTTAGATATTGACTATCTATTTTATAATAATACTCTTCCGTTTTATAACCACACTTGTGAATCTTATAATAATATCATTTGGATAATTTTATACATCAAGATTTTAATTTATAAAGGCTTTCCATTGAATACCAACAATAGGCTTCCTGGAAATTAACATGAACTATATTAACCTAACTGTAATCATTACAGAGGTTTGGCAGTGGCCATGTGGTGTGTAGTGTGGAAGGCACTGTTTTTCCAAGGTGGTCTCTCCAGGACAGGGAGTGAGAACTGAGCAGATCTAGCCTAACTTAGATAATTTATTTACTATTTATATTGTATGTTTTCATATGTGAATGTGCATAGAACTGACTCTACTTGATTCTGTATAAAGATAAAATAAACCTTCTTCTACATAAAGCATTATATGAGACTTACCACCAAATAAATTCAAATAAGTACTCAAATGAAAAAAGGTTAGAAAGTTCAGTCATATTGCAGTGAGGCACACAATTAGTGAATAGCAAACTATTCTTTCTTTTTTGAGGAGAAAAATATTATGAGATCAAAAGAGTAAAAGAAAAACTTAACCTAAGAATTATAGTGCAGAAAAAAATATATATATATTTAAAAAGCCACATAACTAAAAAAGGCATCATTGGATAAAGCAGAAGTGAAGAGCACATTGTATAGTCAATTTGTCAGCTTTATGGAAGGAAACACAGGAAAAGGATAAAAAAGAATTAAAAGAAAGCAGACTACACACCTCCACAGTATGATGAATAAAAAAATGACAGGATGATGGGTAGAGATTGAGTTTTGGCAAAACACAGTGAGGGAAGCTAATGCATGTGAAATGAAATAAGGCTAGAGTTAGGTCAAGTTGATACAGATATGGGTGACTTGGATCATGGAAAAATCCTGTCATGGGTAAATCATGAAAAATTTCAGAAAATATTCAGAAAAATATATTTTATAAGTAAAGGATATAGAGTGGGGGTCAGGTAGCTTAATGTAGAAGAGTACTTTCTGAACAAGTATGATGACCTAATGTCAAATCCTAGTACACACGCACAAATAAAACCTGCTATGTTCACACATGTACTGATAACACTATGGATTCCTGGGATTCTTAGTGACTAAACTAGTCCTTTTCTCAAGGAATGAGCAGATTTTAAGTGACTTTTCTAGAATTTGATAGATATGGCACCCAAAAACCTCAACAGGGCATAAAACACCTGTACAGGTACATACATAGCCATGTATCTGTATACACTGTACAATTGTACACGTACATAACTCACTCAAACATACACACACACACACACACACACACACACACACACACACACACACATATATATATATATATAGAGAGAGAGAGAGAGATTGAATGTATGTATGTATAAATGTGTGTATGCATGTATTCCACTGTGCTCACTACATCTTGCAGTCAAACTTCTGGCAGATCATGCATCGAACTAATTCTCTGTCCTTGAAAGTTTCAAATAAGCAGAAACATGCTTCATTCAGATAATTAGCTCTGTGTAAATAACTATTAAACTGATTAAAAAGAGAGATTAAGACCATAAACTGAGAAGAAATAACCTCTCATGTTGGTGCTAGAGTCAATATTGTAAAAAGGAAGTTTTAAATTTTATCCAAATTGCTAAACCATTCTTCCCCAAATTGTCTTGCTTTAAAAGTCATCTGTTAATTCAGACTAAAATGTCTTTATTTCAGTTAATGTAACACAGGCCTTATCACAGTATGCAGTTACCAAAAATAGTTATTATGTCTTTGGGCAAAAATAGGCAGACAGCATTGGTGAGAAGAGCATGTGAAAGCTTAGCTCCCCTATGGAGACAGAGATTATATGTCTGGCTTCCTAAATACTAGAAGCAATATTGGATTAAATGTGTGCCATTGAAAGACTCCCAAATGCAGCTGGGTGCTGTCCAAGGTTCCCACTTCCCAAATATACCTGATTCCCAAGAGGGAGTGAGGAAAGAGATGGGAAAATGTTTTATATTTTTGCCTATTCAATATTGTACAAGGCATCTTTTGTGACTAGATGACACAAAAAAAATGAAATGTTCTTTCCAGAGTTACAATTTTGACAGTGTTCTTTAACCTTGGGAAAAATGTCTGGTTCAACAAAACCATTAATAAAAATCTCTTACACTTAGTTTTGAAGGTTTGTTTAATTGGCAAAGTGCCCTTAGACACTACATTAAAAGCACTAGACAAGTGTGATGTCTTTTCCATTATTAACTCCAAATTTAAAGAACAGTGAAACAGTCATATAAGATCCCTGTCCAGACTCTGTCAATCACTGGAAAGATGAAGGATGTGTGGGTTAATGTAAGTCAGGGAATACAGAAGAGAAACAAGTCTACAGAAAGTGTTTAAAGATATATTCTTTTTAAATGTACATGAAAATGGGGTTAAGAATGTGAGGATATACATAACTATACTATAGGTGGAGAGGTCAGTTCCCAGAGAAGAAGATAACATTTAAAATGTTTAACTTAAAATAATTTTACATTAAATTGTAATTGTGGATATAAGACATTCATTTGTTTTTAAATTAGCTTACAAAGTAGTGGGTTGCATTATGGTATTTTATACAAATTTTCTTCCCATTAACCTTCCCTTTCTGCTTTCTATCCCTTACTCCATGCTTCTCTTCTTCCCACTACTTGAACCCCCCTTAATCTTGGGGATACATATATTATATTAATCTTTTGCTTTTTTCTATCTCCCTTTGTTTATGACCTTTTCTGTTTTCATGTTCTCCCTTTTTGTTTCATGATGCTCCACCCCTAAAACATCTACATATGTATAAAAGTTCTCTATGTATAAAAGAAAATATTTGGTGGCTTTCTTTCAGAGCCTGTAGTATTTTTATTTAGCCTTTCCAGGTTTACCCATGTTTCTGCAATTGGCATTGTTTTAATATTTATGTCTAGATACTATTCCAGTCTCTGTATATATGCCACATTTCTTTTATCCATGTGATAATTGGTATCTAGCTTGATTCCATGTTTTACCTATTGTTAAAGGGTGGTGACAAACATGATTATGAGATAATATCTGTGATAGAATCTCTAGTCCTTTGGGCATTTACCAAGAATGATGTCATGGGCAGTTCTCTTTTTATTTTTGGAGGAAGCTTCAAAATGATTTTCATAATAATTGTGACAGCTTACACTCCCTCCAATAGTGAAGTATTCATCTTCTCCCACATCCATTTGTTCCCTTGATGACATCATTACTGCCAGGTGCCATTAAATATCAAGCTAGCTTTAATTTATTTATATTTCCTGAGGATATTAATCAGAGTTCTTTAAAGGAAGAGAACTGATAAATAAAATTTACATGTGTAAACATATACAGGAATTATCAAGCTGATTTATACCAGGTAGTCCAACAATGGTTCTCTCTCTCTCTCTCTCTCTCTCTCTCTCTCTCTCTCTCTCTCACACACACACACACACACACACACACACACACGCACACACACACACACAAATGCTGAGATTCCAAGAGTCACCCAGTCCACAAGGTTAAATACCTTTTCAGTCCCCATATGATGCTATAGTCCTGGAGGATTCCTGGAGAGATGCTGCTCTTCAGTCTATGTTGGAGTACTGAAGAACCTAGGTTTAATACCAGGTGCACCAAGAGGATAAATAACTAGTGAGAGAAAGGATGAGCAGACCAAAAAGCAAATCTTCTTTCTTCCATATCCCTCTACATACCTTGCTAACAGAAGATGTGTCCCAGGTTTAGGGTAAGTCTTTTTCCAGTAATTTGATTGAGAAGATCCTTCATAAGACTTGCTTTTAGATGAATCCAGATGATGCCAATCTGACAAGGAAGAATAACCATCACTTTATGATTTTATAAATATTAACTGGCTATAATTAATATTAATTATATTTTTCTTCTGAGGAATTCTTATTTCAGTCATTAACCAACTTATTGATTAAAAGATGGCTTGGTGACTTGTCCAGTCATAATCTGAGATTCTTCCCCTAGCAGAAGGTGAAAATGGGTTCGAGGATAAATAGACATAGACAGTCTAAATTGGAGGTGTTCATCAAGTCCCTCCCCTCAGAGATTGGGGAACCCTATGGAAGAGAAGACAAAAAGATTATAGATACCAGAGAGGATGGAAGACAATAGAAGAACATGGCAACCTGAATCAACTAAGACTCAAATGAGCTCACAGAGACTGATACAACAACCATGAGACCTGAATGGGTCTACACACAGTTCTCTGAATATGTATTATGGCTGTTAGGTGTGAATTTTGTGGGACTCATAGCAATGGAAACAGATGGGTCTCTAACTAGTTTGCCTGCTCTTGGGACTCTTTATCTCTTACTGGCTTGATTTTTCCAGCCTTTATATGAAGGCTTTTGCCTTGTCTTTATTGTATCTTGTTTGGCTGCCTTCCTTTGGAGTCCTGTAAAGGTTCTGAATAGAAAACAGATGGGAAGTATTGTCTGAGGGAAAGGGGGAGTGAAAATAGACCTGAAAAGAGTAGAAGGAAGGTAACCTCTGGTTGGGATATATTATAAGAAAGAAAAATCTATTTTCAACAAACATAAAATAACAAAAAAAATATTCATCTAGGTTGTTTCCAGCTTCTGGCTACTATAAATATGGCTGCTATGAACATAGTGGAGCATGTGTCCTTTTTTTTATGTTGGAGCATCTTGTGGGTATATGTACCAGAGTGGTATAGCTGGGCCCTCAGACAGGACTATGTTTAATTTTCTGAGGAAATGCTAGATTGATTTCCAGAGTGGTTGTACCAGCTTGCAATCCCACTAGATGCAATGGAAAAGTGTTCCTCTTTCTCCACACCCTTGCCAGCATCTGCTGTCACCTGAGTTTTTTATCCTAGCTATTCTGACTGGTGTGAAGTGGAATATAAGGGTTGTTTTGATTTTCATTTCCTTGATGACTAAGGATGTTGAACATTTCTCTAGGTGCTTCTTGGCCTGCCACCGACTGGGTTCATTGTGGGGACCTTGTTTTCTGTGGGATGAGAGTTCTGGTCAGGTGGGCAACAATTTGAGGAATGACAGACAGAGTCAACACAAGGGTGTGCTGAATCTGAATGTATTTCTTAAAAATGGCCTGAGGCTTTTACAGTCATTGAAAAAGAGAAATGATAAATCTGGCAGCTCAGCAGTTGAGGTACATCTGAGGCCACCTGAAACACACTAGGTCTAAAGCAGCCACCTCTTCTGGAAAGTTGCTGCACCCCCCACCACCCCTGGGCCCAAGTGCACTGGGCCCCAGAGGCTGAGGACTGCATGAATCTAAGTCCTAGTCCATCTAAGTTCTAGTTCTAGTCAGTGCCCTTGCACATAGTGAAAGCCAGGCTTATATGGTATACAGAAAACAGGGCAAATGACAAAAGTCACATAGGCAGGTGACAGTCACATCAAGGTCACTAGGATCAGGTATCCAGGTGTGAACCTGGTGGAAAAGCAGTGGTGCCCTCCCCTCTGGGGCTATTTTGGTATTCCCATGCTAATTCTCTGGGTCTGCTGGAGGCAACCACCAGGAAGTTCTGATCTAGCCATTCCTGCTAATGCCCTTAAGTGAGGGAAGCCCTTTGATTATTCTCTAGTATGTAAAACAGTTCTGTCTTCTGTGGGACTGCCCTGAGAATTCTTACTATGTGCCTGACCTCTGTTACTAACTCCAAGGACATCCTATCTGATAAGGCAGATTCTTTGTGCGAAATTCCAAGCTAAGGACAACTTGGTAATAAATTAGGATATATTGGAACAACGTTGTGTTGGCCAGGGAACAATGCCCTCTTTTAGCCATTTATGAATCATTTCTTGGGTTATCTTTATGGCTGAATAAGAAGACATGTTGACCGAGGAGGCACAAACTCCCTTTGAAGTCATAATGCCTCTTGTCCTTAATTAGGCTTTTACCCCCGGTATTGCAGACTTTACTGGAGTAGATGAGTGGGCGTGGCATCGGCCACTTGAGGTTCCTCAGTTGAGAATTCTTTGTTTAACTCTGGTCCTTATTTTTAATAGAGTTATTTGGTTCTCTGGAGTTCTTTGTATATATTGGATATTAGCCCTTTATTGGATGTAGGGTTGATAAAGATCTTTTTCCAATCTGATGGCTACCATTTTGTCCTATTAACAGTGTCCTTTGCCTTATAGAAGCTTTGCAATTTTATGAGGACCCATTTGTCGATTCTTGATCTTAGATCATAAGTTACTGGTGTTCTTTCAGGAAATTTCCCCCTGTCCCCATGTGTTCCAGGCTCTTCCCCACTTCTAATAGATTCAGTGTTTCTGGTTTTATGTGGAAGTCCTTGATCCATTTGGACTTGAGCTTTGTACAGGGAAATAAAAATGGACCAATTTGCATTCTTCTACATGTTAACCACCAGTTGAATGAGCACCATTTGCTGAAAATGCTGTCTTTTTTCCACTGGAATTTCCATAAGGAAGACTTGTAAAAATGGTAACATTTGAGGTGTAAATAAAGAAAATATCCAAAAACAACAACAAAAAAGAATATTCATTTATTTGTCTTTAATTTTCAGATTTTTTTTTAATTTATTAAGAAATCAAAAAATGGACTGATGAATTTGGATGTCTCATATATGTGTGGAACAACCTCAGCAGAGAGGACAGGGAAGATGTGACCATCCTAAGTCACACTGTCAAGGAGAAGAATCTGGAAGATCTTTGCAAAAAGAACTGCAGATAACTCTTGCAGTTAGCTAATAATCTTTTCCCACTGGGCTTATGGACCATCATTTCTTCTACATGGAAACTGATATAGAATATTAAAGTTCCCACCTTTGGAATATGAACTTGCCGATCAGTGAGGCATGTTGCTAGAACCACATGAACTGGAAACATCAGTGGGATATCATGTTTACTTAGTAAATTTTTAGACAGAAACTATCCGTAGATGAGTGTTTGCACATCAGTGAGTGCCTAACTTAGTTTTCCTGTTGCTGTAATAAAATACTATCAAAACAGAAACATAAGTGATAAAGAGGTCTGTTATATCTCACAGTTTGAGGTTACAGTCTATCGTTGTGTAAAAGTCACAGCAGCAGGAAGGTAAGGCAGTTGTTAATACTGCATCCCAAATTTAGAAGCAGATGGCAATCAACACTTATGCCCAGCTTGCTTTCTTCTTTTTATATAATCTAGAACCTCATTTTAGGAAGTTCCACCTACTATATTTCAAATGCATCTTCCTTCCTCAATTAACATGATTAACATAATTTCCTAAAACCCTTCTAAAAGAACACATAATCCTTAGCACATGTGCCTGGAGGTTTGTCTCATAAACAATTCTAGAACTTACAAAGGTGACAAAAGAACATTAAACTTCACAGTTAATGTAATAGATCTAGGTTTTCTCTTTCACCCAAGAAAGTCTAAAATAAAAATTGTCTAAAGACAGTGATATATCACTCTGACCTGCCAAATTTGGAACAATTTTATTTTAAAAGTTAACCAAAACTTATAAATGAAAGTATAAGTAAGTACTTATGAACCAACTCTATAAACAAGTATATATATATATATATATATATATATATATGTGTGTGTGTGTGTGTGTGTGTGTGTGTGTGTGTGTGTGTGTGTGTGTGTGTGTGTGTGTGTGTGTATGTGTTTGTGTCGATAATGGTACTCTGTAGTCAAACAGCCTACCTAACACCCTTAGGTACTAGTTATCATTTATCATTTACTTTAGACACATAGGAAATGGTAGAAAAAAGATCAAATGACTGTGGAATCACCTGACAACAAACCTCTAGGTGATCAAGGTGATGTTATACATCATCATATGCCCATGATGTAATGCGGTGAAAGTCATGTAGACCACTTATAATTGTGGTTGAACTCTTTATGCCTTATAATCCAAGGATCATAAAGAAGAAACAGACAATGTACTGGTTGGTTTTGTGTGTCAACTTGACACAGGCTGGAGTTATCACAGAGAAGGGAGCTTCAGTTGGGGAAGTGCCTCCATGAGATCCAGCTGTGGGGCATTTTCTCAATTAGTGATCAAGGAGGTAGGGCCCCTTGTGGGTGGTGTCATCCTTGGACTGGAAGTCTTGGGTTCTATAAGAGAGCAGGCTGAGCAAGCAAGGAGAAGCAAGCCAGTAAGGAACATCACTCCATGGCCTCTGCATCAACTCCTGCTTTCTGACCTGCTTGAGTTCCAGTCCTGACTTCCTTTGTGATAACAGCAATGTGGAAGTAAGCCAAATAAACCCTTTCCTCCCCAATTTGCTTCTTGGTCATCATGTTTGTGCAGGAATAGAAACCCTGATTAAGACAGACGACAAACTATAAGACTAACATATGTTGCAACATGTACTACCAATATACTCAAAGCTATGAAAGTCATCAAAAACAGGAATTGCTTTAAAAATTACTATAGGCAAAGACCACCCAATGAGGAAACTAAATGTTATTTTGCTACTCGAAACATTAGAATAACAGAAGAGCATAAAATATAACTAAGAAGCTATGAATAAAATATGAATTGTAAATACTCTTGATTTAGAATTGGTTCAGTAATTATAGCAAATATGTCATGACAATATGTCAATAATAAAAGCAACTTGGTGCGGACTATGTGAAACATTGTACACTACTTTCTTTGAAAACAAAAATTCTTTGCTTAAGAAAACTCCCACATGAATAATTAAACATGGTAAGTTAAAGCTGTTACCTACATAGAATTTTCACCCCATGTGTCTATGGTGCAGAAAGCTGTTCTTCAGACAACCAAGAAAGAAAAGTAAACAACAAACAGAAGAACTTTGATCTTCAATACTGTTCTGCCTGCAAAATATGCTAGAGCAGTGGTGTTACAAACCATGTTGAAATAATCAATTGATACATGATTTGACTTAAGACTCACTCCTTGAGGTAAAGCCCATATCTAACACTGCTGGGTTACTAAAAACCTGAAGCTAGATGGCCCAGCAGCCTAGAGTCTTGATATCAAACCAATGCTACTTATCAAAAAAATGAATAAAATGGTAAAAATAAAATGACTCCTCTCCTAATGATATTCTGTTATACTCATAGATCACTGCCTTATTCAGCCATCATCAAAGAAGATTCCTCCTACAGCAGATGGGAACAAACACAAACACTCACAGCCAGGCCTCAAGCAGGGAGAGAGAGAGAGAGAAAGAGGCCTTTAGACACAAAACTTTAAATGATGTGCCACCATCAAATCCCTCCCCTCAGAGCAGGGGGCCTCATTGAAGAGGAAACAGGAAGAACTGGGGAAAGAAAGGATGTGAAGAAGCCTAGGATAATAAGGCCCTTGTAGAACAATGGAGCAAAACTCATATGAACCCCAAAAACTGAAACAGCAAGCATAGGGCCAACATGGGTATACACCAGATCCTCTGCACATATATTGTAGTTTTCAATGAGAAATTTTATTTTTGATTCTATTTCTCCACTTAAAAATATGTTCTTTATATACAATATATCTTTACTACAGTTCTCCTTCTCTCTATACTCCTCCCAGTGTCCCTACCTCCATTTCCATCTAGATCCATTCTCTTTCTGTTTATCATTTGAACAGAAAAGACTTCTAAGAGATAATAATAAAATGTAATGAAATATAATACAAAATAAAAGTCATTTTGTTGTTGAACAAAACAAATCAACAGAAAAAAAAAGATAACCAAGATAAGTCATAAGGATCAGAAACCCACTCATTCACACACTCAGGAGTCCTATAAAAATACTAATAAAAGTTGCATGCACCTATCCCTTGAGAGACTTGAAGCCCCAGGGAGTGGGGAGGCCTGACAGGGTGTTGTGGGGTAGGGGTGTAGGGATATCCTCTTGGAGATGGGGGAGGAGGAATGGGATGAGGAACTCTCAGATGGCAGACCATCAGGGAGATAATGACTGGACTGTAAAAAAGATTAAAGATAAATTAAAAAATAAT
The DNA here is from genome assembly GCF_008632895.1 of Mastomys coucha. Taxonomy (NCBI): domain Eukaryota; kingdom Metazoa; phylum Chordata; class Mammalia; order Rodentia; family Muridae; genus Mastomys; species Mastomys coucha. The sequence continues at coordinate 7,544,565 of NW_022196903.1, forward strand.
AAATGGTATATTACGGTTTATAGTGTATACAGACAATAAATAAGCATTGTGACTCAGTAAATAAAATAAAATAAACTTCCTCATTGAGAACTTTAAAATAAATCTTAAAATAAAAGTAAATGAAGTTGTGAATGAGGGTTAAAAATGCCTGCCTGGGCCAGTGCTAGGCCCTCTGCATACAGGTTGTGTTTATTTACCTTGGTGATTTTGTGGGACTCCTAATAGTGGTAGTGGGGATGCTGATGACTCTTTTGCCTGCCCTTAGCATTCACTTTCTCTTACTGGTAACCTTAAGCATCCTTGATCTGAAGGTTTGTTGTTTGTCCTATTGCATCTTGTAATGCTGTGTTCAGTTGATATTACTGGGATGCCTGCTCTTTTCTAAAGGAAACCAAGGAGCAATGGAATTGGAGAAAGGGAAGTTGAGAAAATGGAACTCTGAGGAGTGAGAGAAGAGGAGGCATGGTCAGAAAGTATTATATGATTGAGGAACAAAGAAAAAGAGAAAGAAAGAAAATGATTATGTGACCATGATCTAAATGTTTAAGAACAGAGAAGGAAATTTTAAAGAGAAAGGACAGGTACGAAGAAGGTAGAGAATAATGTTTTACAATTTGTTAAAATGTAAAACTTGCTGAAGGCATGACTTTGCTTGGAGGTTTTTATTATCACTGTTGCTAAGGTTGTAACGCCACAATCATTATTTCTCTTTTGTCCTTCCTCCCATGGCATAGAGCTATGAAATGGTCAAAACGCATAATTTATTCTACAAGTAATATTCTTTCCTCAGCAAATCTGAGGTGGATCCTGAGTCTCCTTAACTTCAGGCTCTTTGGCAATTCATGTTCCATCCTTCCAACAGATTTGAATCTAGACAATAGTGTCAAATAGTTTAATCTGATCCATGATTGAGGTTTTTTGGTTTTGTTTGTATTTTTTTTCATTATATAAGCCAACTCTCTGCATAGAGTTTGCTTTCCTAGAGATGATGTGTGGCTTCCTAATTTCTTTTTCTTTTTTTTTTTTAAGATTTATTTATTTTATTTATGTAAGTACAGTGTAGCTGCCTTCAGACACACCAGAAGAGGGCGTCAGATCTCATTACAGATGGTTGTGAGCCACCATATGGTTGCTGGGATTTGAACTCAGGACCTTTGGAAGAGCAGTCAGTGCTCTTACCCACTGAGCAAAGCAAGACAGCATTCTGAAGTTTCCTTTAAAGAGACTGGTACAACTTTAGTTAAAAAAAAATCTGCTAAGGAATGGAAGCAGATGGCCATAGTTTCTGCCCATTTGTGGGATATTTGCAGAAAAGTTTGCCAAAGATCTTGGCATATCTAAAACTGGAAAACTTTATTCTGACCTCATGTTTCACTATCTAATAGTGCCAAATTCCCTTTGCTTTCATTTTCTGATTTTCTAATTACTCATGTAAAATATAGGCTTATCATGGTCAATTTTCAAGCAGTCAGTCTGATTTTCTTCCTACCTGGCAACCCATATGCTCCTAACATATTGCACTATTAACAATTCACATTAATATGATATTTATGTTCATTCAAATAATAATCACCATTCATCTACTATTTCAAAGACAACAAAGATAGGTAAAAATAAATACTTTAAAAGTAAAATTATCCTCTATTAGGAGGAATCAGATAATATAAAAAGTATGTGTGCTATCAAGCATCATTATAGCTGGAAGAGAGGAAATAAAAATGATATTCATTCATTTGTATACTCATCTAAAGCAAGAAAAACACCATGATGGCTCATTGGGATGTAACAATGAACAAACTGTAGTAATTGGTCCATACCTTGTTGCTTTACCACAGAAAGGATGGTGAAGTGTGGAGTTAAATAAACATAGATACAAATATCAACACATATACCTTTGCTCTCTCATAATTTAAAGTTTGACAAGTACAAAAATGAATAAGTAATTCTGAGAAAGTGATAATTGGACTAAGATGTGAAACTCTAACAAGAAGTTGCTAGATAGAGAGTAAGAAAATACATGTATGGATTATCAGAAGCAAAAATGTCAAAAGCCATTCAGAGAACTGAGAGGCAGTTGCATGATTGTATCACAGTGATTTGTTCATTGTTTTGATTTGTTTCGTTTTGTTTTTCATGTTAAAATCAGACCAGGGCTAAATATTATAAGGACATAGATGGCATACATAAAGTAAGAATAACCTGCATTTGACATTAATTCTAAATTTTCTAAAAACACCCTTTTTGGGCTTTATATTGATAAGAAAGAAGAATTTGGGGCAGCCATGGTTAAGATGAGAATGAATAACCTTGTTTCTTCTAAATTATACATGGCTTAAAGTCAGGAAATAAGAGAAGGAAGTACTGCTGATTTAGTATTTTTATTATACCAACCACAGTACTAGATACGAAGGGTACAACTGTGAACAAAGCAGAAATACCTCATGCAGCTTATAGTTCAGTGGAGACAGAAAGAAATCAAACAAAAGAATGTCACACAAATTTTAAATGAGTTCAAGGATGAGTATGTGGACCCGTGTGACTCTGTAAAAGTCTCTTTATATTGATTATATGGACTCTCTTGCTATCTCTAAAAGAGGCAAAAATGTAGAATTTTAAGAAAAGTTTAACAGAAGAAAGAAAATGAATCATAAGGGTGATTTGAGCAAAGATCTGAGAAGCAGAAGAAACCATGGTTATAGGAATAGCAAAGGTAAGGCCATGTGGTAGGCAATAGTGGAACTAAGAGTAAGAAAACCAGAATCTGAACTGATAACCTGGGCACACAGAAGCTCACAGAGACTGAACTGACAATCAGCAAAATGCAGGGGTCTGACCTAGGCCCTCTGCATATACATATATCATGGTTGTGTAACTTGGTCTTCTTATAGGAATCCTACAAGAAGCAGAGGGTGTCTCTGGTTTCTTTGCCTGCTTTTGGGGCTTTTTTCTGCCCACTGGGTTGTCTTGTCCAGCCTTAATATGAGGAGATGAGCCTAGCCTTAAAACAATGTGTTGGATGAGGCTTAGGGGGCAAGGGTTGGGGGTGTGGGTAGAGTAGGGGAAGGAATGGGAGGATAGGAGGGAGGGAAACTGCTATCAGAATATAATTTATGAGACAAGAATAAATTATTTTTAAGAAAGAAAAACATAATTGTACCTAAGCTATAAAATAAAGACTTTTCCTAATTTTCATATTTTTAAAGTTTAGAGAAAGCTATTTAATCCACATTTTAATCTAAAAATACATTTATATAAAAACTACATAGGGCTCTATTTTTAAGTTCTAAACAAGTGTCATAGTTTGCTTTTCTGTTGCTCTAATAAACATCAGTACTAAAAGCAGCTTGGGGAGGAAAAGAGTATGTTTCATTGTTTATCTGAGAGGTCACAAGTCATCACTGGAGAAGCTTGAACTCAAGCCAGGAACTTGAAACAGAAAGCATGAAGAAAAACTGCTCATTGGCTTGCTTTTTCTGGCTTCTCAGCTTATGTTTCCTAAATAGCTCAGGCTCACTGTCTTAGGGATGACACTGAAAACATGGTGCAAGTCCTCCAACAATCATCAATAATGAAGAAAATGCCTCCAGAGAAATGTTCAGTTTGGTGGATCAATTCCACAATTAAGATCCCTCTTTCCAGGTGTGTCTTTGATTCAAATTGAGAAAACTGCCTATGACAATAGGAAAAATGTGTCTGTTTGTGAGTATGTATGTATTTGCATATATATGTATAAAACATATATACATATATATATATATATATCTTTTATTGTAAGTAGTATTTATTTATTCTCTCCCCTTAAAGGAGCTTATTGTAAAGATAAAAGTTGACTTGCCCATGGAACTTTCCATTATACTCTCAAACAAATCACATAATGTAAATATGTGTCATGCCCAAGCTCTACTATTTGGGAGGAAGCATCTTAGACACTATATGCATTATGTAAATATGAAATAGAAGTAAGAGATTTGTATATTTTGCTATCTGAGATATTGAGGTTGACAAGAAGGTGTGACTTGGTCCTGTAAAGAACACAGATATAAATGTACTTACTCAGTAGATATGAACTAATTGTTTTGCGAGAAAAGCAGGAAACAACATACTCTTTCCTCTGTAGAGCTTATGAATTTGGGGGAGACTCTGTCAGTGTAATCTGCACTTCACATCGCATATGCCACACCTGAGTCTCAATTCATCAGACACTTGGAGTTCACTGACATGTTATATCTGTATTTATGAGTTTCCAAAAATATGAAAATATTTTATTTTGGGGGACTATTTATGTTTTATTTAATCAAGGATATTATTCAGTAAGTCAAGAATTCTGCATTTTTTTCCAGAAGGCAATGAAGTAAACTCAAAGTGAGAGGGAATATAAGTTTATTTGGCAGGAGGAAAGAAATTAAGAGGCATTATTGAGTGCATTAGCATAGCTCCAGAAAGATAGGCGAAAATCAAGAAAGATCTAAACCTATAGGCACGGGGAAAATGTAAACAAAATTATGAAAGCTGTTTAAGCTACAAATTAGTAGGATATGAGGATGTCTGGATAGCAGTTTGGGATATATTTCTTTTTTTTCAACTGCATTACAAGCAACAGGCTCACCCAACCTGAAGTCCCTGTAGAAGAAACACTAAGACCTATAATCCTGGGCTAACGTCAAGGTCAAAGACTAAAACTAAAAATTAAAATCAAGTATAAGTAATCTAAAAGAAAAAAAAAGAGGCTCCAAGGGTTGAATCTACTGGTTGAATATACCCATCTCTCCTCTAAATACAAATTTCAATGGTCAGAATGAAGCGTAACAGAATATCATGCCTTGGACTTCCCTATATTTCTCTAGTAGCAATATATAGAGAAGAAAATAAAAAAGCAGCCATTGTCTGGGTAAATACATTATACAATATTTAATAAAGTTTAAAGACTTTGGACCTAGAAGTCTTAAATACAGACACTTATTAAATTGAGTCATCTTGTATGCTATTTATGAAAGATATTCATGTTAATCATACCATGTATGCAACTCAACATTTTTTTCATTTTACCAAATGCCAGCATAAGCTTCAAATATACTAACAGACAGGTTCTTTGCTCCCAATTAAAATTTGCCTACAGGAAAGGGCCTACATAGCCAAAACCAGAGAAAAGAAAGCTAATTTGCTAGAATTTGAAAATTCATAGAAAAAAATAACAGTTTAGAAAGCTAAGAATTTTCCTATTAAACCCTGTTTTCAGAGAAAAGAATGAGGCTTGTGTTCCAAAATTTAATTTGGCCTGTCAAAGTAAATATCTAAATTTAAAAAGATACAAAGCTTTTTATATACATAAAAGATTTAAAGAACAGCTAAAAGATCATTCTAACAAACATCAGTTTGACCAGGTCTAGAGGAGGGGGAACATCTGAAAATTGAGAATTGCTGCAGAGATCCTCCTCTGCCCTTGCTCCTAATATCAACTGGGTGTCTATGTCTAGAGGAGAGAATCCATGGGAAGTTATATCTCATAAAAACCATGGCAGACTTTCCTGTTGATAATAAATTGAAATAGATTCTGAAACCCTCTACAATACATAGGCAATAATAAAAATCTAGTTTTCACTAACATGTAAGTTACATAGCAGAGGGAAAAGTCACCTTCAGCATCAGCTCTCTCCTATCAAAGAGCTAGCATGCAGATGCTTGCAGCCAACCATCAGACTGAGCAGAGGACCCTAATGGAGAAGTTAGGGGAAGGACTGAAGGAGCTGAAAGGGCCTTATCTGGTATCAATGGGAGGGGAGTCCCTTGGTCCTATGGAAGCTTGATGACTAGTGTAGATGACTGCTAGGGTGGTGAGGAGAGAGAGGGTAGGTGGGTGGGGAGCAGACTCATAGAAGCAGGGTAAGAGGGGATGGGATACAGAGTTTGCAGTGGGGAAACTGGGAAAGGGGATAACATTTGAAATATAAATAAATAAAATATCCAATTAAAAAATTATGGATGTTAGCTTGACACAACTCTAATCAAATGTAATATTTCTTCCTAGTTATTTTCATTTAAAAATATTATATCATTAACATATAAAAAAGAAAAAAAATCATACAGCTGATATGGTAGGTATCTTTTCAGAAAAGAGATAATTGTTGTACTATTTATTTTGTCTAACAGAGATGCCCAGCTTTTGAAATTGTGATATAACATTGTCATCTATAAAGTTCACACTAAGAAATCCCACATTCAATTTACCAAAATCACTAATGAATATCATAATATTTTATGTAGGTTATTAGTTTTCATATTACGCTATTTTCATGGCTACCCTTAGACATATTCGCTCATGATCAGAAATATCAGCTGGAAGTGATCTGCTAGAATCAAGTGTATGTATGATTGTGTGTGTGTGTGTGTGTGTGTGTGTGTGTGTGTGTGTTTAATTGAATGGTTTATTACAATAGGTTCTGGCTAATTCAGTAATAGCCATCTGAACACCTACAATGCTGAGAACTCAACAGCTATGCAGTACTGTAGGGCAGTGGTCTGTTCAGGCAACCTGGGCCCAGTCGAGTGTAAGTCTAGAACTCCACATCCCCAGTGGGTAATCTCTGCCTGCAAGGGAAGGAAGGTGTTCAGCCATAACTCCTGGGTCTCTGGCTCCTGTTTCAGTGTCAACCCCACACACATGCACCCGCAGGAGATGTGTGCTCTGTCACATAGACAATGCCCTAAGCTCCCAGCATTCTAGCTGGACCCTACACCCAGTCATCTGACCACAGCCAGGCATGGCCCACCCCACAGACAAATAGGTACATCTCACAATATATACGAGGTGGTTTGCCCCTCCCCTCTCTTGCCTTCCTCCTCTCTCTCTTGCTCTTTGTTCTCTCTCTTGCCTTCTTGCTCTCTTTCTTCCTCTTTTGCTCTCTGTCCTCTCTCTTGCTCTCCTCTCTTGCTCTCTGGCTTTTTCCTCTCCTTTCTCTCACTCTCTCTTTCTCTTCTCCTTTCCTTCCCCTCCTTTCTTTCTTTCTACATGACAGGCCTATTTTCTCTTTCCTATAATAAAATACCTCACGATTATGCATTGCCTCCTTTTAACTAATACATCACACAGCCCCAGGCATCAGTGGCAGAGAGACTCAGGCCTCAGCAGAGTGACACAGGCCCACACAGTACCAACCAATGTTGGATACCCTAGCATTCCTCTTTTTTATTAGATATTTTCTTTATTTACATGTCATATGATTTCTCCTTTCCCAGGTCCCCCTCCAATAAAAAAAGAAAAATCAAAAAACAAAAAAACAACAATAATAAACCCCTGTTGCCTCCCCTCCCCCTGCTTGCCACTTCACCCTCTCTCACTTATTGGCCCTGGCATTGCCCTACACTGGGGCACAGAACCTTCACAGGGCCAAGGGCCTCTCCTCCCATTGATGATGGACTTTGTAATCCTCTACTATACACATGCTGCCAAAACAATCAGTCCTACCATGTATAGTCCTTGGTTGGTGATTGAGTCCCTGGGAACTCTGAGGGTACTAGTTAGTTCATATTGTTGTTTGTCCTAAGGGGCTGCAAACCCTTCAGCTCCTTTGGTCCTTTCTCTAACTTCTTCATTGGGGTTCTCTAAATCTAAATTCTAGATCACTCATTGAGTTGCTTCTCTTGTGTCCACATTTGCAGGCTGAAGAAGCCGCAATCTCATATCAATGAAGGATGATGGCAAGGGTACCAGCAGGAACACAGACTTACTCTATGGCACAAAGCAAAGGCAATAAGGTAGCAGCATTGATTTCTCCTAGGCTTCTGCATATCTGGGTTGCCTGCCAGAAGGGTGCTAGTCACTCTGAGGGTATCTTCTGCCCTTCATTGAAATGCCTGCATACACATGCCCAGAGACCTGTCTACATAGTTGATTCCAGATCCTCTCAAACTGATGATCAATATTAATCATCATAATGGCTTAAAGGAATAATCAGTAGAAAAATGAAAGTTGTCTTCAGAATTCAGTTGTGGGATTAAAACTTGCAGCATAATGCGACATGCTGTAGCTTAGTAACATAGTGATCATTTAATACTCAGGAAATATTTATAACCTACACAACATATATTCAGTTTCTAAATGTCATCATTGATCTACAAATGTCATACTTGGAATTTCAATGAATATCATGAGTATCATAGGGAAAATGGTCCCACTTTCACTGTGACAGAAAAAGACACACAGTTGCACTCTCTACCCCAGTTTTTGTGTAGATGTGCTGCATGTATCCCTATTTTCAGGATCTATACTTGCTTAATCCATGTCATCCCATCAGTGTCATGTCTTGGATACAGCATCACTTTGTCACACAGATTTTATTAGACAAACCTATCTAGAAAGTACACATATCTGTGAACATACCTTCCCACACTTAAAAACAGAACTCATTTTCACCATTCTTTATTTTATCTACATGTAGAGTACTTGTTCCTGAAAGATACAGTGTAAATTTCTTTGCTTATTAACTGTCTCTTTCCATTATAAAATGTAGGCTCTAAAGGGGAAAATGTTGCCCAATATACACAAAATAATATTCACAATTACAGTAACAAGGCCTGATACATCAGCATTCAATATGATTTGCTAAATGAAGGAGTCACATTTTTCAAGAGACAGTCAAAACTTTTCTGCTTGGGAACTTGTATAAATTATTTCTTGAAATAATTTTCTTATCAACCTGAGCATTCTAATATTTTTCATTATACATATTTTATTACTAATACTTTTGTTTTAATTAAATGTGACTTGCTGGAGAATAGTATTTTTCTATTAATTTTTAACATACCTGGAAATAAGCTATTTTCTTGTATGTTACTTAATTTCATTATTGTCTACATATTATTCTCATCAAACTTGGGTTGTGTAACTATCATGACATTTCAAAAGTAGCTCAAAGTTTGGGCTGTGAATGTCCCTAATTTTATTATGGTTGAATGTGGGAAAAGTAAAAGTAAGATCTAATGCTTTTTCATTTACTGAAATCTTTATTTACCAAACAGAAATACCTTAACTCCAATGTACAGAAGTGCTTACCGTAAAATAGGGGAGAAATGTGTTTCTACCAGCTTTGTTTACATTTATTTATTTATTTACTCATTTATTTATTCATTTAATGTATATGTGTCAGACATCCTCATGCTATAACACACTTATGAGATTAGGAGAAAACTTTCTGTAGTGAGCTCGAGATATGGAACTGATATCCCTATTCTTGTTGGCAAGTGCCTTTACCAGCTAAGCCACCTTACCAGCTCTTTGTCCACCAGAAAAGAACCTCAAACCCTGTCTAAATCTTTTTGTTCATCCTCTTAATTTATTCTGTTAATTGCATTTGCTGCAGAATATCTGTACAGCTAGAAATGACATGGTCTCCTTTACAATAAGTTTTGAAAGGCTAGATGATACATTTCCCTAAGGAAGTGTATCTCTCAAACTTGTGTTCCAAGTAATGGACTTTTTATTCCCAAGGGTTCCAAAAGTAGCAGACACCAGTAGACATGACTTCTCTGAAATAAGTATGTGTGAAATAATAAAACCATAAGCTCTTAAACAATCAGTTTATATATGTTACCAAATATTGATAAGGAAAAATTGGATAAGACACTGTTTAACTCCAGGTCTTCTAAGATAGCCACTGCTACATTTCAAAAGTATAAATAGTAAAGAAGAGAAATGGATGATATAAATTTAAAGATATTTTATTTAATATCCATGCATTGATCAAATCCAACCCATCAAACTTATCCTTAACTGTGCACTTTACCTTATTAGCTTCATGAGTTTATGGTATCTCTGCTTTTCAATAGTTACTGAATCAAATTAGTGTTGCTTATATGTGCATAGGTTGCTTTTAAACAATGGAAAGAGTGTTGAATTTAGAAAAATTTAAAATTATGAAAGAACATTCCATTTTTTAATTAAATAACAAGAAACAATATGGTAAAAGAAAAAGTATGGGTGCTAAAATAAGTTTAAATATGTATAATTCAGCCATTTAAATTTTTATTAAACATATACATTTGTTTCAAAACATAGCTGCAAATGATTTGACTGCATGATTTTTGTGTCAGCTTACCTTATGTGAAGAGTGGTCTTGACTACTTTGAATGATGGAATATGATACTGACATCATGTGACTTTCAAAGTAATATTAATTAGTGATATGTCAGTGGCTCTGAGAACCACTACTTAGTAAAATTTTCTACTTAGTAAAATTTAATTAACCCTCCCTTAGTTCAGAGTACCTAGTAAAATCATCTAAGACTACAAGGTTGATGTGTCTACTGAAGCCATATGGAATTAAGGATTTCTTATGATAAACTTTGTCTAAACATTGGAATTCACCAAATGATAAGATATTAAAATAAAATTTTAAACTTCTACAGGTAAGCAAAGCAAGAAATCTAAGCAAATTTTCAACTGATCTCTGTGAAATCAATGTGATGTTTGAATATGAAAGATAAATGTATATAAAAGAATGAAGGAAAGATAAATATATTCAAAATATAATCACATATGAAAATTGCATTATGTTCTTGCACAGAAAACAAACACTAATAATTTTTGAAGACCTTTAATGTTTAGGAAAGTGAAATTAATAACAAAAATAAAAGTCAATATGGAAATCTTGACATTATTACTACTTTATTAAAAATAATCTAAGTTAAATTTCAAAAGATTGTTTGAGAACAATGCTTAGCTTTGTTTTTATATTTGTAAACAAAATGAAAATGTTGAAAATGTGTATGATAGTGAATTTAAAAATTATCATAATACAATATTACATGTGATAAATATATAGAATTGTTTGGCCATTTAATGAAAGAAGGAAAAATTGGAAAAGAAGAAGGAAAAAGATCTTTAAACAATTTCTAAAGCATTTTGTACCTACCTCCAAAGATTATAGGAAGGTAGATTTGTCATTTCTTTCTCATCCTTTTATTATGCTATACAATTTTTAGTTAGCTATTCGCTTAAGTTACTAAAAAGTGCCAGCTACGTCAGTTGCTAAAGTCAGTACAAAGAGCTAAGTGAAAAATAGTAGGATCCTATGGTACACTGCTTTCTGGGTAATATTTTCATTAGCTTTTATTTATTTTTTTTTTTTGCCATTTTCTCTCAGTCATATTATTTGTAAAGTTATTTCCAAGAATTTGTAATCACCTTTGAAGAGCATCAATACTTAACAAATGCATTCAGATTCATATGTGATGTAAACTTATAAAGAATTGTATTGCTTTTTTCATATCTCTCAGAAATGTGAATAAAGAAACACCTACTGCAATACAGTATGCTTTGCAATGGTGTCTTTTAATCTGTTGTGTGATCTGATGAAAGGTTTTTAGTAGTGGGAATTTCCATTGCTGCTTTGCTTTGTCCATAGCAACCTGCTCCTTGCAAACAACTCAGCATATTTTGTTCCTTCGGTATTGCCTAAGAACCATGCTGTGCCTTCTTAAATCCTTCTGCAGTCGTTCCAGTGGCAAAATTTATTTTCTTCTATTATATAATAATCTGGAGATAAAATCTCCATCATGCACCAAGGCCACTTTAATAAATAGTAGCTGATAGTGAGAAAATGGATCAGGGTTATAGCTGAATCATTGTCAAGAGCTTCTTTTGGTAGGTGTTATGTTAGGATATAACTTATTATTCTTGTTACATAGAAGTCAAAAGATTTAAAAGATAATTTAAGATTAAATTTCCCATGTTATTGAGAAATTAGTGATGAAATCAGGACATTGTTCAGTGATTACATTACATTTATTGCATGATATACCTATTTTCCCCCTTGAGCTAGGGTAAGGGGTAATTTCCTTCATCTTCACTACTTTCCTGGTTCCTATCCTATAGTGTTGTTTGTGGAGCATCACTGCATTGAGGCAAATCAAGGGAATTTTTACACACATCGATTTTCTATTTCCTTTTATCACTATGAAATGAGTGCCATTTTTAATCTCAATTTTATGACTAAACTCAGGCACAGAAAGTTGTCTAAGTAACCTGTACAATGTTTTCCTTATTAGGTGATGGAGCATAGATTAAAATACATAAGTCTTTCATTCATACATTCTTTTCCGTGAGTAGAACTTAAACAACAGAATTTAGAGTCATATGCCAAATATTATTGAAAGGGGGACGAAACCATGTAGAGGAACAAGCTTGGGATATTTATAATTCTCTTTCTGTCTGAGTTTCTTTCTGTCATCCCCTGCCACCTCCCTCCCCTTTTCCCTTCCTTTTCCCCTCCCCCTCCTCTCTCTTTCCCTCCGTGCCTCTCTTACCTTCCCTGACTCTCCCTTTCCCACTCTCCCCATCTTCTTTGTCTACCTTTTCCTCTCCCCTCTCATTCCCTTTCCCTCTCCTCAGTGTATTTCTCTCCCCAATTTCTCCAATGTCTTGCTTCCCCTGAAGTGCAAACTCGAGTATGAAGATAATATGAATAGCAAATGGCATTGCATCATACACCAATGGTCCACTTGTCGTGAGCTTGACCATTTCTGCTATGATTCAGTCATCAATTTGGTAACAATATAGGTTTTCCCAGTCATCCAGAAGAAGAAGCGCTACACAAAAGCCATGGTGGCTACTTGTCAAATGCTATAAAACAGTTGGTTGCTCAAATTACATATGGGATGAAGAAATGACGATGAAAGTGATTTCTCAAAGCCATGTGGCGGTGGACATTCATCAATATGTTTTCAAGAAATCACAATCACAAAGACTTATTAACATTAACTTATTTCTATAATGTCATGTCACTATAAAATGAAGGTTACCTGGGAAATTAAGCTCAGAATAAGGTTTTAAAGATGTGACAGGGGAAGAAAACAGATAATCCAACCTGACTTTCATATGTTTCTCTCATATCTCAGTCACACAGCTCCCAATGAATTTCACAACTGTGAAGCTACAGTCTTGTTATTGGGAGCCCTTTTCCTCTCTGCCATGATGCCTGATAGTTCATTAGTTACACATTTTCCCTGTGGTCAATACTAGCATGGCTTTATGGAATGACAATGGCTATAATCACTTCTAGCCCCCAAAATGCATGAAATCTGAAGGATAATTTTCATTGTTGAGCAAGAAAGCACAAGTGTCAGTCACCCAGAGCTCCTACTCTCTGCACAGTCTTGAAAATTATTCCATTTCAAAGTTTCTCTGAAAAAAAAAAAACTAGCATTCAAAGCTTTTAAGAACCTTAAATTCCAGTAATAAGAACCCGGATCTGAAGAAGTCAAAGAAAAAATAAAGAAGAGTATTAAATACTGAAGTATTTTTAGTGGAAAAGGGGAAAGTATGACAAGAGCTGCCTCACAACCAAAAGTTAAAGGAAAATCTTATATTCCAATTTTTAAAACTTTATGTAAATCAAACTTCCTGCAGAGATTCTTTATGGTTAAAGAAGTAACAGGAAGCACTTCAGTGTTCTAATTCAACTCATTTTCCACCTGACCATCAGCAAAGTAAAAAGTAAGCTGTGTATTGAAAACTGACTCAATAAATTGTTTTAGTAGCTAATGCTCAATGCTTTGTTTTGAGGAAGAGAGAACTGACTCAAGACCACAGAGACAGTTATATGCAGAGAGCCATACTTCTGATTTTGCCTAGTTCTGGCATCTCAAGGTTGTTGTGCAACCATCTCAGTAACTAGTAGATAAATCACACTATACTCTGAACAAATCAATGGCTTGCCTTAAGAAACATAAGATCTACCCAGACAGTGGTGGTACATGCTTTAATCCCAGAACTAGAGAGGCAGAAGTAGGCAGGTCTCTGAGTTTTAGGTCATCTTGCCCTACAGAGCTAATTCCAGGACAGCCAAGCCTACACTGAGAAAACCTGTCTGGAAAGAAAAGGAGAGAGAGAAACACACATGATACAAGCTGAATAAACCCTTTCCTCCCCAACTTGCTTCTTGGTCATGATTTTTCTGCAGGAATAGAAACTCTGACTAAGACAAACATGTTCTCTACAAAACACTCGAAGAGAAATCAAGAATACCATTAAAGGATAAAATCCAAGTTGCTTTCTTTCCACAGATGTTAAGTTGGTTCAAAATATACAAATCAAGAAATATAAAATATTATATTTATTGACATAATATATTAACATAATAATAAATTAACATAATAATAAAATATATTATTGACATAATAATACAGTAATAATTTTTATTAAGTAATTTATTTACTTTACATCCCCATCACAGCTTCCCCTCCCTCTTCTCCTCTCAGTCACTTGCTCTCATTTCCCTCCCTCCACATCCACCCCTCCTCCCTTCTCCTCAAAAAAGGGGAGGCCGCCCATAAATATCAACCAGCCTTTATCAAGTTGCACTAAGATTAGGCGCTTCATCTACTATGGAGGCTAGACAAGTCAACACAGTTAGGGTAAGGGGATCCAGAGGTAGACAGTGTAGTCACAGACAATCCCTGCTCCCACTTAGTCCTACATACTCAGCTGTAAAACAGTTATATACACAAAGCCTAGATGTGTACCGTGCATGTTTTTGGTTGTTAGTTCAGTCTTTATGATCCACTATGGGTCAAGATTAGTTGACTCTGTATGTTTTTCTTTGGTATCCAAGAACCCTCTGGCTCCTTCAATCCTTCTTCCATTTCAGGATTCCCCAAGTTCCACTTAATATTTTACTGTGGGTCTCTGCCTCAGTTTCCATCAGTTGCTAAGTAAAGCATCTCTGATTATGCTAGGCTTCTGTCTGTAAGCAAAATATCATTGATAATGTCAGGGGTCAGTTCCCTCTCATGGCATGAGTCTCAAGCTAGGTCAGACACTGGTTGGGCCTTCCCTAAAATTCTGTTCCATATTTGACCCTTGCATATCTTGTAGACAGGACTAATTGTGGGTCTAAGCTTGTGTTGCTGTGTTGATGTCCTAATCACTACACTGTAAGTCTTGCCTGATTATAGGGGTGGCCAGTTCAGGCTCCATATCTCTAATTGACAGGAGTCTAAGCAAGGGTCACCCTCATGGATTCCTGAGAGTTTCCATTGTCCTGGGTTTTTAGCTCATCCCCAAAATGATCTGCCAAGATACTTGTCTGTCCAAGTACTATCTCTCTCCATCTCCCTCTATCCCTCCTCTTCCCATTCTCACCCCTCCCCCATTCAATTCCCTCCCATCCATCCGCCTCTGAGGTCTAATCTATTTCCCCTTCTCAATGAGATTCCAATCATTGTTACAATGATCCTGATGCTACCTGTAGTTGTCATAGTCTGTATTCAAGCAAATTCCTTTGTAGAAACCATCATCTCAGTAAGAGTGTTAATGCTAAGAAGTTGGCTGTAGCAAAAGACCACAGACTAGTGATGATAACAACAGATATTTGTCTGCTCTCAATTCTTACTGATTTTGAGTCAAGGTGTCACAGATATGTTTCTCTTAGTATTGTCTCTTTGGCTTCTATTTATTATCTGTGTATTCACAGGACCTTAACTGACTCGTTCTTAAATTCCACTTCTTATAACAATAGAGTGTACCTTAATAGTTTTTAACCAAATATTCTGTATTTCAAAATATAAGCAAATTTTGAAGCATTAGGATTTAGCAATATAGCTTCTAGGTGAGTCACATGCTCCCTCTCAGCCCTTAGAGCATCTTTCTTACTTAGCTTCTTTGGCACTATGGTTCCTAGCATGATTGTCTTGTTTTTCATGACTAATATCCACTTATAAGTTAGTACATACCATATTTGTCTTTCTGAGTCTGGGTTACCTCATACAGTATCCCCTTTCTAGTTTCACCCATTTATTTGTCTGCAAATTTCATGATGTTACTTTCAATGGTTGAATAACACTCCATTGTATAAGTAAACCACACTTTCTTTATCAGTTCTTCAGTTGAAGGCATCTAGGTTATTCTGGCTACTATGAATAAAGCTGCTTTGAGCATAGTTGAACAAGTGTCCTTGTGGTATGGTGGAGCTTCTTTTAGGAATATGCCCAAGGGTAGTATAGCTTGATCTTGAGGATCTGTTTCCAATTTTCTGAGGAACCACCAAACTGATTTTTAACATGAATGTACAAGTTTGTACTCCCATCAGCAGTGGAGAAGTGTTCACCTTGCTCTTCATCCTGGTCAGCATGTACTAACTTGAGGTTTTTATCTTATAATTCTGGAGTACATAAGATAGAATCTAAAAGTTATTTTGATCTCCATTTTCATGATGACTGAAGATGTTAAACATACAAGGAGACAGCATTGTCTTGTCCCTGATTTTAGTAGAATTGCTTTAAGTTTCTCTCCACTTAATTTGATATTTGCTATTGGCTTGCTGTATATTGCCTATAATGTGTTTAGGTATGTGCCTTGTATCACTAATTACTCCCAGTTTTATAATGAGCAATTGCTAGATTATGTCAAAGGCTTTTTCAGTATATAATAAAATGATCCTGTAGATTTTTTTCTTTAGGTTTATTTATATGGTGGATTATATTAATGGATTTTTATATGTTGAACTATCTTTGAATCTCTGGAAGCCTATTTGATCATGTTGAATGATGTTTCTATGTTGTTGGATCCAGTTTATAAGTATTGTATTCTGTATCATTCAAATATTGTATCAGTGTTCATAAGGGATATTGGTATAAAAATCTCTTCCTTTGTTGAGTCTCTGTGTGGTTTATGTATGAGAGTGACTGTGGCTTCATAAAATGATTTTGGCAATGTTCTTTCTGTTTCCATTTTGTAGAATAGTTTGAGGAGGTGTTGCTACTAGCATTTGGGGGGTCTAGGACCACTTTTATTGTGTCCCATTAGTTTAGATACATTATGCATTCATTTTTATTGAATTCTAGAAATTCCTTAATTCTTTCTTCCTTTCTTCCTTGACTCAGTGATCATTGGATAGAAAGTTGTTCACTTTTCATAAGTTTGTATGTTTTCTGTTTTTTCTGCTGTAGAATTTCATCATCAATCCATGGTAGTCTGATAAGATACTGGGTTATTTCAATTTTATTGTATCTGTTGAAACTTTGCTTGGTGATTAAGGTTCCCCAAAGTACTGAAGGAAAGTATATGCTTTTGTGTCTGGTTAAAATATTCTGTACATACTTTTAAGTCCATTTGAATCAAAATGTATGTTAGTCCCAATTTTCTCTGTTTAGTTTTGTCTACATGGCCTATCCATTGGGGAAAGTAGGGTATTGAAGTCTCCTGCTATTAACATTTGGGATTCACTTGTGATTTAAGCTTTAGTAATGTTTCTTTTATGGATGTGGGTATTCTTGCATTTTGGGCATAAACATTTAGAATTGAGCTATCACCTTACTGGATTTTTGCTTGGATGAGTACAAAGTGCTTTTCTCTACCTCTTTTGATTAATTTTGATTGGAAATCAATTTTATTAAATGTTACAACACCTATTCCATCTTGTTTCTTGGGTTCATTTGTTTGGATTTTTTTTTTTCGTGTCATAAACTGAGGTAATTCCTATCTTTGATGTTGAGGTGTGTTTCTTGTATGTAGCAGAATAATAGATCCTGTTTTTTCAATCATTCTGATAATCTGTGTCTTTTTATTGATTAATTTAGTCTATTGATGTTGAAAGATGCTAAAGACCCACAATTGTTAATTTCTGTAAATTTGATGTTGGTGGTGGTACTGTGTGTATATGTCTTTATGTATGTGTATGTGTACGTGCACATCCCTTCTTTTGTTTTTGCTGATGTGGAATTATTATTCCCTGTGTTGTCTTCAGTGCAGTTAACTTTCATGGATTGCATTTTTTCTTCTAGCATTTTCTGTAGGACTGGCATTGTAGATTAATATTGTTTAAATTTGGTTTTATCATGGGATATCTTGTTTTGTCCACCTGCTATGATTTAATATTTTGCAGGATATAGTAGTCTGAGCTGGTACCTATTGTCAGAACCTCTGTCTTTTAGGATCTGTATTGAGTCTAAATCTGCTGTAATTCTAGTAGGTCTGCTTTTATGTTACTTGTCCTTTTCCCTTTGCTGCTCTTTATACTCTTTCTTTATTCTGTACATTTAGCATTTTTATTATTACATGATGGGAGGATTTTCTTTTTTAGAACAATCTATTTAGTGTTCTGTAAACTTTTTGTACATTTATAGGCATCTCTTCCTTTTAGTTAAGGAATTTTTCTTCTATGGTTTTGTTGAAGATGTTTTCTAGGCCTTTGAGTTGGGAATCTTCTTCTACTTCAAATATTCTTAGGTTTGGTCTTTTCATAGTGTTCCAAATCTCCTAAATATTATATTTCTGAAAGGTTTTATGTTTGACATTTTAACTTATCTTTTAACAGTTAACATGTACTAATTTCTTTTATATTATCTTATGTCTGAGATGCTGTCTTCCAATTATTATATTCTGTTGGTGATGATTGCATCTGCAGTTGCTAGTCCCTTACCTAGATTTTCCACCTCAAGAATTCAATCATTTTGTGTTTTCTTTATTACCTTTATTTCCATTTTAAAGTTTTGACCTGTTGGATTTTTTTGGGTTGGTTTGGTTTTTTATTTTTTCCTTTATCTGCTTGATTGTATTTTCCTGTATTTATGTGATTTATTCATTTTCTCTTTAAAGGCATCAATTATTTTATTAGATGTATATATATATA
>NW_022196903.1:7563197-7566738 GCF_008632895.1 Mastomys coucha
ATATATATATATACATCTATATTATATTCAGCTGACAAAAGGTGAATTATTTTAATATAAAGTCAAGAAAAAGTTGATGGTTTCCACTTTTCAACTTCTATTGCTTAAGCCTTAGCTAGAGTATTTGAAATAAAGAAATAAAAATTAGAACAATAGATGAGAAACCCCAAGTAAATGGATCACATGCAGATGTGATGGTTTGGTTCAATTACTTAAAGATCCCCAAGAATCTTTTCACTAGAAAACATATCAACATATGATAAATAACAGCAGCAAAGTATCAGGGTACAAGATCCAAATGCAAAATAAGAAACTTTTTCTAAAATAACAAAGTCACAGAGATAGAAATTACCAAAAACATCCTATGTGCTCACTATATAGAAAAAAGTAAAATTATTTATAGATGAGCTATAAGCAAATGTATTTACAAGTCAGTTAAAAACAGATCCGCTTTGGTTATTAATTCACTCTTAGGTTGGAATGCTAAAATTGTGGTATCTTTTTTCTAAGAGATAGGCTCATTTATTCTTTAAGATAAGATTGCTTCTAAATCATCTTCCCATGAGGAAAAAAATGGTATGATAAAAAATATGAATAGATTAAACACCTAAAATGGGGAACTAAACCACATGCCATTTAAAAGAATTTTGTAAATTAATATTGTATAAAACATTAAGAGATCATTTTTTAATCCACTTGGTTAGATGCAAATTAAAATCTACTTTAACAGCTGTGTGTCTGCCTAGTATCAAAAAACAAAGGAAAACCATGAAAAATCTGCTGTCCATTTTATTGATGGCATTTTCATGTAATCAACTACAGTTTATTAGTAAGAGTGGTATGTTCCATATCTGATAACACCTTGTATCAAAAGTCAGTTGTGTAGGATGAGTCCAAAACTTATTAGTCATTAAAGTAGTTCGAGTTTTAGAATGAAATATTTGTACTTCAGTATATATTTTTAACATAGAGGGGAAAAAGTCTCAGGTCTCAACAATACACCATCAAACTCTAAACTTGTGAGGAAAAGAAAACTTATAAAACTGTGTCTCAGCATTTTCAATGGTCTTTGAATATTCTGAGTAAGAAATCTATCCTTAGTAGCACTTATGTATTGATGGCTGCACTTTACCATCATGCTGCTTACTTCTAAACATATTAATTTCAGCTTGGCATTTGCTTTATGAGCATTTGATTCTCTGAATTAAAAAAACAGATTAACCAGGAGAACTGATATGCAAAATTAAAGGTTAGTTATATTATCATAAATACAATGATGTTTAAGATTCTTAAAAGTGCTGTGAAATTTTAAGGTTCTGATATGATGCTAAATCATTTGAAAAATGAATTCAAATTAGTTTAGGAATGATCATTCTTAGACCCACTATTATTTTATTAACAATATAAATGTGGGATTATGATCAAAGACATGGCAGAATGCTTAAAAATGCCTACAGAGGGTAAAATTGGGTTCTTCATTTCAACATCTTCATTAGATCTAAAACTAATAATGAAAAGATTATTTAAATGTGCAAGTATTAAGAAAGAATAATAATAAAGTCATTAAAAAGGAATGTAAGTGCTCCAAAATTAAATATCAAAATTAGATTAGTTTTAAATGGCAAGTACCTAGAAAATAGATTTAGATATTAGAAAAAGAAAAAGGATAAAGGTCATACTGTAAATAAGTAAATCCACTGTATTAAGTGAACATCTCATTATTATATGAAAGTTTACTCTGTTATAACAATAGAGATGAGGCTTTCTGTGTCTGTCAAGACCTCAGCTCTCTTCCCTTAATGAAGCACTCAAGCTTGTTCAATATTTGTGGCATAGTTGGAGAATAGTGTAAAATAGTACCTTTTCCTTTTGATTCTGTGGTATTAAAGCTGTTACATGTGATTTTTGAGGTTCGTTAAAAAAAGTAAAACACATTCAATTTTCAATACTCCTCTGAGGCAAATTACCTATAATTCCTATTGCATATGCTTTTTCGACCCTCTCAACCTACAAAAATATCTCCTATAATTAACCTACTTTGTGCTTATTGCCAGGTTTCCTCGGTAAAGTAGGTCTATAAGGATGTTTTATCCCCATCTCCCAAATAATTGTGGCTATGTCAGGAGCTGAGGTCATAAACTTCACAGTCCCTCAAATGAAAAACACAAGGATATAAATATTAAGTATACTAGCTTCCCCATTTCTCCAACATTATTGCTGCCACTCTAGAGACATCTATTGTCTTTAGATATTCCAAACTTAATATTCCCTAGAGAAGTACCGCAGGCCTCCACTACCACTGCTCAGGAAACTGTTGCAGGTATAGTAAGTATTTCAATGTGGTGATCGCCAGCTAACTATAGTGGCGAGCATGCTAAACTCTGTCATCAGTAAAACCTATTGGTTTGGTATGGTTGAGAAGACTCTTGGTGGGATTTGCTGAAGTCTACTGAACAAAAAATTGAATGAAACTCAGGACTGAAGGAAGAAGTAAAAATGTTTTAATGAATGGCCTTGGACTAAGACGTGGTAAAATCTAGAGGAGATGTACATAAGATCTTTTCCTCCCTGAAATCATTGGCATTTAGTTGAGTTGTGGTATGGAGGAGGAGTCATAATTTTCTTACATGGAATAGCCTTGGATGTTATCTTTATCCAGGCTCAGCAAGCAACCCTACTAAAATCAGTGTGTCCCACATAAACAAAAGATGTGACAATCAACAAATTTCTAATTCCTCATATTTTTAGATTTTAATAGATTAGGATATGTTTGTAATATTAATTTTCATATTAAGATATTAAGAAAAAGTAAATGTCACTTCCTGTTGTTTTTGTTGTAAGAGGTAGACAGGTTTGTGTGGATTTGTTGAAAGATTACTTTCTTCTTCTAGGGTGTAGTTTCCCTCCTTATGTTGATGTTTTCCATCTATTATCCTGTAAAGGGTTGGATTTGTGGAAAGATATTGAGTAAATTTTGTTTTGTCATGGAATATCTTGTTTTCTCCATCTATGGTAATTGAGAGTTTTGCTGGGTATAGTTTGCCTGGGCTGGCATTTGTGTTCTCATAGGGTTTGTATGCCATCTGCCCAGAATCTTCTAGCTTTCATAGTCTCTGGTGAGAAGTTTGGCGTAGTTCTGATAGGCCTGCCTTTATATGTTACTTGACCTTTTTCCCTTACTGCTTTTAAAATTCTTTCTTTGTTTAGTCCATTTGTTGTTTTTATTATTATGTGACGGGAGGAGTTTCTTTTCTGGTTGAATCTATTTGGAGTTCTGTAGGCTTCTTGTATGTTCATGGGCATCTCTTTCTTTAAGTTACAGAAGTTTTCTTCTATAATTTTGTTGAAGATATTTACTGGCCTATAGGCCCAATATAGTACAATCTATATACACTTTCAGCTTGTTTTTTCATGACAGTGTCTTGCTGTGCACAACATAAGGGTCTTGAAATATTGCTTCTCCTATCTCAGCTTCTCTATTAGTAGTATTGTTTATTCATGTTTTTACACTATACTATGGTTTTCAGAACAGCTTATATAT
>NW_022196903.1:7566913-7577689 GCF_008632895.1 Mastomys coucha
AAATAGCTTTGACTATAGCAGGAAGTCTGTATCCAAAAATTGTACCTACAATTCATTCCTTGGCACAGTAGAACTGTCAACTCTCAGCTTAGCTATGATAGAGGTAAAATTCTTTGGTGAGGTGAGGGTCATTGAAGTACAGCCTTATTACAATGAAATCCAATATCTAAAATTGTTCTTATTTTGGGCTTGTACCACAATAAGAGCCAAGGTTTTAAACTCTACTAAATGCAAAACAAACAAACAAACAAAAAGGCTTTATATATTTATGTTCATTTAAGAAAATTCTAGTAGTGATGGGGGATGTATTATTTTGAAATATACAGTTAATATATTTGGAGCTATTTATAATTTATATTGAGAAAAATGTATATATTTTCAGCATTGCTGTAGACAAGCATCTACATAAGACTGTTAAATTGATTGTTGTTTTATATCAAACAATTTTTAAATACTCATTTTTATTTTTGTAATATTTTATAAATTTTAAGGAATATGACAAAAAAAGATATTGTAGGTATTGAAGGGAGGGAGGGTTCCTAGGGTACAATAGGGAAACAGGAATTTAATTCTATTTACTTAAAATATATTTTTAAATGGTAACAAATTCAGAGAAATTGAAATCATGTAACTTTTGTCATCATGATGCAATAAAAGTTAAAAAAAAAAGATGTGGAAACAGAAGGGAAAAATAGGTTTTGGAGGAAGAAATTCAGCAGTAGTGGGATTCAAGAAGGTAATGAAGAATAAAAATTACCAAAATGTATTCTATACATGTGTAAAATAATATGTATTTTGTTAATTTCTCTCTTTTTTTCCAAAGAGAAATGATGCATCCTATCAAGTAGACTGAGGACCTTTAAAGTCTTTAAGTATGTAATCTTTAATTTATCTTAATTTCTACTAGGTTTGGAAGTAGAAAAGAAAATTCCCATTTTCAACCTAAGATGACCATCTGAAAGGTGACTTGACCATATCTCCATCATTAATATAGGTATGAGTCAAGCATGATAAGGTCAAGAAGTCAAAGTTGCAATTCTGCCTAGATATAATTGTTCCTAGCTCTTCCAAATATCAGTAGCAGACAATCTAAAAAGGTTAATGCTAAAGACACTGACCACTGAAAAATGACTTCAGGTGCCCCCTCTCCCCACACTCCAGCCTTTTCTATAATTATAATAAATGGCTGCTCCCTGTGGCTAAACACCTGGGAAATAACAAAAATAACTTACAAAAACAGACATTTATAATAGAAGGTAGGAAATGAAGTGACATTTCAAAGGCACATTGCATGGGGAATCTTGAAAATTTCAATCAAAAAGGTGTTTGTGAACAACCAACTAGAACTGTAGTGACAGTCTAAAAGATTTTTACTCTAGTATCATCTGGGAATGATATTTTAGTATGCCTTTGTTTTCATGTATTCATCCTGACTTTATATCTAAATAGTTTCAATGTGTTAACACCAAATCAGTTGTCAGTTTGGTAGACCTCATATAAAAAGAGCACCAAGCATAATGTATTAATTATTCATATTTAAAAACCCACACAAGAGCCAAGATGATAATCATCAGGAATTTTCCCAGGGTTCCACACACGTTCTTGAACTTGTGCTTTACTTTCAGTTTATTGCTTTTCTACAAGGTTGGTCACTTTGAGAAAATGTTTCATTATATATCCGGTGTAATTTATTCTGGCACCTCCAATATTACATTTACTAAATCTACATTCTTAATGAAAAACTGTTAACTACCTGATGACACAACACGTATTTTCTATTCTTTTCAAGGAATTTTACTTTCATATAACTAGACTGCTCCTTCTTCTGCCATCAACTTTTCTTCAACTCCCCCAAATCCTACCTTGACTCTCCATATTTGAATCTTTGCCTTTTAGTTCTATTTCTTGTTACATCAAAACATCTCTAAGAAATTTATTAACAGTTACTGTGATTACTTGTCATCTCCTATTTATTCCTATCTACTCAAATATTCCTCCTCTACCATTACAAAGATAGTTTTCATGAGTCATTGACAGTGACACATTACAAATCCAATGGATAATGCTCATATGACTCCTATACAAACTAGTCCACATTTTCTTGGTTAGTAATTTTTTATACTTAAGAATTTTATTCATGGTTAAAATGAATGTGATCATATCAATTTCATACTTCCTCCCTACAACTGCCCCTATATTCTCCCAATAGAACCTCCTCCCTCCCATGTTTGCAAGGATTTGGGGTTATCCAACAGACAATGGAAAAACTTCTAATGCTATATTCTCAAAGGAGAATGGCTCTCACCCCAACCCTAACTTTCCAGCAGCTACCAAACACATACATCTCCACAGGAAGATATGGGGCTTGGAATGCAATTTAGGATGGCTTGATTGTATGCAGGTCTTTTGCAAGTAATCACAACTGCCAAGACGGTAGATATTACAGCCCAGTCTCTTACACTCTGGACAATTATGCATGTGCATCGACTGATGCCCATGTACAAATGAAGTTTCTCTGACTATGGTGGAGAGTAGCTCAGGTTGATGGGAAACTTAACATAGATTTCTTTCTCAGAATTTCTACCATCATTTTTTGCTTGTTCTTATCCTCCTGTGGTGAGCAGATGAAATCTTGAGTGACTGTGTCATTGACATGAGCATAGCAAAGACCCCAGTGCCTCAGACCTGTGGAAATGACAAAGCCTTCCTTAGGCAAGACACTGAGAAATAGAATAGCCTTTCTCTGGCCCAATTATGATTTTTGGGAAATTATTGATGAATGTATGCAAAAATCTAGCACTCCCTCTTCCCAGGTTACTGCAATCTGAGACTTTTCCCCTAAAGAGACCTCCTGCCAAGACTAGCTTACCCCTCTTCCTTATGCTGTACAAAGTAAAAGTGCTGAGTGTCTGGGTTAGGTGATATGTGCCCACCTGTGTGAGCACTGCCCACTAAATCTCTTGCTATATACACACACACGCACACACACACACACATATATATATGTATATATGTATATATATGTATATATATATATATGTATATATATATATGTGTATATATATGTATATATATATATGTGTGTGTGTGTGTGCGTGTGTGTGTGTGTAGCTTATTTAGTGTATCATTTCTTCATTCCTCCTTTGAGTAAGTCATGTTTCCATACGCCTCCCCTTTCCTCCCCTGCCCCTCATCCTCTTCCTCCTTTCAGTGTTCATTGTCTAAATAATCTCATTTTAAAAGCTTAAATTATAGGATCAAGGGCCTCTCCTCCCCTTGATGACCGTCTAGACCATCAGTAGGAGGGCATAGACAGCAGGGTTTTATTTTTTTCCTTTTCTTTTTTTCTTTTTTTTTTTTTTTTTTTCTTGGAGGGGAAACCGGGAAAGGAGATATCATATGACATGTAAATAAATAAAATATCTAAGAAAATAAAATAAATAAAAGCTTAAGTTATTATCTCGAGAGTGAGAGCTTTCAGGTTTATATCTTTGGTTGAATTTCTCACATTTGGATTCCCTACTCTACACTTTTTCAAGAAACTGGACCACTATTTAAACAGATTTTTCGTTTTGTTTTGTTTAGGTAAAAACTGAACTATTTAACTTCTCATTTCCCCAAATTACCTTCATAAAATTTCAAAGCAAATAGTCAATTACCATTTCAAAATAACTTTAACCATAACCACTTTGTTGATCATTGTCATTAAAAGCATCCCCATTTAAAGAATCACATCTACAGTGGTGGCCTAAATTCTGTGTTCCCCTTATTTCCACTCTTGTCACATCCAAACAACTTACCCAAGATTTGACTAGATTGAAAAAAAGAGTCAACAACTACTTTTCTTTCCTGAAAGCCCTCAAGTTTCCAGAGTCAATTGTGAAAAAATACAAACTACTTCCTAAGATCTACAATATGTACTCGTGGTCTTGCTGTGTATCTCTTTTGTGTTCCTTGGATCTTATATTCTACTCTCTACTTTTCTTTTCTTGAGAACAGTGACTTCTTTTGAAATAAACACATTTGGACTTGTCTCTCTGAGAATTCTTCCGATGGCTTCCTGCAAAATTGAATCCTTGTCATATAAGATGCTCATGTGCATATAGCATATCTCTAAGCAACGTACCATGAGTGCCATAACTAAAGCAATTACTTAAAACTAAACCTGCAATTCCCTATTATATTATACTATTTACATATGACAAGGCAGTTATCACATTCTCAAATGGTCTTCTCTATGTTTTATTTTCTTTTGGTACTCAATAAAAAACGGGTAAATGATATTTTATCATTACTCTTCATTCTAAAAACCTGATGTCGTGGCTGGTATATAATGAATATCTTATTAATGTATTAAAAAGATGATTGAGTAGACACATGAGAAGTGGAGTAACAGAGACCTGTGCCTTTAGACATCATGACCACTGTGTCTCAAAGTTTGCTCAGTGGTTAAAACCATGTATTTCTCTTACAGAAGATCCAGATTCAATTCTATGTGGTCAGTGCCATGTGGTCACTCATAATTGTCTGTTACAACAGTCATACTAGATCTTCTGATTCTTGTGGGTACCATACATGAAAGGGATATACACACAAACATGCACACAAATATTTATACATATAAGTAATAAAGTTTAAAAAAACCTCTTAAAACTTTTAAATCTTGACCACTAGTAACATTTCATTTATTTGGAAAGATCAATAGAAAAGAGAGCATGTAGATATATTTATCAAATGTTTTAATGGAAGGCTTTTTTTCTGTTTTTTTAGTGTTTGTGATGATAGATGTGGTGGTGATCTATGGAGTAGGAAGTACCAACAATACCTAGAATAACTAGACCTAGAATGGTCTAGTTTTCAACTGCATATGAAGATGAGATATTGAAGCTCAAAGACTTCGCTCTATACCAAATTCACCTTTTATTCTATGCTTTGTCTATGTTCTTGTAACTATCCTTAACACCATATTATCTCCTTTTTGGTATCAATGATTATCAATACATACATGGAAATTACAGATATTCCTAAATTGGACATAGTTTGTGGGTACTTTTCCTTCTATACAATCCATTTCAGGCCATATATATCAAGTTTTGATAACTTTAAACTACTTTAGTAGGTCAGTCTCTAATAAAAGTCATCCCAAAGTCTTTGATACATTCAACAAATAAAAAATATAAGATTTCAGCCAGGAGGTTCAGGCCTCAGAAATGGCAGAGTAGCTGGGACAGGACCCCAGGTCTCAGGTGCGACCAGCTGGGAGGCACAGTACACAGAAGCTGCAGCCCTCATTCATCCACCAGGGAAGGCTGATCCACAGCCCTCTGGACATGGGTCCTACCAGGATAGAACTGATCTCCCAGAAGTTCTGACACAGGCTTACAGAACCACAGGAGGACAAGCTCCAGACAGAGACAACAAGAATATCTAACAACAGAGATTAACAGATAGATGGCTAAAGGAAATAGCAAGATTCTTATCCACAGAAACCAAGACTACTTGGGATCATCAGAACCTAGCACTACAACCACAGCAAGACCTGTATACTCCAACACACAGGAAAAGCAAGATTTGGATCTAAAATCATATCTCATAATTGTGACAGAGGAATTTTTGAAAGGGCATAAATAACTCCTTTAAAGAAATAGAGGAGAACACAGGTAAACAGGTACAAAACCATCCAGGACCTAAAAGTAGAAGCAGAAATAATTAAGAAATCCCAAATAGAGACAACTCTGAAGATAGAAAATCTTGGAAAGAAGTCAGGAGCCATAGATGCAAGCATCACTAACAGAATACAAGAGACAGAAGAGAGAATCTCACATGCAGAAGATAACACAGAAATCATTGAGATGACAGTCAAAGAAAACACAAAATGCAAAAGTCTCCTAACCCAAAATATCCAGGAAATCCAGGACACACTGAGAAGACCAAACCTAAAGATAATAGGTATAGTGAAGACTTCCAACTTAAAGGGTCAGTGAATATCTTCAACAAAATTATAGAAGAAAACTTCCTGAACCTAAAAAGAGATGCCCATGATCATACAAGAAGCCTACAGAACTTCAAAAAGTTCAGAGCAGAAAAGAAATTCCTCCCTCCATATAATAGCTGAAACACCAAATGCAAAAAACAAAGAAAGAATACTAAAAGCAATGAGGGAAAAAGGCCAAGTAACATATAAAAGCAGACCTATCAGAATTACCCCAGACTTTTCTCCAGAGACTATGAAGCCAGAAGATCCTGGGATGATGTCATACAGATCCTAAGAGAACACAAATGCCAGCCCAGGCTACTATACCCAGCAAAACTCTCAATTAACATAGAGAAACCAAAGTGTTCGATGACAAAACCAAATTTACACAGTATCTTTCAACAAATCCAGCCCTTCAAGGGATAATAAATGGAAAACTCCAACACAAAGAGGGTAACTACATCCTAAAAAAGGCAAGAAAGTAATCTTCCAACAAAACTAAAAGAAGATAGACACATGAATAGAATTCTAATTCTAACAACAAAAATAACAGGAAGCAACACTTATTTTTCATTAATATTTACTAATATCGATAGATTCAATTTCCCAATAAAAAGACATAAGCTAACAGACTGGGAAAATAAACAGGACCCAACATTTTGTTTCATTCAGGAAACCCACCTCAGTGACAAAGACAGACACTCCCTCAGAACAAAAGGCTGGAAACAATTTTCTAACCAAATGGTCCCAAGAAACAAGCTGGAGTAGCCATTCTAATATTGAATAAAATCAACTTTCACCCTAAAGTAATCAAAAATGATAAGGAGGGACACTTTGTACTCATCAAATGTAAGATCTGCCAAGATGAACTCTCAATTCTGAACCTCTATTCTTCATGTGCAAGGGCATCTACATTCATAAAAGAAACTTTACTGAAGCTCAAAGCACATATAGCACCACACATAATAATAGTGGGAGACTTCAATACCCTACTCTCTGAAATGGACAGATCATGGAAACAGAAACTAAACAAAGACACAGTGAAACTAACAGAAGTTATAAATCAAATGGATTTAACAAATATCTATAGAACTTTTTATCCCAAAACAAGAAGATATACCTTCTTCTCAGCACCTCATGGTACTGTCTCCAAAACGATCATATAATCGGTCACAAATCAGTTTTCAACAGATAAAAGAAAATTAAAATAATTCCTTGAATCCTATCAGATCAACATGGACTAAGGCTTCTCCTCAATAACAATATAAACAATAGAAAGCCCACATACACATGAAAGCTTAACAACACTCTACTCAATGATAACCTGCTGAAGGAAGAAATAAAGAAAGAAATTAAAGACTTTCTAGAGTTTAATGAAAATGAAGCCACAACATACCCAAACTTATAGGACACAATGAAAACAGTCCTAAGAGGAAAACTCATAGCTCTAAGTGCCTCGAAAAAGAAACTGAAAAGAGCATACACCAGCAATTTGACAGCACATCTGAAAATGATAGAATAAAAAGAAGCAAATTCACTCAAGAGAAGTTGATGGCAGGAAATAATCAAACTCAGGGCAGAAATCAACCAATGGAAACAAAAAGAACTACACAAAGATCATCCAGAATAGGAGCTGGTTCTTTGAGAAATTCAACAAAATAGATAAACCCTTAGCTAGGCTAACTAGACAGCACAGAGACAGTATCCTAATTAACAAGATCAGAAATGAAAAGGGAGATATAACAACAGAAACTGAGGAAATTCAAAAAAATCATGAGATCCTACTAAAAAAGCCTATACTCAACAAAACTGGAAAAGCTGGATGAAAAGGACAATTTTCTAGGTAGATACCAGGTACCAAAGTTAAATCAAGATCAGATACATGATCTAAACAGTCCCATATCCACTAACGAAAGAGAAAGAATCATTAATAGTTTCCCAACAAAAAAAGCCCAGGATCAGATGGGTTTAGTACAGAGTTCTATCAGACCTTCAAAGAAGACCAAATACGAATACTCCTCAAACTACTCCACAAAATAGAAACAGAAGATATTCTATCCAATTCATTCTATGAAGCTACAATTACTCTGATACCTAAACCACACAAAGACCTAACAAAGATAAAAAACTTCAGAACAATTTCCCTTATAAATATAGATGCAAAAATACTCAATAAAATTCTTGCAAACTGAATACAAAAATAAATCAAAACGATCATCCATCATGATCAAGTAGGCTTCATCCCAGGTATGTAGAAATGGTTCAATATACATAATTCCATCAATGTAATTCACTACATAAACAAACTCAAAGAAAAAAAACATATGATCATCTCATTGTATGCTGAGAAAGCATTTGACAAAATCCAACACCCCTTCACAATAATAGTCTTGGAAAGATCAGAAATTCAAGGCCTATACCTAAACATAGTAAAAGCAATATACAGCAAACCAGTAGCCAACATCACATTAAATGGAGAGAAACTTGAAGCAATCTCACTAAAATCAGGGACTAGACAAGGCTACACACTCTCTCCCAACCTATTCAATATTGTACTTGATGTCCTAGCCAGAGCAAATAGACAACAAAGGGAGATCAAAGGGGCACAAATTGGAAAGGAAGAAGTCACAGTATCACTAATTGTTGATGATATGACTGTATACTTAATTGACCCCAAAAATTTGACCAGAGAACCTCTAAACATGATAAACACCTTGAACAAAGTTGCAAGATATAAAATTAACTCAAGCAAATCAGGGGCATTCTTCTACACAAAGGATAAACAGGCTGAGAAAGAAATTAGGGAAACAACACCCTTCACAATAGTCATAAATAATATAAAATACCTTGGTGTGACTCTAAATAAGCAAGGAAAAGAGCTATATGACAAGAAATTCAAGTCTCTGAAGAAGGAAATTAAAGAAGATCTCAGAAGATGGAAAGATCTCCCATGCTCATGGATTCGCAGGATTAATACAGTAAAAATGGCCATCTTGCCAAAAGCAATCTACAGATTCAATGCAATCCCTATTAAAATTCCAACTCAATTCTTCACAGACTTGGAAAGCACAATTTGCAAATTAATCTGGAATAACAAAAAAAAAAAAAAAAAAAAAAAAACTAGGATAGCAAAAACTATTCACAACAATAAAAGAGCCTCTGTTGGAATCACCATTCCAGACCATAAGCTGTACTACAGGGCAATTGTAATAAAAACTGCATGGTATTGGTACAATGACAGGCAGGTAGATCAATGGAATAGAATTGAAGATACAGAAATGAACCCACTCCTATTGACAAAGGAGCTAAAACCATCCACTGGATAAAAGACAGTATTTTTCAACAAACAGTGCCTGCTCAATTGGTGGTTAGCATGTAGAAGAATGCAAACTGATCCACTCCTATCTCCTTGTACAAAGTTCAAGTCCAAGTGGATCAAGGACGTCAACATGAAACCTGATATATTCAAACTAATAGAGAAGAAAGTGGGGACAAGCTTGGAGCAAATGGGCACAGGGGAAATTTTCCTGAACAGAATACCAATAGCTCATGCTCTAAGATCAAGAATTGACAAATTGGACCTTATAAAATTACAAAGCTTCTGTAAGGTAAATCGCACTGTCAATAGGACAAAGTGACAACCACCAGATTAGGAAAAGATCTTTATCAATCTTATATCCAATAGAGAGCTAATATTCAATATTTACAAAGAACTCAAGAAGTTAGACTCCAGAGAATCAAATAACCCTATTAAAAATGGGGTACACAGTTAAACAAAGAATTCTCAACTGAGGAATACCAAATGGCTGAGAAGCACCTAAAGAAATGTTCAACATCCTTTAGTCATCAGGGAAATGCACATCAAAACAACCTTGAGATTCTACCTCACACCAGTCAGAATGGCTAAGATCAAAAACTCAGGTGACAGCAGATGCTGGGGAGGTTGTGGAGAAAGAGCAACATTCCATCACTGCTGGTGGAATTGCAAGCTGGTAAAACCACTCTGGAAATCAGTTTTGCTGCTCCTCTGGAATTTGAACATAATACTACCTAAGGACCCAGCTATACCACTCCTGGGCATATACCCAGAAATGTTCCAACATGTAATAAGGACACATGCTCCACTATGTTCATAGCAGCCTTATTTATAATAGCCAGAAACTGGAAACAACCCACATATCC
This sequence comes from Mastomys coucha, assembly GCF_008632895.1. Lineage (NCBI taxonomy): Eukaryota > Metazoa > Chordata > Mammalia > Rodentia > Muridae > Mastomys > Mastomys coucha. The sequence continues at coordinate 7,577,070 of NW_022196903.1, forward strand.
CTCAACAGAGGAACTGATACAGAAAATGTGGTACATCTACACAATAGAGTGTTACTCAACTATTAAAAAACAATGAATTTATGAAATTCTTAGGGAAACAGATGGATCTGGAGATTATCATCCTGAGTGAGATAATCCAATCACAAAAGAACACAAATGTCATACAGTCTCTGATATGTGGATAATAGCCCAGAAGCTCAGAATACCCAAAATACAATCCACAAATCATAAGAAACTCAAGAAGGACGTCCAAATTGTGGATACTCCGTTCCTTCTTTGAAAGGGGAACAAAATACCCATAGTTGCATAGACAAACTATGAAGCAGAGACTGAAAGAGGGACAGCCCAGAGACTGCTCCACCTGGGAATCCTTTCCATATTCAGTCATCAAACCCAGACACTATTGTGGATGTCAGCAAGTTCTGGCTGACTGGAGATATAGCTGTCTCCTGAGAGGCTCTGACAGTTCCTGACTAATACAGAAGTAGAGACAGCCATCCATTGGACTGAGCACAGGATCCCCGATGAAGGAGCTACAGAAAGGACCCAAGGAGCTGAAAGGTTTGCAGCCCCTTAGGACTAACAACAATATGAACTAAGTAGTACCCTCAGAGCTCCCA
>NW_022196903.1:7578753-7589816 GCF_008632895.1 Mastomys coucha
CCATTGGTCCTTTCTCTAACTCCTTCATTGGGGACCCTGTATTCAGTTCGATGGATGGCTGTGAGCCTTACAGAAGCTTGAACTTTATTTCTTAAAGCAGAGTCAACTGCAGTGTGTTCTGCTAAGTACCATTGATGTTATTATGAATGCAAAGTCTGAAGAAAATTCTGAGCTATGCTCAGCCATCCACATCCAACTTATCATTTTACTATTAATATCTTCTGCAGTTATATTCCTATTTCTTTGATACATAGTGACCTAGCTACAAGCAAGAATTGGTAGGTACATAAAATCATATCAAGAAGTATGATGTACAGATCTTTATTGACTTGATAACAATGAAAGTTAGGGAGTTTTTCTGCATATATATATATATATATATATGTGTGTGTGTGTGTGTGTGTGTGTGTGTGTGTGTGTTCAGAAAACATACACATACACCCACATATATATATACATACATATATATACATTTGTATATATATATATATATATATATATATATGTATGTATGTATGTATGTATGTATGTATGTATGTCTCGGCATCAACCTCTGGTTTTTTGGAATTTCCATGGGTCCCTTTTGGCCAACAACTCAATTGAATGATACCCAGTTCTAGTACTGATAGTTTTTTTTGGTGACAAGAGATGTCCTGTTGGGACTCCTCATGCCCCATTATGTGGAGAATTCATTAGTATTGCCCTCATATATTTTAGAGTTTCTGCACTGGGCTTTTTATACATACTTAATAATGTTTTCTTTGAAAATATAGAATTAGATTAAAGATATTCTAATGATAAAGATTATGTTTCTTTTTTTTTCTGGAGCTATCATCTTTGGTGCATAGGACATGGAAAAGGAACAGCAATTTTAAAATTGTCAACCACATAAGGCTTCTCAGAAACAGAGAACAAAATATAAAAATTCTCTTCCAACAGCAAAGGCAGAAGAACTTTAGCTAGCCTTCAAAACCTCAGACAATGTTCTTACTTTTCTTATTCATATATACAAATGTATATTTTACCATTATCTATCTATCTGTCTGTCTGTCTGTCTCTATTTATAATATAGCTATCACAAAGACACAGACACACAAAAAGACACACACACACTGGATAGACTTTGAAGATCAAGGTCAGTAAAAATAGATTACATTTAATAACTATCTGAATGAAGAAGCTATTTAAACCTGAAGTATGGCAGCCTCAAAATTCAACAGTAGAGGAAAAAGAAAAAATAAAAATACGTTTTCTGTTCTGGTCACTGAGATCATATTTATGCAATTCCATAAGTCCAGATATCATAAATTCTTCATTTAATCATCTTCATGTGGGCTATATTAAAAATTGTGCTAAAGAGCTCTCAATTCCAGCCTGAAGGCATTTGAAGAAGCAGGTTTAACTTGTGATTTGTTATTAAAATGAAATTTCACTACTTTATGCATGTTAAACATATGAAATCAAGCCAACACAATATAACTTAACTAATGAGTATATGTGTATGCAGATATGTATGCATATTAACATTATATTCATTTGTTCATCAAAAGCTATATCTAGTTACTACTATGTTTTGGTCACTGTAAAAGGTAATTAAGAAAAGAAGGTATAGTTATTTATGGTATATTGTCTAATATATGAAATATATGTATGCTTGTATGTATGTGATGCTCTCCAAGTATTTGTTATACATTTGAAATTATTATTTTAGCCATGTATGTTCAATTACTAACACTCAGAGAACTTGCATTTATCTTGGAATAAGTAGGTAAGAGTCATAGAGTATTCAACTTGCTTACAGTCTGCTAACAATTTGATTAATGAGATCATCATTAACTCTTAACCATATTATAGTAAAGGATCTAAATGTAGGATCTAATCAAAATTTTGGAATAACCATTATCCCTTCTCCTATTGTCTCTACTGCCGTCAATTGCACACTGCTCAGAATTTTCTAAAGAATTTAAAATGAACATTAGCTATTGATAACTATTAACATTAACATGTCAACAAGACAAGCATGTATCTATATACCTGCAACTGCCATACTATTGTAACTGAGGAATGTAATCACCATGAATTCCTTTGAATAAATATTAAACTAGCAAACATCCTACAGTGTTGGTACTTTTAAAAGATTCTTAAATTAATTATTTACCTAATTTAACATCGAGGCATCCATGGACTCCAAGGCAATATTAGTAAATTATACATTTAAACAGAAAATTCTAATTCTCTAATGAAGTCACATTGTTAGGAGAGGTGCCCATGGGTCCACTTAAGATAGAATTATCTTGAAGTTGTGTTGAAAAGAGAACGAGATACAGTAATTACGAAAATGTTGTGTGAACTCAAGAGGCATAGATAAGCCTAAACTATGTTCAAACAGTAAAGAGAACATGCACCTACATGCTCAGAGGATGGGTTTCTATCATGCTGAGTGTATCATATGCTTTCAACAGTAAACGTGGTTTAAATGAGTATCTTTCTTATAATAACAAAATAGTTAAGTGTACATACTACTTTGAATATAGAAGTCTAGACAAGTCATTGTACAAATACAAACAATATCTTAAAATGTATAAGGAAAGTAAAGATGTGGTATGCATTTGCACTTTGGGTGAATAATGCTACTAGATGGTTTTAATGGTACTTTTAGCCTTATTCAACTTTAAACCAACTCTGACTCTGAACTATGATCTTTTTCTTAAGAGTGTTTGCTTTAGAAATCTTAGAATTTTAAGTTCTCTCTCTGCACTTTAGAGACACAAATCTTTTATAAGTTTTCTTGAAATTTTTACAGCAAAGCATATCTTTCCCAAAGGCCTAAAAGGATCATGTCTTTGGATCTTGTCTCAAAAGATACAACACATTCCATGTGTCCTCCACTTTTTGTGGGGGTTATGGTTCCTAACTTCAGTATTCTTTTTTCCAAATTCTAAAAACGTCTTTCTTAAACCTATGTGAGCTGAAAATTTCCTTTGTCTAGAACTATCTAGAAAACCCAAATGGTCTTTGACTCACATCTCTGTGTTGGTACTTTCCAACTAGCATATTTTGTCCTCAGAAAAATTTAAACTTGTCTTTTTAGATAGCAGCAGCCTTGACTTATCTTGCCCAATCTTATATTTTGCAATAGTCTTAAGTAATGTTTCCTTTGCCTGATAAAGAATAAGAAACTATATTTGGTAGGAAGAAGTCATGTATTAAAAATATCAGAGATTTCATTTATACCAAATGACCAACTTTAGGAAAGTTTTTAAATGGTAGTGTTAAGATTATAAACTTCCATCTGAGATACATGTATCTTACAAATTTCTCACATGTAAATGATTATTTTCACAGGCAAGAAAGATGTGGACATTTCTTATATGAAATACATTAATTTGAAACTATTGTCATTAGTTTAAGGAACTCTATAATGAAAAACAGACCAGGTTTAGAAGCATAACTAATATTTATAATTAACTAATTCCACAAGAAAACCTTTCACCAAGGAGCTTGCTAGGCAGTATGAGCACCTAAACTCAATGCTTTCTACTCTTCTTATTTCCACTATTCCAATAAAAGAAAGAACTGGGAAAATCAAGACACTTGCTGTAGAAAAATGTAAATGAGGGAGAAAATCTCAAGGAAATTGAATACAACAGGCAGTAGAGCATGCAGTTAAAAGAAGAAAAATTCAATATGAATGCTGGTAAAAAAAATACAATTTAAATTAACATCTTCAAGCTTGAACACTATATGTAAGTTGGTACCACTTGAATGCAGATATGAACTGAAATATAAACTCAGAGTTTTAATAGCAAAATTGATCTGTTATCACAACTTATAAAATAGCAGAAATCCATTCTAAATAGCTCATCAATAGTAAATTTCTGAGGAAGATAGATTAAGATTAAAATGTAAATTCTTATAAACTTGAAAGATGGTAGATGATTAGGTAAGATGGCACTTGACCTAGAAAAGAAAAATAACAATGAACTTCATGTGTTTAAAGACATATAAAGATACAGAACATGAGAAAAATCTGTCTTTCACTGAACTGAAAGAAATAATCTTTCCTAAGTTAGGTAGTCCAGATACAAATGGACACATGATTTGTAGAAGATAATACAACAATATGATTTTAAGTAATGTTTGCATTACTAAATATTCCAACCAACACGTTAGTCCTTTAAGGTGGTGATTGTGAAAGTTGGGTATTCTTTCTAAATTCTGTCCACTTGCTACTGTGAACAGAGAATTAAAAAACATGGTTGACCAATTGTCTCCAAAATAGTGCTTGAAATGCTTTGGTTATATGCTTAGGAGTGGTGTAGCTGGGTCTTATATTAACTCCCATTTTAGGATTTAAGAAATCTCCACACTGATTTCCATTTTGGGTGCTCTAATTTGCATTCATCCTAACAGTAGATAAGTGTTTCTCTTTTCTCACATCTGGTTTTATTTTCATTTTTTAATATCATACATGAATATCCATGCTTTAGTTACAAGATTGTTTTCATTGAAGGGACCAGTAAACTTTCTTCCTTTTCTCTCTATAGGATCTGAAAAAAACTGATATACAGAAAAGTCATGTAAGTCAGGCAGAGACAATTGGAGCATCCCATTATACTGTACCCAGTTGTTTTGCAATTAAATACATGAGCCAAATATGGAGAAAATCAGGAATATTGACTAGTACTTTTGAGGGAACATCATTATTTACTTCCTGTGATTTAAATGTATAGCAGAAAACACATATATTAGAGCTATTGTCTGCCTAACATGAAGTCTAAGCAACACACCAACTAGGAAGAAAAGAAGCTCTGAGATGATAGGAATACTACAGCTCCAAAGATGCCATGTGTACTGTACAAAGCTCACAATTAATATCAAAAGAGACTGTTAGAAGCTTTATCAGTCCCATTCAATCCCCACTCATACACACTCAATCTGCGAAATCAACTATATTTCCCCTCCCCAGGGAGTTCCATGTTTCCCCACTAGAGCATCCTTTTTACCTAACCCAAGTCTGTGGATTGTAGCTTGATTATCATTGACTTAAGAGCTAATATCTATTTGTGAATACTTACTGTATTTGTCTTTCTGGGTCAGTTACCTCACTCAGGATGATTTTGTTTTCTAGTTCCATTCATTTGCCTGCAAAATTTTTGATGCTGTTGGTTTTAACTACTGAATAATGTTCCACTGTTTAAATGTACTCTTTTTTTGCCATTCTTCAGTTAATGGACATCTAGGTCTTTCCAAGTTTCTGGCTATTATTAATAAAGCTGCAAAGCTGAAATGAATCAAAAACTAATTAGTATTTGTAAAAAAATAATCTATTATCAGTCAAACAATCATCTACGAACTACAGGCTCCCCTTCCTTGGAGGAAACACTTATTTCTCAGTAGTATGTATACTAAAATACCTTAATCAAAACTAAAGATGATTGAAGAAATTGTAGTGCTATGTTATTGCAAACCCAAGGGGCATCAACATTCCTATTATTTAGCACATCTATTAATGTCTTCTGCCCTCACACTTGTGTTGTATTTATGTTCTTTAGAGCAGACTACATGTTAGAGTAAAATACACATCTTAGCAAATTTAAGAAGTTTATAACAATACATTGTGGACCTGAATGCTGGAGGCATTCCACAGAGATCTCCCTCTGCCTCTTGTGATTATTTTCTTCCCCTCTTCTAAGAGGGATTGAAGCATCCTCACTTGGGCCATTATGCTTGTTAAACTTCTTACAGTCTGTGGGTTGTATCCTAGGTATTCTGTATTTCTCGACTAATATCCAATATTAGTGAGTATATACTGCGCATGTCTTTTTGGGTCTGGGTTACCCCCTCAGGATAATATTTTTTAGTTCCATATATTTAACATCCCTATTTAACTTCCCCTCCCTCTTCTCTTTACTCTCCTTCTTTCTTATCTCTCCTTCTCCCCTTCTTTTCAGAAAAGGGCAACTTTACATGGATATTTACCAGCCTTGGCATATCAAGTTGCAGTAATTCTAGGTACATCATCTTCTATTGAGACTAGACAAGTCATTCCAGTTATGGGAAAGGAATCCAAATGCAGTACATGTAGTCAAAGATAGCCTGTGCTCCCCTTTAGTAGTCCCTCATGAAGACCCAGCTGTAAAACTCTTTCATATGAAGGCCAAGGTCTGTTCCATTCATGCTCTCTGGTTGCCAGTTCAGTCTGTATGATCCTTTTGAGCCCAAATTAGTTGATTCTATAGGTTTTCTTGTGGTGTCTTTGACCCTTCTGGTTCCTTCAATTCTCCTCTCCCTCTTCCACAGGTTTGCCAAAGTTCCCCTTAATGTTAGGCTGTGGGACTCTGCATCAGTTGCTGGATGAAGCCTCTCTGATGAGAGCTATAGTAGGCTCCCATGTGCAAGAATAGCAGAATATAGTGTCAGGGGTGGCTGCCCTCTCATGGCATGAGTCCCAAGATGGGCACTGGTCTCAACATGAGCCAGTCATTGGTTGCCCTTTCCTTCAAATTCTGCTCCATTTTTGTCTCTGCACACTTTAAATGCAGGACAAATTTGAAGACAAATGTTTTGGTTTAATGTCCAAATATACAAATGTGGATCCTTGCAGCCAACTATTGGCCTGAGTACAGGAACTCCATTGATATCAAAACTCCTTTGATAGTCATGCCTAGTTATAGAAGATAGCAAGCTCAGGCTCCATATCTCTCATTGCTATGTGTCTTGGCTAGGGTCTTTCTCATAGATTCCTGGGTGTTTCCATTGTCCTAGGTCTAACTCATCCCAGATTTACCACTAAATCCAATGGTTTCCTCCCTGTACTCTTTCCCTTCGTTATCCCCCCCACAATTCCTCCTACTGATGCCATATAAAGCCATTCTCTGCTACATATGGAACTGGACCCATTGGTCCATGCATGTGTACTCTTTGGTTGGTAGTATAGCCTCTGGGAGCTCTGGGGGGTGTGGGTCTGTTTAGTTGATATTGTTGTTGTTCCTATGGTGTTGCAAACCCTTTAAGCGCCTTCAAATCTTTCCCTAACTCCTCCATTAAGTTCCCTGTACTCAGGCCAATGGTTGGCTGCAAGGATCTGCATTTGTATTTTTCAGGCTCTAGCAGAGCCTCTTTATTAAGAAGACAGCTTTATTAAGCAAGCACTTCTTGGCATCAGCAATAGTGTCTATATTTGGTATCTCTATATGGGATGGAGCCCCAGGTGGGGCAGTCTCTGGATGGCCTTTCCTTCACTCTCTGCTCTACACTTTATCTCCATATTTGCTCAAGTGAGTATTTTGTTCCCCCTTCTAAGACAGACTGAAGCATCCACACTTTGGTCTTCCTTCTTTTTGAGCTTCATATGGTCTATGTATTTCTAAGATGTTCAATATCCTTAGTGCTCAGGGAAATGCAACTCAAAACAACCCTGAGATTCAACTTCACACCAGTTAGAATAGCTAAAATCAAAAACTCATGTGACAGCAGGTGCTGGTGAGGATGTGGAGAAAGAGGAACACTACTCCATTGTTGGTGGGATTGCCAGCTTATAAAACCACTCTAGAAATCAGTCTGTCAGCTCCTCAGAAAATTTGACATAGTACTACCTGAGGACCCAGCTATACGACTCCTGGGCATGAACCCAAAAGATTCTCCAACTTATAACAAGGACACATGTTATACCATATAGCAGCCTTATTTATAATAGCGAGAAGCTGGAAAGAATCCATATGTCCCTCAACAGAGGAATGGATACAGAAAATGTGTTTCATTTACACAATGGAGTACTACTCAGCTATTAAAAACAATGTATTCATGAAATTTTTAGGCAAATGGATGGAACTAGAAAATGTCAGCCTGACTGAGGTAACCCAGGTACAAAAGAAGATACATGGTATGTATCTTCTTTCATATGTGGTATGTACTCACTTATAAGTAGACATTAGTCATGAAATGTAGAGCAGTAGTCTATTCAGGCAACCTGGGCCCAGTCAAGTATAAGCCTGGAACTCCAATGTCCCAGTGGGCATTAATTCGGCAAGCAATTCTGCCTGCAAGGGACAGAAGGAGATTGGCCGTGATTCTTGGGTCCCTATCTTCTGTTTCAGTCACAACCTTGCACAGCCCTCCCTCCCCCACAGGAGATATGTATTCTGTCACATAGACAATTTCCCAAGCTCCCAGCATTCTAGCTGGACTCTACCCCCAGTCACTGACCACAGCCAGGCATGCCCCACTGCACAGACAAATAGCTCCACCTCAAAATATAAGGGGTGGTTTGCCCTCTCCTCTCTCTTGCCTTCTTCCTCTTTTGTTCTTGCTTCCTCTCTTGCTCTCTTGCTCTCTTCTTTTCTTGCCTTCTCTCTTTCTCTACTCTCCTTCTTCTCCTTTCTCTCTCTCTCCACGGTCATGGCCGTCCAATTTTCTCTTTTCTATAATAAAATATCTCATGATTATGCATTGCCTCCTTTTAACTAACATGTCGCTCAGCCCCAGGCATTGGCAGCAGAGAGACCCAGGTCCCACAGTGAAATACAGGATAACCATGCTACAAATCACAGACCAAAAGTAGCTAGGTATCAAGAAAGGCCCAAGAGAAATGCTTGAATCTTGAATCTCACTGAAAAAAGAAATCTCTAAATATTAATTCCTCGATATTTGTTTATATTTTTAAATTAACAAAATTAAGGTAAAAAAGTTAATATGGCTGCCACCCTTATGAGAAGAGGAATTTTGGAAAAGCCAGGCATAGACATGCGAAAGCACTGAGAGAAAAGAGCTATATATAAACCAAACAGACAAATCTAAGAAAAATGTATTTGCTGACATTTTGACTCAAGATTAATGAGAACAGTGAGAAAATAAATATCTGTTGTTAACACATCCATTATATGGTCTTTTACTGTAGTCACATTTTTACCATTAACACCATTACTAAAATGATGGTTTCTACAAAGGAATTCAGCTTTGAAACAGATTTTGGCAACTATGGTTAGCATCAGAATCATGAGAGTACTGTGTTGGCTAATTTCATAATCAGCTTGACAGGGTAAAATTGAGAACAGGTGCAACACTTTCTGTTTGTATTTTTGGGTGACAAAGACTCAGGAAAATAAAGGGAGATTTGAAGGACAAAAATGACATCAGCAATAGGGAAGATAAAAAAATAAGATGGAAATATAAACCAGACTATAAACATATATCCATTGTATTAAATGTGAAGAAAAATCAAAGAATCTAATCAAAAAAAGCAGAGATTAAGAGATTTCACTTAAAATTATGATTCAACTGTATGTAATCCACAGCAATGAGGATTCAGCAATTTAAAAAGACAGAATAGCCAAAAATGGGTAAATAATTATCATGCAAATACCAACCATAAGAATAAAAAAATACTACAGAAATGTCAAAAATAGACTTTAGGACAGAAAAAGAATGTTACTATAAATAAATAGAAACTTTTTATAATTTCAAATAGGTTAAGTTAGCAAGAAGATAGAATTATAATCATTCATAGACTAAGTAACAGAGCCCTTAATACATAAAGCCACAACTGGTAAATAAATAGAGAAATAATTATAGATTTCACCACATCCCTTTTAATAATGGGGACAATATCTGAACAGAAGATTAATAAATATATAAAATATACAATGCCTTAAATGAACTAGACTATATTTTTTATACATTCCTCAAAAATGCACATAGAATACATTCCACTATAGACCACAGAATAGATCATAAAACAATTCTCAATAAATATAAATTGAATGAAATATCATAAAGTATATTCACTGATTAATAAGAAATGAAGTTTAAAATCAATATTAGACAAACACAAAGAGATTCAAATGTGGAGAAGTAAAATAATTTCCTAAATAACAAATAAAGATTTAAAAAGGAAAAATATTAAAAGATGATTAAAATGAAATTATAACATATAAAAATGGATGTGAAAACTAACAACTTCTTTAATGAGAACTTAAAATTGTTAAGGGTACTTATTAAAAGAAAATATCTGTGTATATAATAATAATAATAATAATAGTCAAAGAAAGAGAGACCATCAACTTAAGGGAGAACATCTGAGCATTTCAAGACAGAAAAGCTGTGAGGAGCAGGAAGGGAAGAGCAAAATTATGTAACTGTTTTAATTAAAAATTAAAATTTGAAGTCAATACTTCAACCTAACACCTTAAGACATTAGACAAAAAAAATGTTAATCATAAATAATGATGGAAGAAATGTCTAAATATTATATGAGAAATTAATGAAATAAGAGTAGAAAAACATACCAACGAGTAAAAATCAAAACTGGTTCTTTAACAAGATCCAAACAATAATAAATGAGGATAAGATATATATGAATGAATTCAATGTATGTATTTAACTATCCTACTTTTCAGGAACACAGGAACACTAGGATATTTTCCATATAGGACTATTATAATAAAGCTGGTATAGCAATTTTTGTTTGTTTGTTTGTTTTGTTTTTCAAGCTGGTTTCTCTGGCTGTCCTGAAACTCACTCTGTAGACCAGGCTGGCCTTGAACTCAGAAATCTCATAGAAGCAGGGGAGGGAGGATGTGATAGGGAATTTCCGGGAGTTGGCAAAACTGGGAAAGGGGATAACATTTGAAATGTAAATAAGGAAACTATCAAAAAAAAGTCTATTTCTTCCTGGCATTCCCCTACACTAAGCCCCAGTGTAGGGGAATGCCAGGGCCAGGAAGCAGGAGTGGGTGGGCTGGTGAGAGGAGAAGTGGGGAGAGAATAAGGGGTTGTTCGGAGGGGAAGCCAGGAAAAGGGAGAACATTTGAAATGTAAATAAAGAAAATATCTAATAAAAAAGGAAAAAGAAAAAATAAATGTATTGCTTTGCATGCTAATTTCAAAATAAATTAAAATTTTAAATGTAAAAAAAATGTCTATTTCCCATACATCTTGCAAATCAATACCTCTCAGAAATAAATTCTTAAAGGCATAGCTATTTAAGGATACAAATTCCCGCCGGGCGGTGGTGGCGCACGCCTTTAATCCTAGCACTTGGGAGGCAGAGGCAGGCGGATTTC
>NW_022196903.1:7589978-7598629 GCF_008632895.1 Mastomys coucha
AAAAAAAAAAAAAAAAAAAGGATACAAATTCCCAATTTCACTTTCATAACATTTGTGCATCAAATTTCACCTAGACTTCTAGTCAAATAAAAAGTTTCTCTTCAGTCATTAAATTCTTTGATACTAACTTGCTTTCACAGATACAACATTTCTCCTGTGTAGCTCAACCCTTAGTCAAAGGAATGTACCCTGCAGCTACAGTGGTCTTCCTGTCTGGCTCAAACATACCACAAAGATTTCAAAGAGCTTCTAACCAACACCTTTATTTCATGTCTTCCTTTCCAACCTCTCTTGCTTTTTCTTTCCCTCTCTCCTCTCAAGTCAATAGAATATAACTTGAAACATATCCATTTCTACATTTTCCTGCATCATCAGCTGAGAAAGAGCCACCGGGAAGTTCAGCTCTTGCTCTAATTACTTTTTGTTATGACCAAGAGCAACTTGACAGGGGTTAGGAGTATTTAAACTTACCACTTACAGTTCATCATTGAAGAAAGTCAAGTTGTGGGAACAACGCAGAAAACTCAAGAAAGGAATTGAAACAGAAATTATGGACAAATGTTACTCAATGGCTAGCTCCAGGTTCCTATTCAATTACATTTTTATCTCACCCAAGACTGCCTGCTAGATGCACCACTGCTCCATGGCCTAGACACTCCCAACTCAACAACAATTAAGAAACTGTAACAGACATATGCCCATAGGCCAATCTGATGGAGGCAACCTCTCATTTGATAGTCTGTAATTTATACCAAATAACAATCAGACCTAGCATTCACAACTTTGCATCTTTGTATCTTCATTCTTTATTTTATTGTTTGTATACATAGATTTGCTATAGTTGTAAGATTTTTAGATCCCCAGTTTTTACCCATCAGCTATTAACTTCTCCCATGTAAACACTGCATTTATAGGGAAACACTTTGGGCATATTGTCTTTCTCTTAGAATATTCTAAACTGGGAATAATGGAAAGATTTTTGAAATTCCATTAAAATGTAACAATACAGCTAGTAAGTAAATTTAAGGGAATTTTGAATAACTTTTTGTCTTTGGTCTTCTATAAATCTATTTATTCTCCCATGATATAAAGTTAACACAAATATATTGTATAATGAGTTGCCTTTTAATACTCATATTCCGACAGGCTACTATAAACCTGTAGACAAACTGAGTAACCTAGGAAAAAATTTGCCATATCTATGACTTCACTTCACTAATAGTGTTAAATGTCAATGCCCTCTCTTGCTAATAGTTTTTAATAGTGGAGAATAAAGTAAGGAATGGAATACTAAAGTACAGTATAATAAATAGGAAGCTGGCAGAAGAAATAAGTAGAATGTTATGTGCCAGCAAAGACATGAATTTCGTAACAACTTGCTGGACTTTCATATTTTTTTTGTTGTTGCTGTTCAAAATGTCTTACTTGTGGCATTTTAGTTGAAATTCAGAATGTGAATAAACTCAAACATACAGCAAAAGAAAAAAAATCCCTTTATCAACAATATTTTCATTTTTATGGTGAAACACAGCTAGGAATCATTCTCTGTCATACATTTTATGAAGAAAAATGGTGATTTACTTCCTACATTCAAGAGAGTCATAGGGATCACATGCTTAACATTTAGCTAGTGTAGATTTATGCCTCACCTAGGCTATTATAAATATATGAACTTCTCCTAAAAAGCAATTTCTATTTGTAGTTAATCAAATGGGTTATTTCTTTAAGATAGTATCCTAGCAACTTCAAGCACAAGAAGAGGTCCCTGCTGATATTAGAACAAGATTTGTTGATCAGGTTTCCAGATCTACCTTGTAAGTGTGCTTCAAACTGTCATTTTACTCAAACAATGATCAAACTTTTTTGTTGTAAGGTCATAAAAGTCATCTTTCCACAATTTTTAATTTCTAAGTTTTCATTGAAAAAGAATGAAACTTAAACTTTTAAATAAATCAGCCCCTCTAAGGGCAATTTTAATAATTTTTTTCTCATATCCAAATGGATTATCAATAACAAATATTTAGATAGAGTTTTTACAATCATATTGGGTTGACAGAGGAATAACTAGTAGTTTTATCTAGAGGAATAACTAGTAGTAGTTATCTAGAGGAATAACTAGTAGTATAACTAGTAGTAGTAGCTCAAGCCATGCCTCCATTCTTCTAAGTTTATGGGCTTAGGCCTGATGTTACATTATCTTTCATCTAGCCGATTCCATCAGCAATGTCTGGTTTTAGGAAGTAGAAATTCTTAGAAGGTAACATTTTTACAAACACAACTAAAGTATTTCATAATATAATCTTTTAAAATTTCTCTTTTTACTGACACACAATGATTCTATGTTTCTAACATGCTTCATCACATGTATATATAGAGTAATGATTATGCCACATTATATTTTTTATATACATCACTTCAGAAAACAGAAGTAAAACTAAATTTACATATTCAAATGTTATATCAATTTGAGGACACATCAGACACATTGGGTAGGATTAGCTTTCATTGTCTACAGTGGGACTCTACCACCATTAACAGCCAATCTTACTATTACCAAATAGAAAGGTGGTTATTAATTCTCCTCAGTGTATGAAAAGTTTAGATGTACAGAGTTCAGGTTGATGCAGTAGTTCTGTAGACAGTAAAGAGACCAGCTTATTGTATCTTTCATTTTTGTTTGTTTTGTTTTGTTTTGTTTTTTTGTAACTATAGTTCCAGGCTACTTGGCAGACTTTCCTGAGTCTGTACATACATGGGAAGCTGCAAAAACAAAGCATATAGTCAAATAAATAAATATACATAAATATATACAATAGAGCAAACACTGAAGGAAAAGCCATCCAAAGACTGCCCCAGCTTGGGATCCATCCCATGCTCAGACACCAAACCCTGAAACTATTGCTGATGCCAAGATGTGCTTGCAAACAGGAGCCTGGCATGGCTCTCCTCTGAGAAGCTCTGCCAGCACCTGACTGAGACAGGTGTGGATACTTACTATCAACCATTGGACTAAGCTGGGGACACAATGGAAGAGTTAAGGGAAGGACTGAGGGAGTTCAAGGGGATTGCAATCCCATAAGAATAACAAAAGTATCCATTAACAGGACCCTTCTGAGAACCAAGGGACTATGCCACCAACCAAAGAGCATACATGGGCTGGTCCATGTCCCCTGTCCCCAGAGGCATATGTAGCAGTGGACTGTCTTGTCTGGCCTAAGTTGGAGGGTCCTTTGGAGGCCTGTTGCCCCAGAGAAGGGAGATGCTAGAAGTGTGAAGTGGAGTGGGTGGGTGGAGAGGCTCATGTAGGGAAAAACAGGTAGGGGAAATAACGCTTGGATTTTACATAAATAAAATAATTAATAAAATAAAATTTTAAAAAAGTGCCTTCCAGTTCACCATGTGCACAAGTGATCTGACGCTATTCCACAACCTACGCGGGTCCCACAAGGAGAGACCTGTTGTCCCAGGAATGCTTTCACTCCCATCCTCAGAGGTGAGATAGCCACTTTCTCTCCAATAACTGTGTGGAGCAGGGCCAGCCAGGAGCTTGCAGAATGCAAAAACAGTGGAATAGCTATCTCAGGATCCTTCCAGTCACTATCTGCATCCAGAGCTTGAGCTATTCATCTGTACACAAGTTCCTCCAGGAAAGAGCTGGTCTCCCAGAAGTGCAGACACAGTCTTATGGACCCACAGGAGGAACAAGCTCCAGGAAGAAACAGCAAGAACATCTAAGAGCAGAGATAACCAGATGGTAAAAGGCAAATGAAAGAATCTTACCAACAGAAACCAATACTACTTGGCATCATCAGAACCCAGTTCTCCCACCACAGCAAGTCCTGGATATATCAAACAAACTGAAAAAGCAATACTCTGATTTAAAATCATGTCTCATGAGGCTTATAGAGGATTTTAAGATGGACATAAATAATTTCCTTAAAGAAATACAGGAGAACACTGGTAAATAGGTAGAAGCCCTTAAAGAGGAAACACAAAAATCTCTTAAAGAATTCCAGGAAAACACAACCAAACAGGTGAAGGAATTGAAAAAATAATCCAGGATATAAATATGGAAATAGGAACAATAAAGAAATCACAAAGGGAGACAACTCTGGAAATACAAGACCTAGGAAAGAGATCAGGAGCCATAGATGCAAGCATCACCAACAGAGTACAAGAAATAGAAGACAGAATCTCAGGCACAGAAGATACCATACAAAACATTAACACAACAAACAAAGAAAATACAAAGTGCAAAAAAATCATAACTTAAAACGTTCAGAAAACCCAGGACACAATGAGAAGACCAAACCGAAGGATAATAGGTATAGAAGACAGTGAAGATTTCAAACCTAAAGAGCCAGTAAATATTTTCAACAAAATTATAGAAGAAAACTTCCAAAACCTAAAGAAAGAGATGCAAATAAACATACAAGAAGCCTATAGAACACCAAATAGATTGGATTAGAAAATAAATTCCTCCTGTTGCATAATAATAGAAACATCAAATGCACAAAACAAAGAATATTAAAAGCAGTAAGGGGAAAAAGTCAAGTAACATATAAAGGCAGACCTATTAATATTATACCAGGCATCTCAACAGAGACTATGAAAACTAGAAGATACTGGGCAGATGTCAAACAGACCCTAAGAAAACACAAATGCCAGCCCAGACTATTATACCTGCCAAACTATCAATTAACATAGATGGAGAAACCAAGATATTCCATGAAAAAAAAAATTTACACAATATCTCTCCACAAATCCAGCCCTTCAAGGGATAATAAATGTTAAAGTCCAACACAAGGAACAAAACTACACCCTAGAAAAAGCAAGAAAATAACCTTCTTTTATCAAATGAAAAAGAAGATAGCAACAAAAAACATAATCCCACCTCTAACAACAAAAATAACAGGAGGCAACAATCTCTTTTCCTTAATATCTCTTACTATCAATGGACTCAATTTCCCAATAAAAAGACATAGACTAACAGACTGGTTACATAAACAGGACCCACCATTTTGAAACATACAGGAAACCCACCTCAGTGAAAAGACAGAGACTACCTCAGAGTAAAAGGCTGGAAAACAATTTTCTAAACAAATAGTCCCAAGAAACAAGCTGGAGTAGCCATTCTAATATCAAATGAAATCGACTTTCAACCTAAAGTGATCAAAAAAAGATAAGGAGGGATATTTCAAATCCATCAAAGGAAAAATCTACCAAGAAGAACGCTCTATTCTGAACATCTATGCTCATTATGCAAGGCCACCCGCATTCATAACTGAAACTTTACTAAAGCACACATACCACTACAAACAATAATAGTAGGAGATTCCAACACCCCACTCTCATCAATGGACAGATCATGGAAACAGAAACTAAACAGAGACACAGTGAAACTAACAGAAGTTTAAAACAAATGGGTTTAATAGATATCTATAGAACATTTTATCCTAAAACAAAAGAAAATACATTCTTCTCAGCACATAATGGTACCTTTTGCAAAACTGACCATAAAATCTGTCACAAAACAGGCCTCAACAGATACAAGAAGACTGAAATAATTCCTTGCTTCCTATCAGAACACACTGGACAAAGACCAGTCTTCAATAAGAACATAAAGAATAGAAAGCCCACATACACATGGAAGCTGAACAAAGCATTACTCAGAGATAACTTAGTCAAGGAAGAAATAAAGAAAGAAACTAAAGACATTTTAGAGTTTAATGAAAATGAAGCTACAGCATACCCAAACTTATTTATGAGAAACAATGAAAGTAGTGGCACTCATAGCTCTGAGTGCCTCCAAAAAAGAAGCTGGAGAGAGTATTCCCTATCACCTTGTCGGCACAACTGAAAGCTCTAGAACAAAAAGAAGCAAATACTCCCAAGAGGATTAGATGGCAGGAAATAATCAAACTCAGGGCTGAAATTAACCAAGTAGAAACAAAAAGAACTATACAAAGAATCAAACAAACCAGGAGCTGATTCTTTGAGAAAATGAACAAAATAGATAAACCCTTAGCCAGACTAACTAGAGGGCACAAAGAGAGTATCCTAATTAACAAAATCAGAAAGGAAAAGGGATTCATAACAACAGACACTGAGGAAATCCAAAAAATCACCAGATCCTACTACAAAAGCCTATATTCAACAAAACTGGAAAACCTGGATGAAATGGACATTTTATACAGGAAAGCACAGGTAAAGAGCTAGAAGCTCTAAAAGAGGAAACACAAAAATCCCTTAAAGAACTACAGGAAAACACAATCAAACAGGTGAAGGAAATGAACAAAACAATCCAGAATCTAAAAATGGAAATAGAAACAATAAAGAAATCAGAAAGAGAGACAACCCTGGAGATACAAAACCTAGGAAAGAAATCAAAGCCATAGATGCAAGCATCACCAACATCACCAACAGAATGCAAGAGATAGAAGAGAGAATCTCAGGAGCAGAAGACACCTTAGAAAACATTGACACAACAGTCAAAGAAAATGCAAAAAGCAAAAAGCTCCTAACCCAAAACATCCAGGAAATCCAGGATGCAATGTGAAGACCAAACCTAAGGATAATAGGTATAGAAGAGAGGGAAGACTCCCAATGTAATGGGCCAGTAAATATCTTCAACAAAATTATAGAAGAAAACTTCCTTAACCTAAAGAAGGAGATGCCCATGAACATATAAGAAGCCTACAGAACTCCAAATAGACTGGACCAGAAAAGAAATTCCTCCTGCCACATAATAATCAAGACACCAAATGTACTAAACAAGGAAAGAATTTTAAAAGCAATAAGGGAAAAAAAGGCAAGTAACATATAAAGACAGGCCTATCAAAATTATGGCAGACTTCTCACTAGAGACTATGAAAGCTAAAAGATCCTGGGTAGATGTCATACAGACCCTACAAGAACACAAATGCCAGCTATTATATCCAGCAAACTCTCAATTACCATAGATGGAGAAAACAAGATATTCCATGACAAAACAAAATTCACACAATATCTTTCCACAAATCCAGCCCTACAAAGGATAATAGATGGAAAACATCAACATAAGGAGCAAAACTACACCCTAGAAAAAGCAAGAAGGTAATCTTTCAACAAATCCACCCAAACCTAATTCCACCTCTTATAACATAAACAACAGGAAGTGACAATTACTTTTTCTTAATATATTAATTTGAAAAATAATATTACCGACATATCCTAATTGATTGAAATCCAATAACATGAGGAATTGGAAATTTGCTGATTGTCATACAATGATCTCTCTAATTTGGTAATTGGAGAAATAGGTCCAACATTGTACAATCCATATACACTGTCAGCTTGTCTGTGACAGTGTCTGGTTGTGTACAACATAAGGGTCTTGAAATCTTGCTTCTCATATCTCAGCCTCTCTACTAGTAGTATTATTTCATGTTTTTGCACTATACTATGATTTTCAGAACAGCTTATATATTTCAAAAATATTTATATATACAAAAGAAACATAGAAGTTTAACCAGGGAGGTGGCTTGTAAGAGAACAACAAAGTGAGACTGAATGTTTTGGTTGACATTTGTAACTATCGTATCAAGTTTGAAGAAGAGGACTTTATAAGTTACTCTTTCTCTGAGATGAAGGCTTTTACCAAATTATCACAGCTAATGAACCAAATTCTTACCCTCACCTAATGTCTGTGCCACCCTCCAAGCAGAACCATTCTTCATTGAAATAGTTGGTGAATGACTTTATGGATAAACCGTCTTAATACCTACACTATTTCTTAAACGAATGTAACCTGTTCTCTGTGGGCTGAAAATGAAGTCACTCACTCAAGTCAAATAGCTTTGACCATAGCAGGAAGTCTGTATCCAAAAATCAAGCCTACAATTCATTTCTTGATGCAGCAGAACTATCAACTCTCAGCTTAGCTATGATGGAGGTAAAATCCTTTGGTGATGTGAGTGTCATTGAAATACAGCCTTATTACAATTAAGAAAAAAAAAGAAAGAACAATTTGCAAATTCATCTGGAATAACAATAAACCTAGGATAGAGAAAACTAATCTCAACAATAAAAGAACTCCTGGTGGAATCACCATCCCTGACCTCAAGCTGTATACAGAACAATTGTGATGAAAATGACATGGTTTTGGTACAGTGACAGGCAGGCAGATAAATGGAATAGAATTGAAGACCCAGAAATGAACACAAACACCTATGGTCACTTGATCTTTGACAAAGTAACTAAAACCATCCAGTGGAAAAAAGACTGCATTTTAAATAAATGGTGCTTGCTTAACTAGCAGTTAGCATGTAGAAGAATGCATATTGATCCATTCTTCCCTCCTTGTAAAAAGTTCAAGTCCAAGTGGATCAAGAACCTCCACCTAAACCAAATACACTGAAACTAAGAGAAGACAAAGTAGAGAAGAGCCTGGAGCACATGGGCACAGGAGAAAGTTTCTGGATTAGATAGCAATAACTCATGCTCTAATATTAATAATAAACAAATGAGATCTCATAAAATTGCAAAGTTCTGTTAGGCAAAGGACACTGACAGTAGGACAAAATAGAAAGCAACAGATTGGGAAAAGATCTTTGCCAATCTTACATCTGATAGAGGGCTAATATCCAATATATACAAAGAACTCAAGAAGT
>NW_022196903.1:7598688-7606844 GCF_008632895.1 Mastomys coucha
GAGAACCAAATAACCCTATTAAAAATGGGATACAGAGCTAAACAAAGAATTCTCAACTAAGGAATACCAGATGGCTGAGAAGCACCTAAACAAATGTTCAACATTCTTAGTCATCAAGGAAATGCAAATCAAAACAACTCTGAGATTCCACCTCACACCAGTCAGAATAGTTAAGATCAAAAACTCAAGGATGGCAGATGCTGGTGAGGTTGAGGAGAAAGAGGAACACTCCTCCATTACTGCTGGGATTGCAAACTGGTACAACCACTCTGGAAATCAGTTTGGCAGTTCATCAGAAAATTGATACTGTACTACCTGAGGACTCAGCTATACCACTCTTGGGCATATACCCAGAATATGCTCCAACATATAATAAGGACACATGTTCCACTATGTTCATAGAAGCCTTATTTGCAATAGCCAGAAGATGGAAAGAACCCAGATGTCCTTCAACAGAGGAATGGATACAGAAAATGTGGTACATTTACACAATGGAATACTACTCAACTATTAAAAACAATGAATTTATGAAATTCTCAGGGAAATGGATGGATCTGGAGAATATCATCTTGAGTGAGGTAACCCAATCACAAAAGAACACACATGGTATGCACTCTCTGATAAGTGGATATTAGCCCAGAATCTCAGAATACCCAAGATAAAATTCATAAACCATATGAAACTCAAGACAAAGGAAGACCAAAGTGTGAATACTTCGATCCTTCTTAGAAAGGGTAACAAAATAACCATGGAAGGAGTTACAGAGACAAAGTGGAGCAGAGACTGAAGTAATGACCATCCAGAGACTGCCCCACCTGGGCATATACATTCACCAAACTCAGAGACTATTGGGGATGCCAACAAATGCTTGTTGACAGGAGCCTGATGTAGCTGTCTCCTGAGAGGCCCTGCCAGTGCCTGACAAATACAGAAGTGAATGCTCACAGCCATCCATCGGACTGAGAACACAGGGTACCCAATGAATTACCTAAAGAAAAGACCCAAGGAGGTGAAGGGGTTTGCAGCCCCATAGGAGGAACAGCAATATGAACTAACCAGTATCCCCCAGAACTCCCAGGGACTAAACCACCAACCAAAGAATACACACAGTAGGACTCATGGCTCCAGCTGCATATGTAGCAGAAGATGGCCTTGTGGTCATCAGTGGGGTGAGAGGCCCTTGGTCCTGTGAAGGCTCTATGCTCCAGTGCAAGGGAATGCCAGGGCCAAAAAGCAGGAGTGGATGGTTTGGTGAGTCAGGAGGAAGGGTATAGGGTTTCAGAGGGGAAATGAGGAAAGGGGATAACATTTGAAATGTACATAGAGAAAATATCTAATAAAAGAAATGAGACAAAAAGAAACTTCCTAATATATATCTGTACACATAGATGTCAGTCCTCCAGAGTATTCCGGTATGAAGTATGAATTGAAAATTTATTACTATGGATTCCAGAAATGTTTATATGGTGTCACATATCAGGGTGTTCTGGGCTTGCTTCTATGACTATGCACCTGGATTCCTTGGAGCCTACTGTAACCTCAACTTTGATAAATGTGCAAGCCAGCCATGTCTCCAGGGAGGTTTCTGTGGAATAAAGGAAACAACTCCTGTTGTGACTGCACAAGTAGTGGATTCAGAGGGACACATTGTGAGACTTTAGTGCCATTTTGTTGGACAAAGCCTTGTCACAATGACATAAACATGTGAAGACATTGTTGACAGCTGTATTTGTCACTGCTGTCCTGCATAAACAGGTGCCCTGTGTGAGTTGAACATAAATGGATGCAGTAGCAACTGCTCCCAATGGTGGGGGGGGGGAGGAATTGTCCCTAGCTCTTCTCAAAAGATCAATAGGTACACATTTCAGGCCTGCCTTCCTCCTTCAACTACTTTAGAACCTCAGGCTAGTTTGTATCTGTCAGCCTGGATAAGACAAGAGCCTGGCATAACTGTTCTCTGAGATGCTCTACCCAGTAGCTGATCTAAATAGACACAAAAACCCACAGACAAATGTTAGAGGAAGCTCATACAATCTTGTGGAATATTTGGGGGAAGAATTGTGGAACCCAGAAAGAATAGGGACTTCATGAGAAGGCTAATAGTGTCTCCTAACTGGACCCTTGGGGGCTCCCAAAGAACAAACCACCCTAAACACACACACGTGCAGCAGATATATAACTTGGTCTTCATGCTGCTCCCCAAATACCTGGAGCAGGGACTAACCTGGACTCCTTTTCCTGCCTGTGTTTCCTGTTCACTTAACTGTGCTGTCTTCTCTGGCCTCAGTGGGAGAGCTTGTGCCTAGTCCTGCAGTAACTTGAGGTGCCAGGGTTGGTTGGTACCAAGGTGGTATCTCCCCCTTCTAAGAGGTGAAGGGGTAGAGAAAAGGGGCTGTGGAAGGGGGGATTGGGAGGAGAGGGGGAGTGCAATTGGATATAAAGTGAATAATTTAATCAATGAATGGAAAGGACAAAAAGAATTAAAGTCTGGTTACCCAGTGACAGGAAATCCATGCTGCTACTAGACACCAGAGACTAACAAGTGGAAAGCCAAGGCTCACGAATGGGCTACTTCTTCTGAAGTGTTGGCCATTGAAGTCTCAAAAACACCCAGACATTACAAGATAACGTCAATGTTCCTGGTTACTCTTTAGAACTTGTCAGTAAAACCATATTGCTAAAGATACCATATAATTGAATCTTACAGCATTCAAAAATCAAGATGTTCCTGACCTGGAAGCTTCATTCTAACCAACTGACTCATTTTGCTGAAAAGTGTGTGCATGTTACTAGAGGAGAAAGAAAACATCAATAACACCATGGCAAAACAGCTGAGCTCCAGTAATGGGTGTAATACAGACCCAGTGGTGGTCTGTCCGTGATGAAAGTAACCGACCACTTGTGGTTGTATCTAATACCTGCTCCAAAATATGAAAATCGATAACAAGCTGAAATTATGGCTAGAAAATGTCATAAAGCATCAGAGCAAACCCGATATTATTACTCTGCTAAATAGACATACAAGTAAGCCAACTCCTATTAACACATAATTATATCTACAGATAAAGGCACCTCCCATCCCCACCTGAGAACTTCTATTTTTAGTAGCTAATGATCAGTATGAAGATTCACAGTATGGATAAGATACAGAGAAAAAGAGACTGTGGGATGTTCAGCCATAATGGTACATATGTACTACTCTCTTCTTCCAAAGACTTAGGGATCTTTAAAGAAGAGGGACCAGAAATAGTGTTAGAGTCAAAAAGAGTAGATGACTACAAAAAATAAAACAAAAGAAAAAAACAAAAACAAAAAATCAAAAAAACCCACATCCAGAGTCTTGTAGATACATCAGGACAGCTGCACATATGAACTCACAGCACAAATGACAGTGTCCATGTCCTTTCCAGTCCCAAAATGAACCAAGTACCAGTATGGAGAGGTATTTGAGCACGAAGCTTCTCCTCTAACCAAGAATCTACGTGATGTTGATGGCTGCCAAGAATAGAAAGTTCAGTTTTCTCTAAAAGTGCAGCTCCTGATAAAAATATCATGATCTAGTGGGAGACCAGGCCTCCCGGAATATCTAGGTAGCACAAACTGATAATGACATGACAAAAAAGGTATAGCATCAGACAGAAAGGAAGCAGGGAAGAGCTGAAAAGAGTTGGGGGAGGGAAGATAAATACAATCAAAAAAATCAATGTAGGAAATTTTTTAAAAACTAAGAAATAAGTAATTTTTTAAAATTTTATCCTTTATTAAAAGCTCAAAAGGTTCTTCCTCCCGGTCCCATGCCAGAAACAAGACTCATATTCAAAATATATTTACAAATGCATTGTCCATATAACAAGGCTTTTCTTTGACTAGCTCTAACTTAAACTATCCCATTTATTATAACCTACATTCTGTCACATGGCTGGTTACCCCTTCTTAAGTACCATGCTTCTGTTTCCTCACATCTTTCTGGGCAAATCTTTCCATTCGTGGCTCTATCCCAGAATTCTTTTTGCTTCCTGGATGTCTCAACTTCTATGTCCTTACTAAACCATAGGGTCTTTAGTTGACAGATGATGTGCCCATACACTGCACAAGATATTCTCTCTACCAAGAAGAGATGCAAATGTTATTTATTTCCTTTGTATTGTGTTTCTTAATTTTTACATAAAGAAGTAAACCTTGGCTGTATATTTAATAGAACAAGATACAGAAGCTTTTCAATATATATGTATATTTTATATACATATATATATATATGGGCGTGTTTGCACATGTATGTGTATATATATTTTTTTAAACTGCACATTTCCCATACTTTTAGCTTTTAAAATTTTTAAATTTGAACTTTATACATGAGTAGTATATATACATCACTCCTGTCCATTTTCTTCCATGCTTTACCCACGCTCATAATATTTAGTCTCCTCTGCAAATAATATTGTTACATGTGTACACATACACATATCTGTATTTATCAAATCCCTTAAGAAACATAAATAAGCACAAATATCCTAATTAGCATTAAATTGTTAGTTTAACAAATAGATATCCCTCTAATACAGTAATTTGTAACTTAGAAATACTTATTTAGTGTATTCCTTTGTATGTGTGTATCTGTATGTTGTTTGCCAGATTCCTTCACTGTTTTCTTAAATATTGAAATATGTCATCCTGAAGACAAGTTTTATACTCAAAATAGTCTTAGGAAGTCCCCGAAACTGACCATATCCTCTAGGGCCTTCATTATTACTTACTGCCAGAGTAAGTACTGAAACCTGAAATTCCCTCTCAGAAACAAAGAACTAAGCTCTAAAGAAGAATTTGAGATCAGACCAGATGTCTAGAAGAAGCAGAAACTAACAGAGCTTCCTGGAACAGGTTTATACTGTCTGAAGTACTTGGAAAGGACAATGTCCAAGCATTGAGCTGCCTGAAGGTTGTACACTATACTCTAGATTCCAAGCTTTATTACCCTATGTTGAGGTGAACATTGGTAATGCAGCTCTTTGCATCATTTCTGCTCCTGTATAGAACCTGTAAATAACCCCAGGAAAGATTTTTGGTTCACCAAGTTGGATTTGGTGGTTTCTATACTTTGGTCTGTTGACAACTTCCTATCTGTATTGAGTAGATGTGTGTGTTGTGTTTCCCTAGGAAAAGTTTTTTTGGCACAACAGAGAGAGAGAGAGAGAGAGAGAGAGAGAGATACACAAATGCCACACTATGCATATGAAAATCATGGGACAACTGATAGAAGTTGTGTGTTCTAGGCTATCTTTTAGTCTTCCATGCTCCATATTTCAGAATAGCTAGCCCTTGAGCTTCCAAGTAATTCTTTCTCTCAGTCACATCTTAGAGAATGCTGAGATTATAGTTGCAGAGATATGAGCCACATTACACTGTTTTTTATGTGGGTCCTGAGTATTGAACTCAAAATATTTTCTTTTTCCATTGACCATCACCTTGGTGTATAAATGTAAGCATTTATATTTTAAAAGTTTGTTATTTTAATAAGAAATGCAAATGTGATTCAAGTTTAAAGGCATGAATATGAAAGAACTTAAACTATTAAATATCACATCTGTCAAACTCATTGCACTTATATGCCTTTGTTCCCTGGTTGTCATAAGTTTTTAGAACTTTGCTTCAACAGCAATAGCCATAATTAGTGTTCCCATCTCACATTTCACATCTTCTTTGTTTTCTTCATTAACATGTTCACTGTGATATAACACCCTATCTTCTACCTCTATTAGCTAAAATATGTCAGAAATACATTCATGTGAGCTATATTTAATCTAGCTATCATAAAATATCCCCCTCTTCTCTGTCTCCATCTCCCTCTCCCTCTTTCTCTATCCTCGATTCTCTGTCTTCTGACAGTCCTTTGAAAGAAAATCACATAACCACTCTTAACACTCCTCTTCCACAAGTGTGCTAGCTCCATGTTTGTTCAATACTCACTTATGGATTTTGTTTACTCTTTCACCTTATCATAATCTTCACATTTCTAAAACATGCTTAAGTAAACATTTAGTGAGGCTTCATGGCATAGGAAAGTATATAACTGTAAGTAATAGCAGATTTAGACTATGTATTTTCTAACATTTAATTGTTACATAATTGACAGGGCCATCTTAAAAGAGAGGCATAAACCTTACTGCCAAACAACAGCTGAAGTCACCTAGCCACAATGTAACAAATGATATGCTAAGTATTAGGTCAATTGATTTCCTAACATCCTTTCTCACAATATTTCTGAAATATTTGTAGACTTACAAAGAACATTGACATAGACAACAACCCCACTCCCATAAATCTAATGAAAATTTCACATATTTTTATAGGATACTAAGCTATTTGGTAAAATTATGCTAAGCTCTCTTGGGGATGTCCCTCTATAAAATATTTAATACTAATAAGATGTTAATTTTCAAATCTAGTATGGACACAGGGAGGAGAGGCGGAGTGCTATTAAACAAAGATGATAATCACACTGACTTTTATTGCTTTTAAAATTTAAAACTTAATCAACATTTCATGTATCTCATTATATACATCGATGACAAAAGATTAAAAACAAAAAATGCAAAGAACTCTGAGAAAAGTTAAGTAAAAACTTGTATACTGTTCTAAATTACTTAAATCTAGTTAAGTAATATAGAAAAACAAAGTGAAAACTGTGAAATACTTAAATGAACTCATTTAGGTTTTCTAAATCTACCTTTGCTTAAAGTGATTTTTGTCTGTAAGTTTAAGAAAGTTTTAAATTATTATTATAAAAGCAAGACATGCTGAGACTGGGGGCTCAATTTTAAAAAAAAAAATCACTATTTTTGAACCAAGGATACAATGAAAAAAATGTTGGAAGCCATTTAAAATTAAGTATTTACAAAATATACCAAAGTAGTTGAATGGCAAAAGAGACTCATGTCTCAGGGGTGTGCTGTATGAGACATTTCCCTTTAGGTATACCTGACAGTAACATGTTGTTTTAATCAGGAGTGAGATGTTTCTGGTATGATAGTTGGCATTTCCATGAAGCAAAATAGAAGAGTTAAGGCTAAGGAAAGTAGAGTTAAAGTTTTGAATATCTGAAAACACTACTTGGAAAAAGAGAAACTAGTACTGAAATTAGCTAAATTCAATTTGTAAAGAGATTTAGGAGAGTACACAGGACGAGCTGTTGCCTCAATTTCACCTTCAAATTGGAAAACAACAGCATTAACATGGTTATTAAGAGAAAAAATAGCTTGCTTGCATTATTGCAAAGCCCTCTA
Source organism: Mastomys coucha (assembly GCF_008632895.1). Taxonomy (NCBI): domain Eukaryota; kingdom Metazoa; phylum Chordata; class Mammalia; order Rodentia; family Muridae; genus Mastomys; species Mastomys coucha. Next base: position 7,605,969 of record NW_022196903.1, read on the forward strand.
ACAAACTGGTATTTTTAATATTAAAACAATGCTTTGAGATGGAATCATATAATTGATCTCTAAAATGTTTTTATCTTTACTGCATCAATTTTTATGGAGATATCTAATATTTTGAAAGATTGTGTAATTGTGCTGCAATTACATGCACAATAAACCAAAACAGTAAAGATTTAGTCTAGACTTTTAACACTGCTTGATGTGAGAACAACATCACATTGTAGAAAACAGGATATTCAGAAGTTAGTACAGGAATCTTGGTGTAGACTGTAAGTACATGAACTTAACAGGGTAATTAGTCCCTTAAGACTTCATAAAAGTGATAAGGAAAATTAAGATAATAACATTGAGCTTGGCTGTATATTACCTATGTCTAATATATAATAAAATTCATATAATATAATGGTAAGTACTCTAAATTCACATTTTCACTTCCTTTCTGTTTCTATCCCACAGATATGTTTTGAATACTAAGATGCTTGAGATAACCATTGACAACTTGTTTCCCATGAAAATAATGTACTGAGAGCAACCCAGTCAAGAGGAGGAGAAGGAGGATGAAAGAAAGGAAGTGGACATGGAGGAATACTGTGCAATATCACTCTTGCTCAAGATGCCAATGAATTGCTCAAAATGCAAGGTCTTTAGATCATTTCAATGAATGTCATGTCTATGGTGGTAGATAAAACACTGAATAATGATGTAGAGAGAACAAGAAGTCATACTATGGGACCTATGGGGAAGAAAATAGCTGACCTGTTATTCAGAAAGAGGGATGTTCTCTAAGAAACATAATAATGAGTCAAAAGTCACACTAAAGAAGGGGAGATAATTTAAATTTTGATATGAAGCAATTTATCACCTTGAAGCTATTATTTT
>NW_022196903.1:7607028-7624215 GCF_008632895.1 Mastomys coucha
CTCAGAAATCCGCCTACCTCTGCCTCCCAAGTGCTAGGATTAAAGGCGTGCGCCACCACCGCCCGGCCGAAGCTATTAGTTTAATCAGACAATAAAAGACAGTCAGATTTTAGGGCAGGATGGAAAATCGAGTCTTTAAAAGAATTTAGCCACCTAAAATGCATAAAACCAAGAGGAATGAACGTCACTTAAGCCAGACCCATTAAAAAAATAATCTCTGGTCTACCCATCTCAAAGCTAACCTGATAGTTAACAAACTTACATGTAATTTCTACCCAGATCTTCTTGAGGAACATTTTAAAATATAAACAAACATCAATTGGCCATGAGTTTTAGATGAAATGATATATATATATATATATATATATATATATATATATATATATATATATATATATATATATGTATATATACATATATATATATGTTCAGAATGAAAGCAATATTTTTTTAAAAAGAACATAGATTTATTTATTCAGAAAAGTATACATAGCAATAGCATCCATAAACTATGTATCAATAGAGTCATTAAAAGGAACATGTAGATCATAAGAATTCATGGATAAAAAAATAATAATATGATTACTGGGAGAACATAGTGGGAAGAACTTGAGCCTTCACAGGACCAAGAACCTCTCCTCTGATTGATGTCCAACAAGGCCATCCTTTGCAACATATAAAACTAGAGCCATGGGTCCCTCCATATGTACTCCTTGATTGGTGATTTAGTCCCTGAGAGCTCTTGGGGTGCGGGGGGGGGGGTATCTGGTTGATGGATATTATTGTTCTTTCTATGGAGTTGCAAACTTCTTTAGCTCCTTCAGTCCTTTCTCTAATTCTTTCATTGGGGACCCTATTGGGAACCCCTTGCTCAGTTCAATGATTGACTGCAAGCATCCACCTCTGATTTGTCAGGCTGTAAGAGACTGCTATATCAGGCTCCTGTCAGCATGCCCTTCTTGGCATCAACAATAGTGTCTGTGTTTCATGACTGTATATGACATGGATCCTCAGTCTTTGGATGGCTTTCCTTTAGTCTCTGCTCCACACTTTGCCTCCATATTTGTACCCATGAGTATTTTGTTCCCCTTTCTAAGAAGGACCAAAGCGCCCATACTTTGGTCTTCCTTCTTCTTGAGCTTCAGGTTATCTGTGTATTGTATTTTGGGTATTCCAAGCTTTGGGGCTAATATCTACTTGTCAGTGAGTACATATTATGTGTGTTCTCTTGTGATTGTGTTACCTCATGCAGAATGATATTTTCTAGTTCCATCCATTTGCCTAAGAATTTTATAAAGTCATTCTTTTTAATAACTGTGTAGTACTCCATTGTGTAAATGTACCACATCTTCTGTATCCACTCCTCTGTTGAAGGACATCTAGGTTGTTTCCAGCTTCTGACTATTATAAATAAGGCTGCTATGAACATAGTGGAGCTTGTGTACTTGTTATATGTTGGGGCATCATTTGAGTATATGCCCAGGAGTGGTATAGCTGGGTCATCAGGTAATACTATGTCCAATTTTCTGAGGAACCAACAGACTGATTTCCATTCTTACCTCCTTGTAAAAAAGTTCAAGTGGATCAATGACCTCCATATGAAACCAGATAAACTGAAACTAATAGAGGAGGAAGTGGGGAAGAGACTCGAGCAATGGGCATAGAGGGGAAGTTCCTGAGCAGAACACAATGGCTTATGCTCTGAGATCAAGAATGGACAAATGGGACCTAATAAAATTGCAAAGCTTCTTTAAGGCAAAGGACACTGTCAATAGGACAAAGCAGCGATCAACAGATTGGGAAATGATCTTTACCAACCCTACATCTGATAGAGGGCTATTATCCAATATATACTAAGAATTCAAGAAGTCAGACTCCAGAGAATCAAATTACTCTATTAAAAAGTAGAATACAGAAATAACAGAATTTTAGCTTGGCAGTGGTGGTACATGCCTTTAATCCCAGAGGCAGGTGGATTTCTGAGTTTGAGGCCAGCCTGGTCTACAGAGTGAGTTCCAAGACAGCCAGGGCTATACAGAGACATCCTGTCTTGAAAAAAAATCATCCAGTGGAAAAAAAGACAGCATTTTCAACAAATGGTGCTAGCTCAACTGCTGGTAGGCATGTAGAAGAATGCAAATCGATCCACTACTATCTCCTTGTATCTCTCTCAAGTCCAAGTGGATCAAGTACCTCCACATAAAACCAGATACACTGAGACTAATATAAAAGAAAGTGGGGACAAGCCTGGAGCACATGGGCACAGGAAAAAATTTCCTGAATAGAACACCAATAGCTCAGGCTCTAAGATCAAGAATTGACAAATGGGACCTCATAAAATTACAAAGCTTCTGTAAGGTAAATGACACTGTTAATAGGACAAAATGGCAACCAACAGATTAGGAAAAGATGTTTACCAATCCTATATCTGAGAGAGGGCTAATATCCAATATATACAAAGAACTCAAGAAGTTAGACTTCAGAGAATCAAATAACCCTATTAAAAATGGGGTGCAGAGCTAAACAAAGAATTCTCAACTGAGGAATACCAAATGTCTGAGAAGCACCTAAAGAAATGTTCAACATCCTTAGTCATCAGACAAATGCAAATCAAAACAACCCTGAGATTCTACCTTACACAAGTCAGAATGGCTAAGATCAAAAGCTCGGGTAGCAGCAGATGTTGGAGATGATGTGGCGAAAGAGGAACACTCCTCCATTATTGGTTGGATTGCAAGCTGGTACAACCACTCTGGAAATCAGTCTGGAGATTCCTCAAAAAATTGGACTTTTGAAGTTGTTAATTAGTGAAGGGTAGTAGATGCCTGAAACAGTACAGGTTATAGGGATTGGTCTTTGTTACTCTCTAGAACTTGATAGTAGAACCCTGTTGCTGAAGACACCACCTAAGCAAGTCATAGGATAAGGAGAAATCAAACTGACCTTGAATCAAGCTTCATCCTTACTGTCTAGAAGTCATAGTCCTGAAGAGATCTATTTATGCTAGTAAGGCAGAAACTTATCCACATTCTTATCTATCTGTGAGTCTCATGAGATACTAAATGAGTGGCCTGTCAAAGTATGACAGAAATGTTATGGAAATTACCAACCACTTTCTGACTGGATTTCAAATCTTCTCCCTAAGATATAACACATGCTTGATACCTCTAACTTGGTCAAAACACATATATAGCTAGCTAGTAATCCATAGAGGAGACCGTAATACTATTATTATGCTAAAAGGATTTATTATTTAAACCACCCCCTAATTTTTATTTTTATACCCACTGATTAATACACCTGTCAATTCTCATCAGAGAAGCTTCCTCTTTTAGTAGATGACAACTTAGAGACGCACACTTAGTCAACATGTAGAAAAGAGACTGTGGCATGCTCAGCCCAAGTAGAACATTTATATCACACCTCCTGATCTAACTCTCATGGATCATTGGAAAAGGAGATTTCGAATAGTCTATAAAGGTGAGAGGGAGTAGGTGTCTATAGCTAAACAGCATTTGTTGTATTTGCTGGATACAAATGACATTACCATTGTATACATGAACTCACAGTAGCAATGATTTCATTCATAAAACCTGAACAAGATCAAGCCATCCAAGTCTGAATGCAGATAGGAGAATGGGGCTCATTACAGTCTGCATCTAGTTAAAATGTCTAGGCATTTGATGAATCCTGAGGAAAGTACAGTCAATTCTTCAAGAATGTGTCTCCCAGGAGGATACATATGCTCTAATAGGTGGTCACACATCTTCTCCTGTACAAACAACACTTAGTGAGTTTAAACAACAAAAAGCACACATGATGTTGGGAGGGACAGTGTTGAGAGGATTCGAGAGAAATTGAAGGAGTATATTTGATCAAAACACATGACTATGTAACATTCTCACACAATACAATTTTAAAGTTTAACATTTTACATACACATATTGCTATTAATTGACTAACAATATTTAATAGTGCTTGACTGGGTGTCTTCTATTTTAAAAGTAAGTCCCATTTCCTAAATGTGGCCTTGTTTCTCAATCTTGAAATAAAATGCCAGTTCATACATTGAGTTTATCACATGTTAGAGATTTTTGTACAATAAAAAAGGTAGTATTAAGTGCTGAGCATTCTATCAAGGTTAATATAGACTTTTAATTCCTTCCATGTTGTCATAGACATTATATATTTTATTCTCAATGGTTTCACAACAGATTCTTATTTGTTTTACCAGCCTCAAGAACATATTCTAATGAACATAAAAATGTAAAGGGCATGAGCTAAAACGTAAATCCAAGCATGCCATTTTTTGTTTCAATCAGTGAGAAATTTCAGAATGAGAAAATGTAGTAGAAAATGTATTAAAGGAAGTTGTAAGGAAATTTCCATAGGTGATTTCTACACTTCCACTGTGACATTTAAGGGCAATGGACAGTGAAGATGAATTTAATCGCTCCTCAAGCACATTGAGAAATTTTAAAACAACAATGGCTTAAAAAAATTCTGAAGAACACTAGAAGAAGGGTAAAATCAATATAGGTTGTCCTCCAATTGATTAAAAAACCATTGAAGTGTTATAATTAAAAGAAAAGTCTGGGTAATATAGTGATGAAGTCTGGCTCAGCAAGAGCCATTTCCAAGTGGTTGGTGAACAAGAGGGAAATTCTCTCTAAAAGAAAATCAGTCTGTTCCCTTCATCAAAATTCTGAGCCATTATAAAAGGAGGAAAAATTTTTATCCCAGAAAAAAAGTAGAGATGAAGAAAGTGGTTTAGTTGTACCTTAACATGATATTCTCTGACTATTTGCCCGGGAGTGAGGACACCAGGACCTTTGGCCTTGAAGGACTGATAGATCAGTCTGATAAGGAACATGGGAGAAATTTTAATTGACTATGAATCAATTTCCAAACAAGAGAGAGAAATGGAAAAGAAACTTAGACTCTATCTAGTTCATTAATGACTAATTCTACCTCTCTTGGTGGAGACAAAGGATAGGTAGAAGGTTGACATGCTTAGGAAGAAAAATGCTGTCTTTGTAAGACCCTTAGGAAAAGTTTAACTAACATTTAAATTTTTAACTATTATTTGTTTTCCAGTTTCTTAGATAATTACTGGCTGTCAAGCTGATTCTACCACACTATAATCTCTGAGGCCTGAGCACTGTCATCAACACAAATGGTGCTTGTTCATGTACTTTTGACCTTGAAAAAGAGTAAAAATGAGGTCAGATCATGCTAAGTCAAACTCATACCTATCACCTAATTCAATTCTTGTGTCCAGTTTCAGAGAAGAATTCTGATCTTAAGGAAGAAGTTACTGATTAACCAAATACAGTTTATTAATGCATTTCTCATTGTGGTCTAGGTCTTAATGTACTTGATTGTTGTGTTTGGGGAAAAATTCCTTCTTTCTGGAAGGCAGTGCACTCCAACATAGAATGTGTAAACAACCAATGTGACATGATTGGTTTTAGTAAGTGAAAACAAAGGGATCATGGGCAGCCATGAGGGTACTGAGGCAGTGTCTGCAGAATCTGATAATATAAGGCCTTGTAGACTGTTGTAGAACTTAACATTTTCTGTGAGAGCCATTTATGACATAATTTAATTGGAATTTTAAACAGACACTCAGAACCTTTTGTTTCAGCAATAATATGCAAGATCTAAGAAAATCCCTTGTTTACAACAAGAAAAATAATAAACAAGATGAAAATCCACAACTTTCTTAGGACCATCAGGGAACAAGTTTGCTGTTCTGAATCTGTGCAAAAGTAGAAATTCAGAGCAGCGATAGAGTATGGCTTTCCCCTAGGAGAAATCTCTGGAACTGTAAGACTAAGTCAAGAATGCTTTAATGAGCTTATCTGAAGACTAAGTACCGCTAAAGAGAGAATCAATGAACTTAAAGATATGCCAACAGAAATTTCCCAAACTGAAATGCAAATAATAATAAATAAGAAAAAAAGCCCAGAACTTTGATATGTTTCAAAGTATAACACATTCCCTTTAAAACTAACCTTAACTTAAAAAGAACAAATAAAGACTATAAATGGGTGAGGAAAAGACAAGAAGCCATTTTGGAGCACAGAGCAACACGATCATCCTCATCACCATGATAACAGATCTGGGGAGAACTGGCCTGGAGATGTTTTCAAATCCCGGTATACCTTCCATATAACTTCATGAATAGTCTGATTTTATGTTATGAGCTGTAATTCACATTCATTGTTGGGCTTGAAAGTCCCTACAAATATCAAGAATACTTTATAGTTAGCAAAACTATCCTGATTTTAGTAATATATCATGTCAAATTTGTTAATGACATTACCTGTTGAGATTTGACTACATTATTTTGAATGTTAAATTTCACACTTTCTTTGGCTATCATAAAAGGTATTAGCATTTACAACAGTAAGTGTGTGTGTGTGTGTGTGTGTGTGTGTGTGTGTGTGTATGTGCGCGTGTGTGTAAGAGGGGAGGAGGGAAGAAGAAGGGGAAGAGAGATAAAGAAAGATATTCTTAGAGCCTCAAGAGAAAACTATACATATGCATATTAATTCAGGAACATTCTAAACCAAACTAAATGGTCATTTCAGGAATCCACAAGTATACAAATGCCAATGTTGTCATTGATTTGGTCCATTAATGACCATAGAGCATCCTTTCAGGAAAAAGTTTTTGTTCTTAAAGGTCAACTATGTGATAGTCTGATTATTTCGCATGTAAACAAGGCCAATGTCAGAACTTGCTTTGTGAAGATCCATTAAGATTAAAAATGTTAAGTATGCTAATAACATTAGACAATAGTTCTCTTGTGTGCATCATTTATAATGTAATAATACATATCATTGTCACATTAGCAGAGCACAAAGCAATATACAGTCACCTATTACAGTAGCAAGATTGCCTCTCCATTCCATAATTCTTCTTACTCACATCTCCTACATAGTTTTATGAGCATTAATTAAGGCTTGTACATGTGTGGGCCTGGAAACTGTTACTGTCATAATCTTGACATGAGGGTAGAGACTAATTCATTTTATGAGAAAAAGGAAAAGTGGTTCTGGTGTCAAATCGTGTGGCAATCTCACTTCAGGCTCTACTTGTAACCAACCTAAGCAACACCGGGTTCTGCTCCCCTCCATTCCATGTAACTCCTAGCCTTTAATATTTCTATAGAGGTATCCAGGATATTTTATTCACACAACTGCAAAAGTTTTAAAATTAATGTGCCCTTATTTTGCATACCTCCATCTTAACATGTTCAAACTTGAATATGCAATAGTTTCTTTCACTGGGATCAGTTGGTACATTCTTTCAAGACCATTTTGAGAAGGCTACTAGACTTCCAGAATGTTGTTCCAAATTTCCAGCATCATACAGCACTTTTATTATAAGGTCTGAAATCAAACATCTAATCCTCTAACTTCATGTGACTTGCACTACGGAGTCATGCCACATTGTACTAAAAGTGCTTGCTGAGAATTCGAATTCAGTTTAGAGGACCACCTGTGTTGGAAGGCAGAAAAGTCATATTATGCTCTGGGCTCCATAGTCAAATCAAAAACCAGTTTCTGTTGCTGTTATCTGACCAAATGGAAGAAGCTTTCAATTTTCTTAAAAGCAATTTATTTTTCTCTCATTAAGCATAAAATCCCTCTGAGTTATACTTTCAGCTTTTTCTCCAATTTTTTGAAATTTATTCCAAAATATCGGCATTTTATGTAAAATGATTTTGATTGTCACTACATTAGATGATTATTCATCTTTATTGAATATATTTCTGTACTTCTAAATATTGATATATATTACATATGCATATATAAATATAATGCACTATATTATGTAGTATGTTATATTTTGATCTTTTCAGTAAAAGTTTCATATTTGAAATAATATAATAATTAAATAAATGTAGGTCATATATTTCTATATTATATCATCAAATATATTAAGTTTTCAAAAATATGTCAAGTAAAACAGAAAAACTTTAATTACTCTAAAGTAGTGTAGAATAGAGAGAGAGATCTTTTACTAAACTTTTAAGAACTCTAGTTAGCCCCTGGATAGTTGTATAAAAAAAATTATCTGCCTTCCAGCATGAGTAATTTTAATATAATTCTTATAATTATATGTATGTGTATGTATATGTGCCCTTTTATAAACAGATTAAACTAGAGGGTCTTTGTTGGTTTCACTATTTTTATATTGCTGTAATCAAAAATAATGTTCCTTTGTGAGAGAAGGGTTTATTTAGGCTCCTGGCTATACAAAGTCCAGCCCATAGTTGCTTAGCTCCATGGGATTAGGCAGACATTTTATCAGTGAGACTAGTCAGAGCTCTTTCTCGCTCTTGTTGATTGAATGGAAGCAGAGAAAAGGCATAAAGAGAGAGGCCAGAGCATCAAAGACAACATACTGTGCTCTGCCACCTCCAACAAGGTCTTACCTCCTGTCATTCCCTGCCTCCCAATAAGAATGTCATTTTGTAACTCTATCAAGGGATCATCCATTCATTATGTCTGAGCCCTGGTGAGTCAGTGCTCTCTCATCCAGTGACCATCCAGAGCTGTGTGTGCCACACTAACCTTCTAGACATTTTTTTAGTCCAATCAGGTTCACATGCAAGATCATCATCACAGCATCTACATTTGATATTTTGCGTTATGTTTAGACTCTGAATTTTTGAAATCACAAAAAATTTCCAAACATGATAGTAAGGATATATAGTATTTGTTTTTACAATGAACTTGTGTCATTACTTTCCTATTACATTATTGAAATATTTGGAGTGTCCCAAAACCTAAGATCATAATATATTTAAGTATATATTGATTTTGTTCATATAAAAGGAGCCTCTTTTTTTGACATGACAAATTAATACATTAAACTATGCTAATTCTGGTTATCTACTTGGGAACAAATAAAAACAAAGAATTACAATTCATCAGTAAACTTAATAAAGGACTGGCACACCCTGTGTTAGACAGCATGTTTCTGAAGCAAATATTGACTGTGGTCAAATTAAGACTGTAGCTCCTGGCAGGGATGTTTAAACATTTAACTTAATTTCCAAAATATGTTGATTTCAGGAGTACAATATAAAGAACTCCACAGGAGTTGACTCTATAAGCATCTAAAGTTATTGAGATTATATTGGCATCGTTTGACTACAGCTAAGGTTAGAACCTGCAGTTTGGTTTTCAGATGCATCTAAGAAAGACTAGTTCAAAAGGTGCAGCCACCACATGCAGCAGATGTGTAAAAACAGTGAGAGACACTCCGCTCTCTACTGCTGCTCTGTTCCTGTCACTAAACCCTCAAGTCTGCTAAAAAAAAGAAAAAAAGAAAAAAAAAGAAAAAGAAAGGAAGGAAGAAAGAAAGAAAGAAAGAAAGAGAGAAAGAAAGAAAGAAAGAAAGACAAAAACGAAGACTCCTAAGCACATAAGGAGATTCGGATGCTCTGTGTGTCTATTTTCTGTGATGTCACTGTGACACCAATGCCAGGCTCTGAATCTACAAGCTGCACAACCAATATTCACAGAGACTAAGGATTTATTCTTCAATCTATATTTTATTTGTAAAGTCATTGTTTCAAAAGCCATGAGCACTTTGAAACAGAGTACAGAACAAAGAAATAAGTGGTTTTGGATTCACTCCTTAAATCAGGACCAAATTATCTTTGTGATACCATCAGCAGAACCAGAGTCAGGATCACATGAATGAAAAATGGCCTCAGAACCGAGCTCAAGGGGAAACCAAAAGCAGCAGTTGATAATAGTACCAGTTTCTTTGAATCATCAAAAAATCATAATGAACACGGTACTGAATGTAAAAAGCAACTTAGCATTTGTCTTCATCCTTTTTAGCGTCATGAATAAAACAATTGTTCTTTAACTTCTCTGCCTCCTCCTCATGGATGTGGAAAGCCTTAGTAAATGAGTTGATGATGCTGAAAGTGGCCAGCAAACCAACTATGCAGCACTGAGCTTTGTATGTAGTCCTTACTGGAAAAATTACAGTGCTTATTCTTATGCTGTAGGCAAAAATAACACATCTTCATGGCATGGTTCCTAAGGAATGTAAAAAAAGAGCAATTATAGATGTTGAAATTGTTCCATTTAGTAATAAAATGAAGTGCTATTTTCAGTGAGCATTTCTTATAGTGAAATTATATTTGTGAAGTACAGCCCTCAAAACTGCCACTTAATTATACTGTAATCTAATCAGGTCACTTATTTAAGGAAAGAGACTATAGGTTCCATTAAATATGAAGTCAAGAAACAATTGGATTCTGGAGTTTATTTATTCTCCTATCTGTGGAGATATTACCTAGAAATATTACTTCAATTAGAGTTCTTTGTATTAGCTCTTCCATCCTTTCACTGTTAAAATAATATTTTGATATCTGAATAACTTTAAGAATTCTTTTCTAAGGCTGGATAACTGGCATTTTATGTAGTTTATTTGTCTTTCTTGGGTGAAAAGTTTTGTTGTACCACTATGAATAAAAATACCAATAAGGAGATAAAGATAGCAGAAAGACACCCTTGTTTTACACATTACATATATTAGATACAAATTACTTCAGGGGAGAAAGAGAGCAGGTATTCCAGTCTTCTCATATTGACTCTTTCTCACTACACCCAGCAAATATTCTTTCCAAATATCCTTAAATAAGCAACATGTCTGGTACTAGTAGTCAAGAGTTTCCTTTAAGGAAGCCAATGAAGCCTCTCCTTAATTGTGATTTCTCCTCCTAGCACGATTAGATCATGTAGAAAGAACATGTCAAGCTTGTTTAAAATAGTACCCTTCAAATCTTGTCCCATCAGTTATGTGGCAGTTTGATCAATATTAGATAGCATCAAAAATCCATTTCCTGTCTCTGACAAGAAAAGGAGTCCTATAAGATTATCTGTACTGAATGGCAAATGTAAACCATGCTATCTCAAGTGGCCAACTATACTTCTTTCTTTCTTTCTTTTTTTTCTTCTTTTAACTGCCAATATGTATTGGACCTACAACTAAAGCCAGGAAGTTTTAATTAAATAAACCTTAATTTTTAATTATGATTTAAAGATAGTGAAAAGCAAACCATCACAGCATGTCAAAGTCACTGAAGTGGTGAGATTGTTCTCTGCCAGATGTTTCATTTATATTAACCATTCATAGCTCTACTATTTTAAGATACATTTCCTCCAAATGACCATTGAATGTGAGACAGGGTGCAATGGATTCCCAGGACGACAGCATATATAACACATTCTCATATATGTTATTAGGAAATAGATTTGAAATTTTAATACCTTTCTAACTTCTTTCCAGAAAAATAATAAAATATAAAATTTATCCCTTTCTTTTACTGAACTATCAGGAACAAATTCTAAAAGATGTGGTAGATCAAGATGTTTGCCTACTAGTACCCACATGTAACTTTCATTTGATTTTTTTCCTGAAAATAAAAATTGTGATAGGAAGTCTGGAAGAGAAAGTTTAGAAATTCAATAGCCAAGCCTAGCATTTAACTATGTCTTGGGCAATATCTTTAATCTTTGTACTTCATTTAATATTTATAGTGTATGACTGCTGTCACTTTCATAGTCAAATTGCAGAAGCTGAAAAGGAAGGAACAACAGCATCTGAAGGAACTAAACTCAGGATCACATTTAAAGATCAATGGGGGGAAAGACACTTGAAAATGCATTTTGCTCCTCAGAATTTACTTCATGTCATCATTTCCATTTGTTGCCTAATGAATTGCAAGTCAGATAATGATGGCCAAATAAAGAAGATAGAAGACAAATTTTATTATTAAAATTGGGCAAAACATTAAAAGAAGCACTTTTGTTCACTTCATGAGTTGATGAGTTGATAGAATTTCATTTTCTCTGTTGTATAAACTTACTAGGGTTGAAATTTGCGTGTAACAAATACATAAAACTAATAGAAGCTTTCTTTGTTGTTTTAGACTTTCCAAATTCTACTAAAAGCAAAGAAAACATGAACAAAATTAACATATCTTGCCTAAATTAATCTCATTTTTATATATTTTTACCCAGTTTTGAGAACTCCCTGAATGGGTTTCTCTTTCCAGTTCCTTTTCCTTCCTAGGATGTCCATTCCACAGGGTGTTCTATATTCCTGATCATAAGGATTCAGAAGAGCAGCTCAAAGAAAAACAGTGTCTTCCTCAGCCCTTCCCACAGGGACTGCATCATGGAGTTGATGACTCTTCGCTCAGGGTCTGGAATAACTAATCACAAATGGCTGTATCTCAGTACCAACAGCACATAATGAAAACAGGTCCCACCACTCTGCTTCTCTGAATGTGGGTGGGCAACTCTTTTACATTTTCTTTACCCTTTCTGAAGTCACATTTATAGTTGTCACACTCAGCTCCCTTAGTACCTAGCATGACCTTCATGGGAAAGCTGGGTATATTTGGTGACCTCTGAGATCTAGTGAGAAACTAGGATGTATTAGACCACTGCCAACCCACTGACCTCGCTTGAAATGTATTATGCTAGTTTTTTGTGAAGCAGATTGTAAACTTTCTAAGAAGGAAAGAAAGAAAGAAAGAAAGAAAGAAAGAAAGAAAGAAAGAAAGAAAGAAAGAAAGGAAAGAGAAATGAAGAAAGGAAAAAGAGAAAGAAAGAAAAAGTTTCTATCACACCCACTTGCCCATTTGCTATTAAGTCTACAACCCCCTGACTACCACAGTCATATATTAAGACTTTAGATAGAAGGAACATCCCAAAATATTACACATACATGGACTGACACCACACATTTACATATATATATATATATATATATATATATATTCATACACTCTCTCATACATGCACACTCTCTCATACACTCATACTCTCACAAACTCACACATGCTCAACATACACACACTCACTCAGAGTTACATCAGTACACATTTCACATACTCTTACAATCCTACACAAACACACACATTTACTTTCATGTTTACCTTGATTCATATACCCACTAAAAGGCACTCATATATGTATGCACTCCTATGAACTCAAATTCAGTTAGTCTGATACACACATGCTCACATTCACACACTGATATAAAAATAACTATGCACAACTCACACTAACATAGTTAAGCTCTGACACACTCAAAGAGTCACATACTAACACACATTCAAATTTACACACTTACTAAAACATAGTCAGTTTATATATACTGACACACAAAAATTCATAATCTCACATTCTTTTACATAACCCAGACTTACTTACTCAAATTTGCACACTCAACATATTCAAATGAATTCACATTAACATTCATTTCCCTTGATGTGAATTACTGAAGTAGGGAAGGAGCACTGGTTTCCTTTCTCCTTGCTGTCTGACCTTAGTCATAGCTCCCTTTTCTAGAGAGCAGACTTGCCTTACTCTGTCATCATAGGGACACAGGCAAAGAGACACATAGCTATTTCATCATCAAATTTCATAATTCTTGTGGCTAATCAAAAGTATTTTCTCTGCAATTAACTATGATGTATTGCTTCCTATTTTAGGTGAATTAACTTTTGTTATAAACAAAAAAAACCTCTGATGTTTCCTAGTTGATATAAATTCTTTTTATACATTCTTATGTAATGCATAGTAATACTTTTTATACCGGCTCATGGTCCATCTTTCCTAAGAAGTTTATCATTAGTTTAACTTAAGAAGATGTTTTCCAAAAAAAAAAAAAAAAAAGGCCAGCGGTGGTGGCACACATCTTTACTCCCAGCACTTGGGAGGCAGAGGCAGGTGGATTTCTGAGTTTGAGGCCAGCCTGGTCTACAGAGTGAATACCAGGACAGCCAGGGCTACACAGAGAAACCCTGTATCAAAAAAAAAAAAAAAAAAAAAAAAAAAAAAAAAAAAAAGAAGAAGATGTTTTCCTGTTTTTATTTTTCCTTTTGTTCATTGTTAATATATGGTTGTAGATGTTTACAGACTTTGCCTAAATATTTCAACAACCATTTTCTAGTAATTAACATTATATGTAACCCAACTGATTTTATATTTTACAAAAACAACCCTTTTATACTTTTGATACCGGTTACATTGGACTCCTTCATGACCTGCTAGTGCACGTCACCATTTCCTGCTGATTTCCAGTTGCCATATCCAGTGTGAAAAACAACTTCTATTGCTGTTTATATGTAAAGAAAATGTTTTCCAAGTCTTGCTTCCAGGTCTTTGGATGAGCTCTGTCTACTTTGTCTGTATTGTTTCAAAGTCAAGTCAGCAAAGAAGGGCTATTAATTTATCCTCACAAATTTTTGTCTCTGCTTGTGTTACTATAACAAAACTATGAGAGACACGGTGACTTAAAAAGTATTTATTTTTTACAAATAGAAAACCTGGAAAGTTAGCATGTCTGGTACAGGCTTACTTCCTGTCTTAAAGATAGTCACTTTGTCGCTTTCAGCCTGTAGTAAATTCTTTGGATTAGCAGCAGTATGGACCCAGTTTTCTCTGTCAATTTACTACAACCTGGAGTTATCAGAGAAGAGAGTTTCAATTAAGGGATTTCTCAGATCAAATTGGCCTATGAATATGTCTGTGAGGACTGTGGAAATGAGTAATTAATATGGAAAGACCCAGTCCACCATGGGTCTCACCATTCCCTAGGCATGTGATTCTTGGCTGCATCAAAAAAAAAAAAAAAAAAAAAAAAAAAAGTCAATAGGCATAATCCAAGAAGGAAATTAGCAATCAGCAGTGTCCCTCCACGATTTTGCTCAAGTTACTCCGTGAGTTCCTGTGCTTACTTCCCTCAGTGATGGACTACAATCCAGAAGCTGAAGCCAATCCTTTTCTCCCTCTCCTAATTTTTTTCTGGCTATGGTATATGTACTAACAACAGAACAAAAATCGAAGTCACCTTTAATGACAATACTTTCCAACTGAATACAAAGATCCAGTGTAATTATTGGTGTTTGAAACAATAAAAAGAAATAGAAGGCGTCGTGCCCCAGTATAGGGGAAGGCCAGGACAAGGAAGCAGAAGCAGGTGGGTTAGTGAGCAGGGAGAGGGGGGATGGGATAGGGAGGGTTTTGGAAGGGATAAAACTGGCAATATAAGTAAAGAAAGCATCTGGTAAAAGCTTTAAAAAATAGATATGATATTCAGAACAAATTGCCCAGTTCTCCTCTGGCAAAGATTATTCAGTTTAACTAAGCTCTTGGATTTTTTTTCCAGGAAAATCCTTAGTAATGGGATAAATATAATACAAAACAAAACCAGCAAAAGGGTAAATTTTGCTTATATTTTAATAGTACATATTATTTTAGTTAAAACATACTTACATCATTTATTTCTTCCTTTTCTTCTCTCTCATCCATTCCATGTACCTTCCTTCATTTCTCACTTCAAACTCATGGCGTTTATTCTTTCATTATTCTTTTGTATGTATAAAAATGAATAGATACATAAAGAAAACCTGTTGCGTCCATTTAGAGTTGCTTGTAGGTATATGAGTTCAGACATGAAAACCTGAAACTGGATCACCAGTTAGACGTTTCATGTCGGATGATAATAATTCTCTTTCTCTCAGTAATCTTTAGTTGCCTATAGTTTTCGAGCTTTCCAACTTCTACGTTTACATGACTTTTGGTGTTGTGTTCACATCTTGTTTTGGCAGCCATATTGTTGAGGTATCATGAGTATAACTTCCCTATCATTTCCAGGATGTATGATTTCCTACAAGACCTGCTGTCCTCTGGCTCTTACAGTGTTTCTACCCCTCCTTCGGTGGTGTTTCCAGAGTCTTAAATGCAAAAGTTGTATTATAGATATAGCCACTGGATTTGGCTTACTGGGATCTTTATATTTTGACATGTGTGGTACTCTGTAATGGTCTCCATCTGCTTTATGGGGAATCCACTTTAAGAGAGAAAAGGTTGGCTCAAGAATCAGAAATGAGACATAGAACTTGAATGTTAAGAAAATTTCTAGGACTAGAAATTGAGATTGTAGAAGTCAGCTTCCAGGGATGACTTGTATTATGAAGGAGGGTATAAAAGTGACAGTTATAAGGAAGAGAAATTTTATATTAATAGTTATAGTGAGTAAAACTGTTAAATGTATTCCCTTTAAGTGCAGCACCCATAAACCTTAACAATTACTAGCATGTCAAGATATGCATAAATGTACAATATGTAGCAAGCAAAAGCTTTCTACCTTAAGATCCACTTAACAAGAGGGAAATCATCCTTGATACTAGAAAACTAGCCAGCTTCTTAGGGCATGTGAGGTAATAGACCTTAGGGAAAAAACTGTACTATTGTCACTTGCTAGAACAGTTTAATTCCTTACTACATCTTAAAGCTTATCCTTCTACTCACAGATATGTGTAGCTACCACCCTGTAACAAAGAACCCTCTCTTTACAGCAAATGGTGACTAGCACAGAAAATCTCAACTTGACATAATGAAAACACCAAATTATTGTGAAGAACCCAACCACAAAAAAGTACATTTATATATAAGCCCTTGCATCTATGGCTCAGAGAACACCACAGAAAGTGGGTAGAAAAATTGTGAGGGAACACTAGGAAATCTGCTGTGAAATAGTCTCTCCTAGAAACGGCCCTTATTGGTTGTCCAGTTCAGTAGTCAGACCAGAATTCATATATGCACAAACAACAAAATCAGATTCAATAGGTTGTATTTATACATACATGGCTGTCCATACATGTACATGCATATGGACATATATATGAATACAACAAAAATGATCAAAGAAGAAGGAACTATCAGTTTGAGAATTGGGGGTCACTATTAGAGTAGTCTGAGGGAGGGTACTTGAGAGGGGCTGGTATGAGGAAATTGAGGGGGAATGTCATGTAATTATATTTCAATCAAAATATATTAAAATATAAACAAATCCTTAAAAACAAAGTCACTAATAACATGAAAAAAATTACAATAGTTTCAGGGTTGTTTCTCAAAGTTAACCACACAACCCAATCACTGTGAATATTGCCTGATTTAGGAAAATAATCTTTCCACTCATAATTAAGGATTTTGAAATGAGAAGATATCTTAGTTTCTTTAGTTTTTCTATGATAGCATACATTGATAAGAACAACTTAAAGGAGAAAGAGTTAATGTTGTCATATAGTCCAGAGCTATGTAGTGTCATAGTGAGATTTGGCATAGAGCA
>NW_022196903.1:7624801-7645432 GCF_008632895.1 Mastomys coucha
GAGGCCTTCCTCTACACAAAAGATAAACAGGCTGAGAAAGAAATTAGGGAAGCAACACCCTTCACAATTGTTACAAAAAATATAAAATACCTTGGTGTAACTCTAACTAAGCAAGTAAAAGGTCTGTTTGACAAAAACTTCAAGTCTCTGAAGAAGGAAATTGAAGAAGATGGAAAGATCTCCCATGCTCGTGGAACGGCAGGATTAATATAGTAAAAATGGCCATCTTGCTGAAAGCAATCTACAGATTCAATGTAATCCCCATCAAAATTCCAATTCAATTCTTCACAGACTTTGAAAGAGCAATTTGCCAATTCATGTGGAATAACAAAAAAACCAGGATAGCCAAAACTATTCTCAACAATAAAGGAACCTCTGGTGCAATCACCATCTCAGACGTTAAGCTGTAGTACAAAGCAATTGTGATAAAAACTGCATGGTATTGGTACAGTGACAGGCAGGTGGATCAATGGAATAGAATTGAAGACCCAGAAATGAACCCATGCACCTATGGTCACTTGATCTTTGACAAAGGAGCTAAAACATCCAGTGGAAAAAAAGACAGCCTTTTCAACAAATGGTGTTGGCTCAACCGGCAATTAACATGTAGAAGGAACTTTGCTTTTTCATTCAGAAAGCAGAAGGTATAGAGGAAGCAGGTTGTCTTAGTTACAGTTTTACTGCTGTGAACAGACACCATGACCAAGGCAACTCTTATTAGGACAATGTTTAATTGGAGCTCATTTATAGGTTCAGAGTTCAGCTTATTATTATGGTAGGAGGCATGGCAGTGCCCACGCAGGCATAGTGCTGGAGAAGCTGAGTGTTCTACATTATTCCAAAAGCAGCTAGGAAAAGGCTGGCTTCCAGGGAGCTAGAATGAGGGTCTTAAAGCCCACAATGACATACTTCCTCCAACAAGGCCACACCTCCTACTAGTGCCATTCGCTGGGCCAAGCATATTCAAACCATCCTACAGGGCTATAAATCCCCAAGGCCTACCCCTACTGGCCTACATACTACCTGCAGTGCAGTTCCACCTCTTAAATGTCCCAGCCACCAGCTGGGGCCCAGGGGTTGGAACATGTGAGCTTATTAGGAGTATGCTGCACACTGACACTAAAATAAAACACTACCCTGAATCATCTGTGCAGACCCTATTATATATCACAAGCACCCAAGAAAGGAAATGGATAATTGGAAACGGGGCGAGGCAATTGAACATGCAAGGGACCAGAAAATTCAAGCACACACAAGGGATATATGCAGCATGAGAAACAAGAAGATGAAGAAGCCTTCTTGACTTTTCAGAGGGGGTGTGGCAATCATGGCACTAGCTTCCAGGTTCACAGTTCTGGAACTATAAGCACAAATTGTTATTTGCCACAACCCAGTCTGTATAACATTGATAAAAGCAGACAGATTGATGTGGCTCAGTTTCTACCTTCACAATTCTCAGGAGACGCACTTGTAGTGTGTTTAACTATACCTGCTGTTAGGTGGATGGCATCCTGTCCCAAATAGCCCATACTAAGAGGAAAATGGTGGTCTCTTTAATAAATGAATCCTAGTGAACTTTCTTGAGATAATATATGAATATGTCCTTGAAAATGACATTAGAATCTGGTCCAACTTCTCTTTGTTTCCCAGCCTTCATTAGGTCCAAAGTAGGCTCCCCCAAATTGTCATTGACAGTGTACTATATTAGAGTTTGAACTCAACTCAGGCTATACTCTGCCCTGGTAAACAAAAAACTCAACATTGGCATTCTTCAGAAATCTCACAAAACAGGTTTCTGTTTGTCAGGAAAAGCCAAGGCTGAATCCACTCCCAACAGTCAAATACTTCTGGCAAAGGGCATGTAGTTCCTGATTACCCTAAATAGCCCACCCCAGTTGGAAGTTCCCACACTAGTCACCAGGCTGTGTCATCCTATAATCTACCTCCTAGTGCTCTAATGCCCTGGCTGTTTTGGCTCACACATTCCCCCTACCCTACTGCTACCTGTCCCCATAACTGAAGAAGCTTTTCCCAACACCTACTGTTCTCTTGCCCCAAGAGACAGCAGTTTGATCCCTAATAAAAATTTCTATATACCCACAGAAAGATAAGTAATCTTATAAGTAATCTTACTTGTTACATTTTTCAAGGCTGAAAACTTGTACTGGATAACATTGGTGTGCTCTTCCCCGAGGAAGACTACTTCTTCCACTCTCAGTATCCCATAGTTTCCCATAGTTCTTTGCATAGAGTTGAGGCCTCAAGGGCTTTCCCCCCTGTATACTTGACATGTCTTTTTGGTTGTTCTTGTTCAGCTCATGTTTAAGAATTTGTGTTGGTGAGAATGTATCAGTGTAGCTTCTGACATTACTAGAAGACATGCTCTCATAGCAAACCCCTTGATTCTCTGGGTCTTATCAATCTGTATGACCCAATAGCCACTATGTTCTGTGAGCATTAGTTGAGGGAATAGTGTTTTAACTGTATTCGTTGGGACTGGGCTCTGCAACTCTTTATCCTTAGTTGGTTGTGGTTTTCTGTAATGGTTCTCATATGTTGTAAAGAAAAGTTTCTTTGGTAAGGAGTAAGGACAATACTGTGAATATAAAGAATATAAGGACAAATATTGAGAGTGTACTTATGTATTATGCTGGTTTAGCAAAGTGGTGGTTTTAGGTTCTCTTCCAAGATCCATAAGTTTATTAGACCTATGTGGCTAAATTTCCAGTAACAGGCATGATTTCCCTCTCGTTGATTGGGTCTTAAGTACACTTAGAGAACTCTTGATTACCAACAAGTATGTTACTACTGTACCCTTAGGGTTATGATGCCATTCTACATATTGCTAAGGTTCACAGGAGTAATAACTATGTGTGTCTGTTGGTTGTTTCCCTTCTCTAGAAGCTTTCACAATGCCTTATGGTACCATGAAACAAAGGAGGAGGCATTTAAATCAGTTTTAGCTCAGGCACATCCAAGCCCTGCATCTAAAGTGCATGGGGTCTTCAGCAATATGAACTTACCTTCCACTACTGGGATCAGCAAAGGGCAATAGCAACTGCTTGTTTGTTTGGGGAGTTTCTTGAACAACACTGACAAACTATTTTTAGAAAGTGCTTTTTACTTTTATGGGTTTTGCAATTTCCAGGGCATGTACTCACTTCTGAAAATTTGCAGCTAAGAGCCTTACAGTAAGAAAGACCATATAACTGTTGTCTTTCTGGGTCTGGGTTTGGGTCTGTGTTACTTCACTCAGTATGATTGTTTCTAGTGCCATCCAATTACCTGCAAAGTTCATGATTTTATTTTTTCTTTACAATTGAATAGTATCTCATGTGTACATGATAGATAGATAGATAGATAGATAGATAGATAGATAGATAGATAGATAATCTATTCTTCAAGTCAAGTACATTCAGATTTTTTCCAATCCTTAACTATTGTGAATAGAGCATCAGTGAACATGGCTGATAAATATCTATGGAGTCCTTTAGGTGTATGTCAAGAAGTGATATTTGAGACCAAAGCTGTCAATAACTAAAAAGCATCACACTGTTCAATTTTTGACAAAGAGAATACTTTAGCTATGTGCTTGCCTATCTGTATTCTTATTACTTAAATATTACTTTTCCTGAATTACAATCTGAAAAAAATGTTTTAATTTGTATGAAACATATCTAAAGATACATACTAGAAGAGTATCAGTGAAAATTTGGGAAAAGATGAAAATCTTTGCCACTTCGAATATTAGCTGTTGGTACCCGGTGCAATTAGTTACAACCTAATCTATGCAACCCTAGGGAGGTCCCTAAGTCTGATAACCTTTCCCCTCTGTTCTTAGCTAGGTAACTTTAATTAAAGGCAACTTAAACTTCTTAAGTCATCTCTAGTTAATAGTTTTCTTCCTCCATACCCCTCATATCATTTCTTAAGATGAATATCATTAGCTACCTCAGAAAACAAATGGGGCAGTTCTAGTGATTATTGATAAAAATGCAAAGGCTTTAGTCATGGTCCTGGGCCCAGTGAGACAGGTATTTTCTTTACACAACAAATAAACACTTGATATCAAAAGTAAGGCCTCCATCTCATCCAAATTGAGTTGGCTCCTACTGCCAAAGGTTGAGTCACCTGTAATGTACAAACCAATTTATTAGTACAGTAAACACTAGGATTCTCTAGATCAAAATTCTATTAAAACACACTTTTTACTTTGAGAAAAAAAAAGTGAAATGCTTAGAAACACATGAAATTTAACTTTAACTTATCATCTTGCTGAAAAAGGTGACCTATTCTTAATAGATTGGGACATAATTTTGAGATTCTTGTTTGTAGATTATAGTATTTCCATAACATATCTCTTGTGATGTTTGTCCCTTTTCACAAAGACTTATTTCCTTACTTGTTAATATGAGAAAATGATATTAAGGTTTTATTTTCAGAAAAACAACTCCATGGCCATTGCTACTTCTAAACTATTATTCTGAAATACAAATAGATTGAATCTATGTTTCACTAACTTGCAAATTTCACCCTGCTTGATTTGTCTGGGCTGTTTGAAAGCCAATGGACATTTCATAAACAGATGTAAAGATTGTCTTGTCTGTGGGCTTATAATTGGTCCATTAATAATAACTAAGTGCCAGCCTGCACTTTTCCTGAGAAATTATGATAAGGGTTGCACAGAAAAGTTGGCATCTTCACAGTTCCATTATCGACTCCAGAAAAATCTTCGCTGAATTGAAGCAGAAAAGCAATTTACCAGATCACCAGTTGAAACAGGATGTTCCCACTCATCCAAACTCTACTTACTGTATATTTGACTCTCTCCTCTGAGAGGCATAGAAATCACTCACAGTCAGAAACCTTGTTATCCAAAGATAGACCAGTGGGTACAATGCAGGCAAGGTAGATGGTTGTACTGATTTTGCTCCAGTTGATCATGGTTGAGCTCTTCAATGTCTGAGGGAGTAAAAGATAAGAGACAAGATACATGGACCAGAAACTTAGTTTATATTTGAAGGGATATTATCCAATGCATGAAAAGTCCTCACTTTAATCCCGATTCTCAAAATCTTTTTTCCCTTAAGCATAGATAAATAAGTAAATAAATGAATATTTCTCCTCCAATTTTTCCTGTACACACGCTTTTGGATATTGTTCTTTATAATCACTTTTTCAGGATTTGATGAGTTTCTAACTCTAATACATCTGTCCCACACCTGGTTTATCCCAGTGGAACAAAATGTTAGAGGTTAAGTGCTGAAACAAAAGGCATAGAATCAAAACACTTGGTCTTTACTTGAAAGGCTCTCTGAAGATGTAGATCAATGGAAAGATATTCAAGTATGGAAATCAATCCAGCTGCCGGGAGAACCTCACCCTTGTCCTTTAGAAAAGGTTAATAAGAATTTATTATTAATGGGCCTGAACTTATGATTTCAACGAAATGTGACTAATAGTCATAAGCCAGGAACATCATTTGAGAAGGAAAGTAACAGCATGAGGTTATTTCTGGGGAAGAGTATGACTATTGTACTATCCTAAGGCAACACAAACTAGAGATCACTCTGTACCAGATGCAAGGTGTCAAACCGAAGTTTCCCAGAGATCACCTGGAAGAATGCAGCTTTTCCACCTTGTCAGTAAGCACTTCCACACCTGAGACAAAGCCAGACTTCAAGACCTTTTCACAATGTCACTCCTTGATGTGCTGGAACCAGATGCTGAGTCTAGTGTTACAATTAGGTCTTGTTACCTATATCTCACTATGTTTTCCTGAATTCTCTCTGTTAATATTAATAGGAATTTACAGAACAAAAGAGATAGACTTGCTAGAACATAACATTCCTACTCTTAATCCCTGCCCAAATCATACATGTTTAAAACGACTTCATCCTGCTCCCATACTTAAGATTCTATGCTCTGTAAAGTATATTGCTGTTCTATCTGTCATATAACTCTTCATCACCTTTTTGAAAAAGCAATATATGATGACTTGGGACAGGGATTTGCTGATGACTATGAAATCGATATTTCTTTTTTTCCTGACTGCACTTTTGTAAAGTTATCCATCACCTTTGATACAGAGTCTGTGATACTGTGGGAGAGAAACTGTCTCTGAAGGCTCCAAATCAAGCAGTGATTGCTTACAAACTGTTAAGTCCTCTGTTTGGAAAAGGAATATCTAGTAATATTACATTACACCCTCTCACCCCCTCTAGATTTCCTCTTATGAGGGAGAAGTGATCCTAAGAATGCAACTTTCCTTAAAAATAAAGCTTTTTTTCTTAAGACTGAAAGCATGAATGATTAATCTATTTTAATTTTCTTCTACAGAAAACCAGTGAAGGGTAACCATACGATGTGTACAAAATTCATTCTATGACGTGTTGGTTCTTTCTGTCTGAAAACAGCGATATTTGAAAACACACTTAAATTTAAATGTTTTATCTTATACTGAATTATGAGTTGAGGTTTTCGACTAGTTAATAACTCATGATAGTGTAAAGAAATCTAATTCCTCATACCCCTATCAGTTCAGTGATGTCTCTTTCTCTGAGACATGGGTCTCATAATGTTCCTTGGCTAGCAAGGAAATCACTACAGGGACCAAGCTGGCCTTGAACTTATAGAGATACCCCTACTTCTGCTTCCTAAGTGTTGGTTTTAAAGGATTGCACCTGCACACTTGACTTGGTGGTATTTCTGAACTATTGATGCTCCAGAACCTCTAGAACAACAATGTAAGTAACCTATGATACACATACAGAGAAACATGTAACCATAAACAGCCACCTCGGGAACTCTGCTGTCCTGTTCAGCACTAGATAGCCTGAAAGATCAAATCTTTTTATCCCAACTCAATTTGACAAGTAAGGCAAATGTATTTTATGATGTTAGCATGACTCGATAGATAGATAGATAGATAGATAGATAGATAGATAGATAGATAGATAGATAGATAGAGGTATGTATGTATGTATATGTGTGTGTCTATGTATGTGTGCATGTGTGTGTATGTGTGTGTTGTAGGAAATTAACAAATAAAACATTCAATGAACTACCAAACCATTCACAAATGTAGCATTTTATGATAAGAACGTTAGCTAATGTCAAGTGCTTTATTATCAACTATAGCCAGGAATTCCTGACCTTAGAGCTTAATCATCAAACTGAAATTTGTACACTTTGACCAACATCTTTTCCAGCACGCATCTACAGCTGTAACTAACATTGTCTTTTGCTCATGCGATCCTGACATTTATAATTCCACATAAAAGATCACACACAGTCTCTCTGTGCCAGCCTCACTTGACTGATTATGCCAACTTGGTTTATCCATATTGCCACAAATGGCAATATTTTCTTCTTTTTTAAAAGCTTAATAACACACAATTCCATGTATGTTCATATGCTTATATATAAAATATTGTATAGTTATCTTATGTAATATATATAATATGTTATATATACATATGTGCATATGTAAAATCCATTAATTTATACACTGATGGACTAAGTTGATTCTATATCTTGGCTATTATAAAAATGTTAAAATGAAGACAAGAGTGCATGTGCATCTTCAACACACACAACTATATATATATATATATATCCCAAACTGGTGTGGATGCACTACATTATATTATCTCTGTTGTATTACTTATTTATCTAGTTTCTGTGGCATGTCATAAGCAGTCCATCCTGTGTGGGAACTGGTAGGTGGTGGGCACTTGAGGCAGTTGGCCACTTGTCTCTGCAGTCAAGAAGCACAAAGAACTGTATCCTGCTACCAAGCTCCCTTTCTCCTTTCTTTTCACTCTGGGATCCTAGCCCATGGAGTGCTGATTCATACATTCAAGGGCTGCTCTTCTTACTTCAGTTAAATGTCTCTGTGAACATCCACACAGATAAGCCTAGAGACTATTGCTAAATCCAATCATGCTTACAATGAAGATTAACTAGTGCACTCACCAATGGTTACAAGACTTCACACATAAAAGACAAAATCTAAGTGAAAGGGTGAAATTGGACTGACTGCACATCCTTTTCAAGACTATCAAAGCTTGTATCTTATCAGGGCATATGTTATTATTTCCGCCCAAAGTCCTCATTGACAAATAGATCTATACACTCTCTAAATTGGCCCAATCAGTCCTTCCCTATTTTTCAAAATCTCCAACTATATATTATATTTTTATATTCTTCCTGAAACTTCCCTTGATAAAACCCAGTCATCCCAGAAAATATGTTTGCACTCTAGATTCCAAATTTTGACAATCATTCTTTCAGCCTTCCATGCCATACCTCCTGAAAACATCTTCCTGCGCAATCTTCCTTGTTCTCATCTTATCTAATAATTGCCATTTTGCTTTTTGGAAAAGCTCAAGTTTTCTTAAAAAGCATTCCAACAACCTCATTCCAAGTGCATGTGTCCTCTCTCTTGGATTGTTACATAAGTATAGTAAATGGGTAGCATCTAGAGAGGGTTAACATGACTTCCAAGGTATTCACATGGAGAAGAGGCATAGGCAATGGTCTGTCAATTCATTTCCAGGTGACAAAGTTGTCACCTTAACACAAAATAAAGATTCTAGTTTCAAGAACATCCCTTTTTGTTAAAATTTAATTACTTATTGTCATTATTTCATATCAAACTCTGACATTTAAATATACTTAAAGGAGTCTGGCAGACTGCCCCCATGGTGGCCTAGATGAGATGTCTGAAATAGGCACTTCATAAACCAATCACTTCTAGACTTTTCAGGTCATCAATACTCATTTTCTCATATAGAAAAACAAACAAACCTTACCAAAGCCTTTCATAAGTAAAGGTTGAAATTATTGTGAACAGATGAGGTTTGGGTAGAACAAAACCAGCATTACAGAGAGAAACCAGGAAAGAGGATGTGGAGGATGGGTTAGAAGGATATGAGATGCCATTCCCTATTACTTACTAGATACATTAGAAACTATGTAATGGACATTAACATTCCTTTTTCACAGGTTGAATGACACGTTTTGCACCTTCAAAAATGATTTCCTAAATATGAATTTGAATGAAAAGAGAGTTTAACAAAAGAAAGAACCCACAGTTAATGCAATTAAAGAGGAAAAAATAATAGAACACACCCATCAATTTTTCCTTTGATCTTTATATGAATTTAGTTAGTAATAATTTTCATGCATTCAAACTAGCTATTCATATCTATAAACCTTTCAAATACTAGAAAATCAAGCATGGCATCTGCATTCTGTGAATCCAATATGAGCTTACATGGAAGGGTGGCATCATAAACTCACTCATATGGTAATCTTTTTACAGGCTTCACATATATTTCTTTAGTGGAAAGTCCACTAAAGAAAAGCAATTGTTCAATGACAATACAGCTTCAGGTATATCATTTATTCTGGAAGAAGAGATGAGTAACTTTAGGTGAAATTACTCTCTGTCACAGTAATTTGGAGCATGTAGTGGTTTTATGTCATGTTTTAGGAAGGTTGAATACTTCCTGCATATTTCTCATATAGGTGGGCCACAGAGATTTGTAGGAAATATGAATGCCTCAAGAGAAGCACGACCATTTCTTTTAACTCACATTATTGTTTATAGACTGTCGTCTTGCTGGCATGAGAAACATCTTGATGGTAGATTTTAGCTTTCATTTGATTCCACCTACCTTGTATCTATTCTCCTTCAATTGCCTAATGTATGGATTTTAACTATCACGTTAGGACAGGAAAAAGAAAGAACTTTAAAAAAATTTACTCAAATATCTCTAAAAAAATAAATAAAAGTGTGCAGTGTTTGATCTCTGTAACCCATGGAAGGTGCTACCTACCCTCTTCCTCAGGCAGCTTTCTGATAGACCCAGGACTACAAGCCTAGAGATGGCATCACCTACAATGGACTAGGCCCGTCCCTCCTCAATCACTAATTAAGACAATGTCCTGAGGGCTTGCCTTATGGAGGCATTTTCTTAAGTGATGTTCCCTTATCTCAAATGTGTCAAATGCACATAAAAGTATCTAGCATAATTGACCCCATGCCAACTTGACATATGAACAGGCCATTGTTAAGCCACAACCTTTCCTTTCTTGTTCACTCCCAAGACTACACATTAATATCAATATCACAATATAAAACATTTTATAAACTTAAAAATGTCCTAGATTCCTTACAAATTCAAACACTTTAAAATTCAGTCTTTTTAAAAATTCAAAGTCTCTTTTAAAACCTAAAATCTCTTTAAGACGTCACCCTCCAACTCTTGGCTTCTATAAAATCAAAAACAAAAGAAATAGATCCTTACTTCAAAAGCAAGAATCAGGGCACAGTTACAATCTGAATAAAGCAAAGCCAACATGAAATAGTGTAGATCACTCAACATCCAGTATCTTGGATGTGCTTGTAATCTTCTTGGATACTCCAAGGGGCTTGGGTCACTTTTCTAGTTCTGCAGTCTGCAACACACACAACTTGTCTTCTGGGCTCTAGCTAGCTTCACCCTACTACTGCTGTTGTTCTTGATATTGGCACTTCTAAAATGAGGGAGGTTTCCGTGGCAACTGGGCTATTTCTCACAAGCTCTCTTTATAGTAACAAGCCTCATCTTCTCTTCATGATGCTTTCAATCTTGAGCCTTCAACTGACACCAATGTTGGCTCTTCACCAATGCCCTGTCCTTGCCTTTCAAAGTACCAAGCCTTACCTGCTTCTCATGACCCCTCCATGCCTTCAAAACTTGGGTAAATCTTATCTGCCAATTTCAACTGCCAACACAAAGTACAACCTAGACACCTCTGGAAAAGATCTTCTGTATACTGACTCTAAGGAAACACCAAAAGAATTTTACCTTGGTGAATCTAGTCTTCTTTTAGCCACCACTAAATTGTTAATGCTTTATAAACAGTACCAGTTGTCCCATTAATGCAAAGGTTTCACCTCAGTGGTCCCTGACTCTTTTTAGTCATGTCTGACTCTTCAGGCAAAGCTGACCAGAATAACAGATTCTTAATTTAAAATAGCAGACGGCCCTGGTAGAATCTTTAAACTTCCCTCTGAAACTTTACAAGCCAGGCCTCCATCTTTCGGCACTGCTCTCAACATTCTTATCTTCCAAGCTCTTATAGAACAGTTCAATAAGCTCTCAGAGCTCAATGGTTTTTATAGTGCAAAGTCCCAAAGTCCTTTCACAATTCTCTCCAAAACATAGTCAAGTTTAACACAGCAATATCCCACTCCTGGTACCAACTGAAATTAGTTGAGGTTTCTATTGCTTTTTGTTGATCAAAATATATAATTAGCTACATATAAATAGCATATTTTTAGTGACAATGTTTTTTTAGATATCTTTGTATGTTTTTTAATCATAATTGATGTTGCCCAATAATAAAGCTAAAAGTGTATACAGGGAAATTTTTCTTTATAATGTACCTACTTTTTCTGTTTCATTTGTTGACCTGTCTACTACAGAACAAGCAATTATTCTTATACCATATCTTCTTGATTCTTTATTCATTTGTATCTGGCTTTGGTATGTTTACCTTTTCTCTGCTCTCATTACTGATTTTTCTTTACACAAATTATCACATTTAGCTTATTTATTTTTCAGTCAGAATTCATTTACTAGATACATAAATGAATTTTCTATTGTTATATCATATTATTTATCTTGGATTTTAGTGTTACTTTGGCCCTTATTCTAGTTATTATTTAGCTCTTATTTTTCAGTGTTTATGCTTTAACCTTGGCTAATTTCATTTTGGTTTTAAAGTTCTCATATTATCTGAGAGTGTTCTCATTTCATGTTAATGTCCTTTGTACAATTTGTGGGGATATTACCTTTAAAAGTTTCCCAGTATCAAGAGAGTCCCTTAGTCTTGTGAAGGTTCTGTGCCCCAGTGTAGGGGAATACCAGGGATAGTAAGCAGGAGAGGGTGGGTGGCAAGCAGGGGAAGGGGGAGGGAACAGAGGTTTGTTTTTGTTGTTGTTTTTTGTTTTTTTGTTTTTTGTTTTTTTGGGTTTTTTTTTGGAGGGGAAACTGTGAAAGGAGAAATCATATGACATGTAAATAAAGAAAATATCTAATAAAGAAAAGAAAAAAGAAAAGAAGAAAATCCACACACCATAAAACTCAAAAAAAAAAGTTTCCCAGTATCAGTATTTCTTCTTTTTTTAAAGATTTTTTTATTTTTATTTATGTGAGTACACTGTAGCTGTCTTCAGACACACCAGAAGAGGGCATCATAGCCTGTTACAGATGGTTGTGAGCCACCCTATGGTTGCTGGGAATTGAACTCAGGACCTCTGAAAGAGCAGTCAGTACTCTGAACAACTGAGCCATCTCTCCAGGCCACAGTATCTGCATTTCAATCATCATAAGTTTTCAGCTCTTCCCAAGAAGAGATGAATTCTTTTTCCTGTTACTTAACTTGAGTCAAGCCATGAATATGATTTTAACCATAGCAATGTGGATATTTAAAGGGCATTTTTCAAAAAGAATTAATTAATTAATCAATTAAATAAAATAAGGTAAACCTTCAGCAGGTATGTTAAATGTAAATAGAAAAATAAGATCCTATAACAACACTATGGCACAGTTATGGCTTCTGTTCTCCCTCAGCCTAGTGAGTCCTGCCTTCATACAGATTCAGGAAGTTCATGTTTAGTTAACTCTGGAAAAACCTTCCTACCAAAGTCCCAACTGTGGCTTTTAGAGTAGTACAGTGACCCAGTGTATTTTACTCTTGGTCACGCCTAATTAGAAACCAAGCAAGGACCATCCATGTACTCTTTGTCACAGATCCACCCAAAATGCCTTTTAACTATGGAGTATATGACTTCAACCTATGAGCTAGTCATATGCGGTGATGTAATATTTCAGAGATTTACTTCTAGTTCCAGTCCACATGCATGGAGTAGTGAAAAGGCAAACCCTGATAAAGGTAATTGGCAGGGAGAATGTTTATCTGGTGCCATGCTGTTATAGGTTTGATTTCTATCCTGAAGCAGAACTGTGGCCTGTATCCAACCCTAGTCTATCATCATCCAACAGAAAATCCATTAAATACTACCCTCAACTATATCCCCAGCAAATCTGGGAGCCAACTGTGTATCCAGACACCACTGCATAATTTAAATCCAAATCTAACCAAATATGATTAAAAAATGTGTTTGTTCCTTCAAATGCATAAGCCCCAACTTAACAAAGGATCATATAACTGTCAATTAATGCCATTGACAAAGGCATACACACACACACACACACACACACACACACACACACACACACACACAATGTTCAATTAAGACAGAATTTTCTCTTAAATAAATGATGCTGGCAAAATTATATATTCACATTAAAAAAGATAATATTGGACCATCATATGATAAACAATATAAAATCAAAATAGATTAAAATGTAAATGCAGTACTAAAAATCATAAAGCACCTCAAGGAAAAGACAGAGAATGTCTGTGACATTAGTCTGCAAAACCTAAAGCAAGGAAAGAAAAAAACCCAACAAGTTAAATGATATAAAACTAAGAAATCCTTCCTCACCAAAACCAAACCAAACCAAACCAAACCAAAACAATAGTCAACAACATGAAAACTCAAGCAGTGGAATATGAGAACTCTTCTCCTAACATACTAAGGTGTTTGATATAAATCTATACTAAGAACTCATAGAAATCAATACAGCAAAATATACATAACCTATAAAAATATGCTATGATTCTGAATGAATTATTTTAAAGAAGGCATGCAAATAGAAGTCAGTCATATGAAAACAACATCAGGACAATACGATGTCAGGTAAAAGCACTTGTCTTACAATGCTGATGACCTGCGTTTGATACTCAGATCCCACAGTGGGCAGAAGAGAACCAGTTCTTCCCAAACATTATTATCTGACCTTCAAGTGTACATCATGGAACACACATACCCACACTCATACACCACACACATGCACACACACACACACACACACACAAAGAGAGAGAGAGAATAAATAAAATGAAATTTAAGATAATTCAGCATCATTCCTAATCAATAAAGAAGCAAATCAATACAGATGTAGAGGCTCACAGCCATCCATTGAACTGAGTACACAGTCCCCAATGAAGGAGTTAGAAAAAGGACCTATGGAGCTGAGGTGTTTGCAGCCCCTTAGGACGAACAACAATATGAACTAACTAGTACCCTCAGAGCTTCCAGGGTCTCAACCACCAACCAAGGACTGCACATGGTGGTTCTGATTGTTCTGGCAGCATGTGTATAGTAGAGAATTGCAAATTCGATCATCAATAAGAGGAGAGGTCCTTGGCCCTGTGAAGGTTCTGTGCCCCAGTGTAGGGGAATGCCAGGGCCAATAAGTGGGAGAGGGTGGGGTGGCAGGCATGGGGAGGAGGGAGGCAATAGGAGTTTGTTCTTGTTTTTGTTTGTTTGTTTTTTGGAGGGGAAACTGGGAAAGGAGAAATTTACATGTAAATAAAGAAAATATCTACAAAAAAAGAGAAGCAAATCAAAACTATAAAAATTTCACCTTCAACCTTGATCAGAAATATATTATTAAAAAAAGAGAAGAAATATTGTCGAAATACAGAAAAGACAGGAACCTAAAACAAAACAACTGACAAGAATGTCAGTTAAGACACCCATTATGGAAAACAATGTGGCAGATTCTAAAGAATAAAAATATGGAAGTACCAAATGACCCAGAAAACTGGCCTCAGGGAATGAAATCAGAATTTCAAAAGATACCTATGCTTCCATGCTTATTGTAGCTTTAGGATAATAGACAAGATGAAGAAACAACATATGTCTGTTGTTGAATGAATGGATTAAAAAAATGGGAAGAGGGTGAATATGTGAACACACACAGTGTGCATATACACATGTGCACACACTAACATACAAGTAAATAGAGAGATTGATGATGATTATGATAATGATGATGATGATGATTATGATAGACAGACAGACAGACCAAGAGATAATTTCTGAAAGAAAAATCTAAATCCCATTTTCTGTAAAGTTAATCCTTTTGAGGAGGGATGATTAGCAAAATATTTTAGAGTTTGATTAATGTGCTTTTGCCATGCAAAAGTGATAATAGGTGCTAGAAACAATGCTATTTATTCCTCACTAGAATTTTATTTCTATTTTTATTATGCATTTTTAAGTAATAAAAGTAATCTTACATAACTTTCCTTGATTCTAAGCTACTTTAAATTCAAAGGCCGCTGTTTACCAAGTTTGTTACTATTTAAGTGAGAGAAGGAGAGGGTTTCTTTTATTTCCTCTATGCCTTGTCACAATGTATTATATGTCACATTACATGAGATGAAGTAAAATGACACATATTAGTATGTGTCACAAGTAACTCTCTAGAGATGTAAGTCTTGAAAGTATCAAATACCCCATAAATCCATAAATCAGAGAAAGTGAGTATCCCTCCAATTGAACAGTAATATTTCATTTAATGATTATGCCCAACCTTGTTCATTGTTGCTCTATTCAGAATATCCAGAAACTAGGAGACAAGATAGAGTTAATGGAGGAAATTCAAGAAGAGACAGCTAGAATTGGAGGACATTTGAGGGTTGGTATGGAAATCTAGTGTGGTAGAAACTTCCCA
Organism: Mastomys coucha; assembly: GCF_008632895.1. Taxonomy (NCBI): domain Eukaryota; kingdom Metazoa; phylum Chordata; class Mammalia; order Rodentia; family Muridae; genus Mastomys; species Mastomys coucha. Next base: position 7,640,449 of record NW_022196903.1, read on the forward strand.
AATTATGTGAAGATCCTACTGAGGTCTCCTAATAATGGGGGCAACAGAGTCCCACTGGTCATCACTCATCAAAGCATCCAATATCAGGGCTGGATTGCACTGAATTGAATTATTGGATCAAAGGGTCCATTGGAAATCACCAAACAACCCCAGGGTTACCAACACTGCAAATTATCAGAGCCCATTGCTGAGGATAAAACTCACATAACTTATTGAATATGGAAAAGTCCATCATGGACCTTAATTCCTACATTCTAGCGCTTTGCTGTGAGAAGGTACTGTGCTAGCTACCTGAAGAGAAACACAATCAACAATCTAGCCCCAAACCCTTTGATCCGTAATCTGTCTTGCCTGCAAGATATGTTAGGGCAATGATGGCACAGAACTTGTGGAAGTAGCTAACAAATAATTGAATTTTCTTAAAGCGCATTTCATAAGATAGAACCTGTACATGACATTGCTTGGGAGACCAAGAACCAGAGAATAGATAGCCAAATGCTCTCTGGCAAAAAGAACATTCTGTTCAAAAGAAAACAGTAAAGTTTCAATAAAATGACTCTTCATGATATTCCATTATACTCGTAGATTGTGGCTTATACAGACATCATAAGAGAAGCTTCTGCAGCAGATGACAACAGATGCAGAGATACCAAGCCAGACAGTACACAGAGAGTGAGTCCTTGGAACACAGCTCTGTGGGGTCTCTCCATCAAATTCCTCTCCTCAGAACTCAGAGAAAGAAGCACAAGAGAAAACAGAAAGAGTATAAGAGCTAGAAGAAATAGAGGGCATTAGGATAACAAAGCCCACTGAATCAACTAAGCAAGGCTCATATGAACTTAAAAAAACTGAAACAGCAAGCACAGGATCTTAATGACTCGGCACCAAGTCCTCCAATTATTTATTATACCTTTCTGCTTAGTATTTTTATATGTCTTAGTATTTTAAGTAACGCTGATGTTTGTGCCTATTCTTTGGGGCTTTTTCTTCTCTTGGATAGACTTGGGTTTACATTTTTTTAATATTATATTTTATTCTGTCAAAAAAGTAAGAAAGTAGAAATATGTATCCACTCGGGTGTTTTAAATGAGAATGTTGCTCATAGACTCAGGTGTTTGAAACATTAGATCTTCATTTGGTGATGCTATTTGGGGAGGCTTGGAAGTTACATCCTTGTTGCATAATGATCTTTGAGAATATATAGTTCCTGTTCACCTACAGTTTTCCACTTTCTACTTTCTGCTTCCGGGGAGTAATGTGCTCTCTCAGTTCCTGCACCAGTCACCTGCTGTCTTGCCTCCTTCACATTCCTCTGGAACCATAAGCCAAAACAAACTTTCTATTAAAACAAAAGATTTTGCTGTACGTTCATATTTTTAAAACCTTTTGATTTCTAGCATCATGACTGGAAACTTTTAAAGCAAGAGTAAGCTGACAGAGGGTTTTCAGTACATACAGCAGGTGTGTGAGCTGTTCTAAGAGGCTACTAGGATGCCTCTAGTAAGGCATCTAGGGGATCCCTAACTTTTAGTCTGGACTTTTGATGTCAAACAGATATGAGCTGAGAGATTAAAAGAAGCATGGAGAAATACTGCTGAACATTGAAAAGTTAGAAACCCAAATTCCTGTGAAACTTTTTAAACCATAGAAATGTTTCACAATAGAATCACAAAAAGATGTCAAAAGCACTCTCTTTAAATATCTCCCTCAGGGACTTTTTCCCTATGACATTTTATAAAATTATATAATAAAGGAATAAATTATGAAGAATTTAGAGGAAATGACATAATGTGGACATTAAATAGAACATAAATTATCTGTTAAGTTTTTATTTTCTGTCAGGCTCGTGTTGCCACATTTATGTCCTTGTCTGAGTGGACACCAGGCTTATAACTCCTGAGATTGTGTAGACCCTCTCACATAAGACATGGTAGAATGAAAAGTGATATGAAGACCAGGGTGCTCACTCTCCAATCCATGCATTATGTCTGAAAATTAACATTGACTCGCCATGGCGATAGAAATCATCCTATATTTCCACTATAATCATTAGAAAAACAATTCAGAAGTGTCATACATGAACTATTGTTTCTTTTTCAATATATTGCTTAACTGTGAAGGTAGTTACTGCAGACAAAGGTTCCTATACTCAGACTCCATAACCTTTCAATCTCACAGTTGAGACTTACATTAAACGATGTGACAGATCATCGTATAGAATCTCTTTCTGTTATGGCTTAAGCTTAAATCTGAACAATCTGAACCTTCCATACCCAGAGTCTAAAATCTATTTATTAAAATTTAAATTGTATAAAATGTTAACATATTTTGATCATATTCTTTCTCCTTTTCTAAATCCTTCAAGATGCTACCATACTCACCTAATTTCATGTTCTCTTTCTCTCTCAGAAAAGAAACAAAAAGCAACAACAAAAGTAACAAAAACAGAAACAGTAAGACAAGAAATACAAAATCAGACCAAAAAAAACAAACAAACAAAATAAAACCCCATGAAGTCTGTTTTATATGAGCCAAGTACCTCTGGGCATGGAGTCTGACCTTCTGGGCATGGAGTCTGACCTTGAGAGTGGTTTGTATACCCAATGTCACTCCACTGTAGAAAACTGACTTCCCCCATCCCACCAGGTGTCAATCTCTGTGCGGTGAGCATTTGTGTTCACTTCTCTTTCTCAATGCTAAGATTTTGTCTAGTTTGAACTTGTATAGATCTTGTGCATGCTATCACAGTCTTGTGAGACCTTATGTGTATCAATTCTGTTGTTTCTCAAAGACTCTGATTCCTTGGTGTCATCTACCACCTGTGGCTGTTACAGTTCTCCCACGCCCTCTTCTACATGGACGTCTGAAGTTTGACAAGGCGAAGGTTGATAAATATATCCCTTCAAGGTGAGTGCTCCCACAGCCTCTCACTCTGCACCTATTTTAATTGTGGGTCCCAAGCTAATTACCACCTACTGACTGCTGCTGCAAGAAGCCTCTCTAATAAGGGATGGAAGATATTCTGACCTATGAGTATAGCAATGTGTATAGGAATGTGTATAGGAATCATTTTCTTGCTGTGTTCAACTAGCAGAGTAATAGTAAAATGTTTCCCTTAGTGCTGATGGCCTATCTAGTCTCAGGTTCTTGGACATGTTGACTGCATCATGTATGGGTTCCATTTCATGGAATGGGTCTTAAATTCAATCAACAAAGAAACTGATTACTTCTATATTATTGCCACTAGTATAACAGCGTATTTCACCAGTAGGTCACAGTTGTAGGCTTTGTATGTGTGTGATATTGATGGCAAAATCTAAATCTTAAGGATAATGATATAACGATGGAATATCATTACTTTATAGCACCCAAGTGTTACAATATAAGGAATGTTTTATTTGGGGAGATTTAAAATTTATAGTCTGTATGTACCTAAGACATCCTGCTCTGGAACATGACTTCTGAACATCAAGACTTTCAAAGCTGTGCAAGTGAGTGTGAAGTTCCATTAAGCCTGAGAGTTACTGTTCTAGGTTAAAACATACCCCCATCTATGTCCTAGAGTTTCACCTATGACAAAGGTCCCACAGCTTCATGCCTTTTTCTTCATTTTTTGTTTAATATTGGGAGCTCTCTTGTATTATTTTTAGAAATACTACCTTCATTAATCAAAACCAGTTTGTATTTCTTACCACCAAAGAGCCTTCACTGTTGTAGTGTCAAAGACTGGACACAAATGTTAACTTCAAAAACATGTCTTGTCAATAACACTCTCATCATCTTAAAATAACCCTCTGTAACCCTTTCATGACCACCATTAACAAATGAGAATACTACTGTCTACCCATGGCCCTTACCAAAAAGGAAACAAGAAATCTAAATCAATCCATACACCTCTTGCCAAGCCATGTTCTCTGGCACAGGATTGATCTGCCCAGAGGAAAAGATACTTTTGTAAAATATTCACACAAAACCACCATCTGCTTTGAAAGCCATAAACCCATGGGCTAATCACTCTCAAGGGGTGCCTTTCCTAATCAGCACAAAGAAGACATATGGGTAGTGGCCCCAAATCTCTCCTAGCTATCCAAATGATATAATTTTTCCCCTTCAAACTTCAAAATTCCAAACTTTTAAACCTTCTAACACCCCCATCTTTCCCCATGTCTAAGGTCTACCACTGAATCACTTTTCTTTACATGACTTTAAATAATTATCGTGTTGTTCATGTATTTACTTCAAGATGTTATTAGGAAATATTTCTATATACATTGCCAATGTCTACAGAGGATCTGGAATCAATCACACATGGATGGCAAATGTCTCTCCTGATCACAGTGCCAACAATTATCAAATTAGAAAGCAGACAGATTAGGAATCACAGTATTTATTTTCAGACTTAACGTGATTTGGGGATGCTGGGGTTGCTTTTAGCAACATTAAATAAGAAGAATGATGAAAAAAGAAGTATCAACTTATTTGTCTAAAATTTAATTTTTTATCTGAGTTTACATTCTTAACAGACATACAATAAAAAAGTCTGCTTTCAAAAGATTTGGCATGCAAAAATATGAACCACAACATGAATTTTCAAAAGGGCTAGGAATGATTGGCAATTCCAACATATTTATCAACTGGCAGCTTGAATCAAGTTCCCAACTGACATGTTTCTTCATTGCAAATTCCCAAGTATCCTCAAAATGAAAACTGACAGAAGATCCCCAGCCTTAATACCTACTGCCACCCAGCCAGGAATCAGCAGGGCCAGCTAGAGGATCAGTCTAATGAGTATCAATGTCAGCTTGCATTAGATTTGTGTCATTGGTACCTAGGATTCTGGGCATCTCTTCTACAGTGTTATGTATCGCTTCTACATGGGAACAGGTTTTCTTCTGTATGGTGATGGGCCAAATAAGATGATTTCCTTTTTAGTTTGGTTTCCTTGATTTGAATCTCTAGGTACAAAACTTTAACAAACTGTACT
>NW_022196903.1:7645442-7650589 GCF_008632895.1 Mastomys coucha
ATTATTTGAGTACATCAGCACAAAACAAAAAGTAAAATGCTTCCAGTTTAACTGTAAGTCTCCTACAGAGTTCCTAGGTATCTGAGATGACAGGTGTTTTAAAGATAGGGAGTTATAGAGTTAAAAAGGCATGGCAGAGGGTGGAGAGAGAACCCTCATAAGGGCAATGGGGATAAGGGAGAGGGCAGATATGGTGGAGGTGGTATGGAGGGTAACCAGAAAGTGGAATATCATTTGAGATGTAAATGAATGGAATGATTAATAAAAAAAGACTAAATGAAAATCACTGAATTTATATATTTAAGACCATTACTAGCCCTTCAGTTTAATATAACCTTGCAGAATAGTTATTAAAATATTATGTTGAGTTAGAAAAGAATTAATATTATTAATAAACTGGCATGCAATAGGAATTGCTAAATTTTCTACAATAAAGACACTGTCTTCAGAGCTATCAGACACATAGCCCTAATTCAATGCTCAAATGACCATGGAGTGTTCATATTGCGAGGTTTAATTCCTACCTGAGAACAGTTGTGGAAAATTCTAATTCATGAATCTAAATTCATGGCCAGTGAGAAAATGTAATACATACTCCATAGAATAACCAATCCCTCTCCCATAGCCTAAAATCATATGATGTTATGTAAAAGATGTTAGACAATTACATATTATGAAACTTGATGAATAGCAAATCCAGTGTTTATAGTTTCTTTGGTTTCTTATCACTAATAAAGTTTTACTGAAGAAAGTTAATTACTTGAACATATCATAAAGGTAATATTGACATTTATGTTAGTTAATATTTGATTTTTCATATTTTTGAATAATCTTCCTGAACAGATTGATTTGACAATCTCATTTGTGCAGGTTCCACAAAAATACCCTATAAATACTTTATGAAGAAAACCTAAAAAATATAGAAAATGTATCTTCTAATTGTGCTGAAATTATTTTATCTTAAGGTAATTGACCATCTCTATTTGAGTATGATTTTACTTAGGCTCCATTGTAAACACAGTGGTCCTGGGGCTCAGTGTTGTGTGTGTGTACGTGTGTGTGTACGTGTGTGTGTGTGTGTGTGTGTGTGTGTGTGTGTGTGTGTGTGTGTTTATTTACATGGAAGATTCTAAGATGCAACTCTCCCCTCCAGGGTACATGTTAATTCAACTAACTGATATGCTCAATCTAATTAATATATCACTTAAATGAACTACTTTGCTCCTCATTGATTTTTATTCAACTCACCATGGGAGTTCCAAGGTCAAACTCGGGTCATTCATATTGGCAGCAAGTGCATTTACACACTGAGCCATGACTCCAGTTCAAATATCTTTAATAACCAAATAAAAAATGTCAAAGATCAAAGTTTATCTACTTAAAAGGCTATTGCAGGTACTTTGACTGCCTAACCATCATCTTCCCATTCCTTTTTATCTTCCATTCTAGTAGAACTCTTAACTTGTTTAATCTTGTTACAGTTAAGAAATGTGGAGGAGAAAGGGTTCAGCAGACGTGGACTGTGAACCCGTACATCTTAGTACTTTTAGCCATCACAACTACAGCCTTCTTTTATTCAGTGCATCATCAAAGCGAGGTTCATGATATCCTCTTGCATGAGGGAAAGACTCTTTCTGGAACTCAGGTATGAAAGATGCATTCTTTCAGCATGGGCAGCAGATTTGCCATCCCATCTGCAGACACCAAACTCAGACACTACTGCTGATGCCAAGAAACTCTTGCTGACAGGAGCCTGGTATAATTGTCCCCTAAGAGGCTCTGCCAGAATCTGGCCAATACAGATGCAGATGTACCCAGCCAAACATCAGACTGAGGGTAATGACCCCAATAGAGAAGTTAGGGCAAGGACTGAAGGAGATGAAGGGGTTTGCAATCCCATAGGAAGAACAACAATATCAAGTAACCAGACCCCCAAAGTTCCCAGTGACTAAACCACCAACCAAAGAGTATTCATGGGGATACCCATGACTCCAGCTGGATATGAAGCAGAGGGTTGTCTTATCTGGCATCAATGGAAGGGGAGCCCCTTGGTCCTGTGGAGGCTTGATGACCCAGGGTAGGGGAATGCTAGGGTGCTGAGGCTGGAGTGGGTGGGTGGGTGGGAGAGCACCCTCATAGAAGCAGGGGTGGGGAGGGGATAGAGGATTTGTGGAGGGGAAACTGGGAAGGGGGATAACATTTGAAATGTAAATGAAATAACCAATTAAAAAAGGAAAAAAAAATAAGATTTCTAAACTGTGGCCTTCAAAACAATTTCCTGAAACAATCCAAATAAATTATTTTAAAGTTATAGTATATATGAATCAAAGCATATAAAGATTTGATAATCTTTCTATTGTCTTAAAGTAAAAGATGAAAAATCCAAAGACAGCTTCAAGTGTTCATCACAGAAACTGAAAATCAAAGATTTTCACTTATACAGCTTCAGAAAGTTGAACCTATGGGAGTTGTCCTGTAATCCCAGATACTCCAAAGGTTGAGGCAGAATGATTTAAGGCCTACCTGGACCACCTAGTAAGTTCAAGGCCAAGTCCAAATAACTTGGTGAGACCTTGATACAAAACCAGAAGTAAAATGATAGCTGGATACAGCTGAGAAATAGAGGACTTGCTCAGCTACATGAATTCCTAGATTACATCCCTCTAAAAATTGTTCTTCATTCGATGATATGTTTATTCAGTATTTGAAAGTGGAGATAGGATACTTGATGATTCCCTATCAAGGATATTCTCCATGTTTCTATACAAAATATGAGGGATGTGGATCCCACAAGTTGTATACATTGTATACATAGACATTGTATACATGTATACATTGTACTCATGTATCCATTTAAGAATAAATGTTCAAATAGAGTACTCCACCTATTGAATGACCATTTAACAAAATAATATCAGATTCTACCCTAACACCTATGACTATGGACTGTTCAGCAGGATTACAACACTAGGCTTGAAATTTCCTCCTGTGTATCTGGCCTCAAATCCCATCAGAATGCCATTAGATACTTCATAATAGGCATGGTGTTGTTGCACTCGTAGACACAGCTTGGTGGCATGACACTGTTGTAGCATGGAGAGCCCAAACTGCGTCAGACAATGGGTACTCCCAATATCTCACCAGACCACCTAACATTGTGCAACCTTATGAGTGTTAGACAGCAGGGAAGAAGTTTCTTGGTTCTTCTGAGAGTGATTTCTCTATGTCTTCTAGGTGAAATGTGTTTTCATACAGCAATCTTACCACATAGCTTTGGTAAGTAATCAAGTATATTGGCAATGGCTTGGAGGATGTTGTTTTGTGGAATCTCTGAAACTGCCCTGACTACTAGCTCATAGGAATGTGTATTACATCTTGTCCTGCAATTTTAATTTAATGACCCATGTTTTCTTGGAGTGACAGAAAATTATAAAACTAGTTATCAAGCTAATTTCAAAATATAACTTTAAAAATCAAGATGGAATTACCTATCACTGTTTAAAAAAATGTAGAGCTCAACTGAGATTTCTCAAAATATTTTTAAACCAAATTTTTTAGAATTAGATAAAACTAAACTGTTAAAAGACTATTTTAAAGGTAGTATAATTTTAAAGTATTAACTTTTGAGTATGTAGTTTATAACCTGTAGTGAAGAAATGAACAGTTCTAGTTAGATTGTATCACTTAGTTCTGCTCAGAGGGTCCCACATCAAACTATCAGGACACAGAAACTGAGGAGCAGCCTGGGAAAATGCTGGTCTCCTGGGAGTGCTGACACACCTGTGATCACAGGTAAGACTACTACTTCTGCTCTCAGGGACCTGTCCGGAGTCCTCAGGAAACAAGAAGCAAGGAAGGAGCAGCCTGGGACAGGATCCTTCCAGTTTCTGTCTGTACCCGGAACTAATCCTGTGCCAAAGCTCTCCAAAGCAAAATTCCTTCTGGATAGAACTGGTCTCCCAGGAGTACTGATACACAGGCTTGCAGGAGGGACAAGCCACAGAGACAGCAAGACCAGCTAACACAAAAGATAACCAGATGGCAAGAGCAAGAATATAAGCAACAGAAACCAAGGCTGCTTGGCATCATCAGAATCCAGTCCTCCCACCACAGTGAGCCCTGAATACCCCACACACCAGAAAAGCAAGATTCTGATTTAAAATCACATCTCCTGATAATGATAGAGGACCTTAAAAGGACGTAAATAACTCCCTTAAAGAAATAGAGGAGAGCCAGGCAGTGGTGGTGCACTCCTTTAATCCCGGCATTTGGGAGGCAGATGCAGGCAGATTTCTGAGTTCAAGGCCAACCTGGTCTACAGAGTGAGTTCTAGGACACCCAGGGCTATACAGAGAAACTTTGTCTTAAAAAAAGAAGGAAAGAAAGAAAAAAATAAAGAAAAAAAAGAAAAAGAAAGAAAGAAAGAAAGAAAGAAAGAAAGAAAGAAAGAAAGAAAGAAAGAAAGAAAGAGAAAAAAGAAATAGAGGAGAACACAAATAAACAGGTAGAAGCCTTTAAAGAGGAAACACAAAAATCCCTTAAGGAATTATAGGAAAACACAAAAAACAGGTGAAGGAATTGAACAAAACTATCCAGCATCTAAAGATGGAAATAGAAATAATAAAGAAATCACAAAGGGAGACAACCCTAGAGATAGAAAACCTAGGGAAGAGATCAGGAGTCATAGATTCAAACATCACTAACAGAATACAAGAGATAGATGAGAGAATCTCAGGAGCAGAAGATTCCATAGAAAACGTTGACACAACTGTTAAATAAAATGGAAAATCCCAAAGGCTCCTACCCAAAACATCCAGGAAATCCAGAACACAATGAGACCAAATTTAAGAATAACAGCTATAGAAGAGAGTGAAGATTCCCAACTTGAAAGGCCAGTAAATATCTTCAGCAAACTTACAGAAGAAAACTTCCCTAACTTAAAGAAAGGGATGCCCATGAACATATAAGAAGCCTACAGAATTCCAAATAGACTGAACAAGAAGAGAAATTCCTCATGTCACATAAATATCAAAACACAAAACGCACAAAACAAAGAAAGAATATTAAAAGCAGTAAGAGGGAGGAACAGGCCCCATGAGTCGCAGGGGACTTGCAGGGCAGCAGGGACAGGACAAGCTCTAGCCACA
>NW_022196903.1:7653050-7671055 GCF_008632895.1 Mastomys coucha
AAAAAAAAAAAAAAAAAAAAAGCAGTAAGAGAATAAAGGCCAAGTAACATATAAAGGTAGACGTATCAGAATTACACCAGACTTCTCACCAGAGACTATGAAAGAAGATCCTAGGCACATCTCATACAGACCCTAAGAGAAAATAAATACCAGCCCAGACTACTATACCCAGTAAAACTCTCAATTACTATAGGTGGAGAAACCAAGATATTACATGACAAAAACAAATTTACACAATATCTCTCCACAAATCCAGCCCTACAAAGGATAATAGATGGAAAATACCAACACAAGGAGGGAAACTTCACACTCTGTAAAAATCAAGAAAGTAATCTTCTTTCAACAAACCAAAAAGAAGACAGCCACACAAACATAAAAATAACATCAAAAATAACAGGAAGCAACAATCACTATTCATTAACGTCTCTTAACATCAATGGACTCACTTCCCCAATAAAAAGACATAGACTAACAGACTTATATAAACAGGACCCAGCATTTTGCACCATACAGGAAACACATCTTAGTGTCAAAGACAGACACTACCTCAGAGTATCTTTACCAGCCCTACATTTGCTAGAGGGCTAATACCCTATATACACAAAGAACTCAAGAAGTTAGATTCCAGAGAACCAAAAAACCCTACTTAAAAATGAGGAACAGAACTAAACAGAGAATTCTCAACTGAAGAAACTCAAATACCAGAGATGAACCTAAAGAAATGTTCAACGTCCTTAGTCATCACAGAAATACAAATCAAAACAACCCTGAGATTTCACCTCACACCAGTCAGAATGGCTAAGATTAAAAGCTAAGGTGACAGCAGATGCTGGCAAGGATGTGGAGAAAGAGAAACACTCCTCTATTGCTGGTGGGATTACTAGATGGTACAATCCTTCTGGAAATCTGTTTGTCAGTTCCTCAGAAAATTGGACATAGTATTACCTGAGAACCCAGCTATACCACTCCAGGGTATATACCCAAAAGATGCTCCAACATGCAATAAGGACACATGCTCCACTATGTTCATAGTAGCCTTATTTGTAATAGCCAGACACTGGATACAACCCAGATGTCCTTCAAAAGAGGAACGTATACAGAAAATGTGGTGCATTATACAATAGAATTCTACTTAGCTATTAAAAACAATGACTTCATGAGATTCACAGGCAAATATCATCCTGAGTGAGATAACACATTGACAAAAGAACACACATGGTATGTACTCACTGATAAGTGGATATTAGCTGAAAAGTTCTGAATACCCAAGATTTAATTCACAGACCATATGCAGACTAAGAAGAAGGGAGACCAAAGTGTGAATGTTTCAGTGCTTCTTAGAATGGAGAACACAATATTCACAGGAGTAAATATGGAGACAAAGTGCAGAGCAGAGACTGAAGGAAAGGCCATCCAGAGACTGCCCCACCTGGGGATCCATCCATATACTGTCACTATACTGGATGCAGGTAAGTGATTACTGAAGAGGGCCTGATATAGTTACCTCCTGAAAGGCTCTGCCAGAGCCTGACAAAAAAAAGAGACAGATTCTCCCAGCCAACCACTGGACTGAGTGCAGGGTCCCCAATGGAAGAGTTTGAGAAGGGACTGAAGGAGCTGAGGGGGTTTGCAGGCCCAAAGAGGGAGCCACAGTGTCAACTGGCCTTAGAGCTTCTGGGAACTGGACCACCAACCAAAAAGTACACATGGAGGGACTCATCACTCTGGCTTCATATATGGCACAGGATAGCCTTGTTGAACATCAGCGGGAGGAGCGGCCATTGGGCTTGAGGGTGCTCGATGCCCCAGAGTAGGGGAATACCAGGGTGGGAGGACAGCAGTGGGTGGGTGGTTGGGGGAGCACCCTCATAGAGGCAGTTGGATGGGGGTTTTAGTAGCGGGTTTCCGAAGGGGAGACATGGAAAGAGGAATACATTTGAAATGTAAATAAAGAAAATATCTAATTAAAAAAAGAAAAAAAATGCCTTAGTGGCTCACTCTCACAATCTATAAATGTCTGACTGCAGCCCACCTTGTTTACATGGCATAATAATCAAAAGGGTAAACATGAATGTCTCCAACTCTCAAAATATTCTTCAAGCTTATATGAAATTAAGCTCTGAGAATAAACTCTAGCCAATTCTAACAGAAAATGAAACTCAGTCATACTATTCAGACTTTGAGCTAAATACTCCATTATGCCAGAGCCTCTGTCTGTCATGCTCAGTACTATATTATAGTCTTCACATGTACTAGAGCATTATTTTAAAGTCAGAATGAAATCATAAATAAACAAAACTGGTATGCATAGGATCTTTATAATTTACAAAGCATATGTTGTTCTAACAATTGATTCTGACATAAATACTATAATTATGAATGTCATTTAATAAGGCAGGAAAAATCAAAAAATAAGTAAAATATTTAAATTTCCAGAAGTTACACTGATACTGAATAAAATATAAAATTAATAATGGAAACTCAATCCCTTAACCTGTATTTAGAAATCTATACACACTTATCACTGGTTATTAAGGAAGCTTACTGATCCTCATAACTCTTCTAGCATATCACCTTCTGTCATGAATTTTTGTTTTGCCTAGCTTTCTAAAATATATCTAAGATATGTCAAACCAACATCCTTTGAATTATCTCCCCACATTCATAATTATTGATATGTTTTCAAATTTCTACATAATTTTTAAGGTATTTATCTTCCATGTTCTTTGTTTACTAGTATTTCTGATACACCACAGTGGAAATTTTCAACAGTAAAAACATCATGTTACCAAAACTTCTTTTCAATCAAATGCAGCTCCAATAGTCAGGTTATGCTGGCTTTCCAATGTTAACACATTGGAGGAAAAACAAAACTTATAGAAGAAAGCATCAATGACATGGTCCCATGTAAACTTATCACAGCAACGATAAATATTTAATATATGGAAATTTCTAATAATGGAAACCAATACTGTTACAAGGAAGGGCATAGTCATATGTAATGCATAACCGTAATTAGGGTACATTTGCATATGTACCTTGGGGAATTTTTCTCAAGGAATTAAATTTGCATTCTGACCCAGAATATACATGCAGAGAGATACAGAAAGGGAAAAAATGGAGGCAGGATCTTTTCAAGTTCAATTATATTAGCATCTGGAAACTCTCTAAGTAATCAGTTTTCCCACACATTAAGGGTCTTTTAAGGTTGTGGCAAGGAACAGTATTCTACTTGCCATTCTGGAAGGTCAGAAAGCACCCTAAACCACGAAGCTCAGAAGAAACTACCTTGGTGCTGATATTTCAGGGACAAAATCTAATCTAAGATGCCTTAAGGGTTAGCAGTTCTCCTAGAAAGCTTAAACAAAGCTTCCAGGTTCTAAACATCGTCCACTTGAGAACTTATCTTGGGGCTACCAACCTGTTTCTGGGAAAAATCTCTTGAGCTGGGAGACAGCTGTAAGCATAGAGAGCACACCTGATACAGGTGGGAAGGAAGGTATCCAAACACACAAGCCAGCGCAACACCACTCAGGAGTGCTGGCAAGATTAGTATGCCTTCCAGAATTGTTATTGAAAGTCAAGGTTCAGGACATAATGGAAGGCCTCACCCTCAACACTGGATTGCCTTCCTCCTATGTTGTGAGGATGAGAACACTCTGACAAAGATAAGAGTCGATAGGGATTGGAGAATTCCACTGTGTACCACCAGAGAATATTAAAACAAAAGAATAGAGAAATTGCTTAGGCAGTAAAGAATTTAGCACACAAGCATGAGTTTGATCCTTAAGAGCCCAGGTTGAATAACATCTTGCAATAACAATAAAACAGAGACCAGTGGTTCATGCCTATAAACCCAATGCTGGAGAGACAGAGACAGGAGGTCTTTGGAAATTACTGGCCAAGCAGTCTAGTTGGATCTGTGAGTCCCGGATCAGTGAAAGACTCTATCTCAAAAAATAAGGTGGAGAACTATTGAGGAAGATGCCCAATGTATATTCCTAGCCTCCACATGTGCCTGCATACTGCACACATGTACATATGAACTCTTCACCACAGAAATGCACATAAACAAATATACATAAAATATACCAAAGAGAGAGAGAGAAATAAAGACAGAGAGACAGAGACAGATCTGAGAATGAGAAACAGACAAGCAAGCCAAAGAATCAGAAATCAGACTAAGGTACCATCTGCCTGTAAGGATAGGAAAGAGCAGTAAGTGAAAAAGTCAGAGAGTAAGAATTCTGACTCTGAAATTGGCCCAAACACAGCTTTAAGTAATCTTGATATTTCAGAGTTTTACCTTTCATCCTTTCACCATCTTTTTATTGAACCATGATACATGACAAAGAGCAAAGCAGCAATTAGCTGCTTCTTTCTAGTGATGAAAGAGGAGTGGATCATTCACAAGCTGGTCACCCCAGGGATGATGCAGAACATACTGGACAAACTAACCCCAGTACTAGAGACACATGTCACAGGGCAAGGCCAGGAAGTCCAAATCAAAGTTATTGCTTATTGCACATCTCTCTACTGAAATTAATCATTGGAAGCTACACCTCTGCTTGGAGAAGAACATCTGGCAGGAGCTACTAGAAGAACAGGGACTATTAGCTTGGTTCTGGGAGCAGTAAGTGAGAAAACTGCAAGAACCGTTGTCACGAGGCCCTGCTCAAAGAGCAGGCAGCTTCTATTTCAGAAATGTCTTGCTCACTTTGCTTTGCCTTATAATGCCTTTAGGCAAAGGAGAGTTATCCCCTATCTGAAGAGAAGCTGGACTGCCTTTGCTTTCTTAATGCACAGCAAGAATAAGTGTTTGTATCCTAGAAAATAACTAAACACAGCTTAACCTCATAGCCCAGAGCAAAGAGAAAATGAGGGAGAATGTTCTATGCATGGCCAGGTGTGAGCAGTAAGGTCAGAATGAGCATGTTTTCTGGATGTTTGGTAAACATCTCTCCTGTAAGCTACAAGACTACGGTTGGTTGTATCTAACTGTGGATAGCACGACATTGAATCTGAATCCTTTATAAAAGTAGCTGGCCTTGTGGTCATTGTCTTTCTTGCTGTTCTTAAAGGTCAATCATTAGAGCTAGAGATATGGGCCATAGGTAGAATAGGAGCCCCTGTTTAGATCCCCTGGATTATTTCTAGAAATTATCAACATTTTTTTTTAAATTCAGATGTTCATAACTTTTTACTCTCAGGTTTTAGTCAGACTGATTTTGATGTATCTTAAATAAATGACTTAAAAACCTTTATTCCTATTCTTCAAGGCCTGAACTTTGGTGAATTTTCCAGAGAATGATGAACTTTATCTCTGTCATTCCCAACGTGTAAGAAACTCTGAAGCCAGTGCTCAAATCTTTCACAAGTGACCACGTATTTTAGTTTGCTTGCTTGTTTTGTAGTGCTAGAAATGGAACCTAGGGAGTCAGACAAAGTCTTGCCCACTTAGTAGCTGCATCAGCCCAGTGAGAAACATTTTTATAAAGTAAGAAATATGAACAAACAACTTACTTGAAATATATTTTATGTGTAAGAATGAGAGTCAGGACTTATTCCATATGAAAACTATCAGCATAATGCTAAGAAATTATTTTAATGTGTACTTTCAAATGTGAAAATCAATGACACTTTTCTTTAGAAAATGTAATGTAGAGACTTAAAGTAAGATGAGAGCTATTTCATTAAGACATATTCTTTCTCAGCTCAGCAAGGTGACTGATTCAAGTCAAATAGTCATATGGTATTCTGGTTACATCCCTGGATTTTCTTTTGAAAGAAAGTTATTCATCCCCTCATCTCTCCCTGTAGGAGTTAATAAAACTTTAGAAAGAGGCAATTGAGATCAACCTTTCCTTGCATGGGCAGGGAAATCATGCATTCCTTGACATTTCTTAGTGATCACTGATTAGAGATATTATGCATAAGCCTTACTATAGATCACCCTGGGTAGTCATTCTACTATGCTAATGTGCTCAATAAAATTGAGACTATCTATGCACCGTTGTTGTATTTTAAAAGTCTCCTTTCATATCTTTAGATATTTGAAATGAAAATACCTGAAGAAAGATGTGTGGACTCTGTGCATCACATTTTCTACACGAATTATAAAATATATGTGATAGGACCAAACAGTAATGTTATACATAAAATAACTGACATGTTCAATCTCATGATACATATTTAAATTGGAAAATGGACAGCAAAGATTATCAAATTATATAATTACTATACAGAATTACAGATTTTTTAACTTGTTTGTCACTCAAACTTAAAACTGAATATGCAGAATTTTATAATAAAAACACATTTATTTTAATACATGAATACAAATTATAGCATCATGGAATATTTAAATAACTATGAAAATGGTTTTATATTTTAAATTAAAATAAAATAATTTTATGTAAATTCCCTCCTTCTTTCTAACACATGCTCCCTGTTTCTAAATTCATAGCACCTTTATCTTTAATATATAATATATACTATGAATAAAGACATAACTAAAACTTAATGAGTTAATTTTGCATTACTTGAGTGCACATATTTTTAAGACTGCCATTGATACTGGATAACCAAATAGGGGACATATCTCTAGTTCTTTTTTCTAACAATTGTTGGATGCTTGTAACTCTCTGGTTACATATAAGTCCCCATAAGATTTTTCCTCATCTATTTTGCCAAGTCAAATGGTATTGGTATTTTATTCAGGTCTTATTGTGGCAGTCATACTCTTAAATTTTATAGTGAAGCTTCCATATCATATCTAAAAGATACAATTTTGTAGAAGACTCCCTGGTCCTTTGTCTCTAACAATTTTTATATCCCTCTTCTGTGGTGTTCCATGGACCTTATATATAGGTTTATCAGTTTTATCAGTTGAGGCTGAGTACCCCAAAGTCCATTAATTTTCTCATTTGACCACTTGTGACGTTCTATAATGGTCTCCATCTAATGCAAAAGAATCTTCTTCAATGAGGAGTCCGAGCTACATTTTTGTGAGTTCAAGGGTATTTACAATACAGTTGGGAATTATTCTAGTTTAGTAAAACAGGCAGCACTCAGTTCTCTAATATTCATGACCTCACTAGCCAAAAGTAATGGCTAAATTTCCAATACTAGCCATTATTTTCCTCCCACAGTGTGGACATTAAGTCACATTAGAGAGTGTTGGTTATCACCAAGATATAAGTGTCCTACTGGTCTTTGTGGTTTATAGTTGACAGAGCCATGTAGCACTATTTATTCTTTTGCTTCCTTACAAGGTAAGCTATTACCATCTGCTACTATGAAAGATAGACCTTAGGGAGGAGGCCTTCAGGTCAGATCCAGACCAAATTGCTATATGTGAAGTTTCTAATTTCTTCACAAATAGGAAACTGCATTCAACTTCTGGGAGGAAGGCCAGGGCCAGTATGTTGTTTTGGGTATCTCTGAGACTCTCCTGAAGAACTGAAAGCAAGGTTTCCCACATCTTTTTTTGGAGTTTTATTACATTGTGTATAGTTCTTGAGAAAAGCACTAGCACCCCCAAGTAACATAACTTCATTTAATGTATATGCATATCTATACGATAAATACCTATATACTTATATGTACTATATATAACTTTAGGTAAAATATAATTGATATAATTCCTTCACGTAATAAATGCAATTTATAACAAGCCCACAAACAATAGCCAATATTAACCTAAACAGAAAGAAACTCAAAGTGTTTTAACCAAAATCAGGAACAAGAAAAGGATGTTCACTCTCAAAATACCTATTCAGTACAGTACCTAAAGTCTTAGCTAGAACAATAAGACAATTGAAAAGTATTAAGGGGATACAAATATCAATGGAAGAAGTTAAAACACTTTTCTTTGTGGATATGATTTTATATATAAAAGATCCTAAAGACTTCACCAAGAAATTTCTACAGCTAACAAGCCCTTTCAACAAAGTATCTAGATCCAAAAGTAAGACAAATAAATCAATATTCTATATATAAATGACAAGCCTACTAATAAAGACATTAAGGTCATAGTGCCTTTCGCAGTAGCCTCAAATAATAATTTTGGGCTAACTCTAGTCAAACAAGTGAAAGACTTGCATAATAAAAACTTATTGGAGAAGATACAAGAAAATGGAAAAATCTCTCGTGTTTATGGGTCAGTAGAATTAATATAGTGAAAGTAATCAACCTACTAAAAAGCAATGTATATAGTCAATGCAATCATTTATGACTGTTTCAAACATCCTTAGTCCAACTTATTCCTCCTCTCTCCTTCTGCCTCTGTATTGTCCTTCTTCCTCCCTCCCCAATTCAATCTCTGCCCACATTGTTGCTGTTTCCTCCTTCACATAACCTGAATTCTACTATTCACATGTATATAACCTTCTGCCTTTTTATTTTTCTGCTGTGAAGAGAACTTCAGGAACACACTTTTTTATGAGTTGTCACCCATGCTGGAATGGGCTTCTGGGCCATGTAGCTGTTCTTGAGATGTTCTTGCTCCTGTAAGTAGCTCCTTACCTATATCTTATAAGTAACCCCAGTAAACTTACTAGCTCACAAGGTTAAACTTGATTGCATAAATTCTTTCCTTGCTCCTTCATCTGTACCACATCTTGGATATAGATAGGAAAGTCATGCAACAGGCCATTGTTCCCTGTTCCTCCATAGTGTGATGATATAAATATGTATTGTTCACTCCTAGACGCCCCCATGTGTTAAGCTTTGAAATAAGGCCTCTAAACAAAAGTTAACCTATACCTTGGTATTCAGGATCAGATATGTTTCTGGAATAGATATCTTAATAAGCTCAACGAACATCAGAGATCATCTTAATCTCATCACCATGATTTTTCCAGACCTTGCCTTTGAACAATGTGTCATTCCTGTAGCCTTGCTTCAATTGCAAGTTCTATGTCAATTAATATCAAGCCTTTCTTGTGTCTTCAAAGAGAGCATTCTGTGTAGCATCAGTCTTGTAAGCAATTTTACTATATTTGCTTTCCAACAATTTCACAAATTGATGAACTAAAACCAGGATCAAAACTCGGCTGTCCTAAATAAGACAAATATTTGTCTTCAGGAAACCCCTGACTCTCTTGCCCACTTCTAATATGATGCCAAAAAATGCCTCCCACGAACTCTCACACACATCTAGTACCTTAGGAAGAATAGAAGGGTGCTGTTCTTTCTAGGAATTCTCAAGAGTGGGTGCAGTTGATGAGAGTTAGAAGCTATCTATATGGTAAGTGGAATACAATAAAATCTAGATCTAACTGATGGGTGGTGCCCTGTTGATTCTCTCTTGCATATGTAATAAAGCTGGAATGAATTTATTTCCAACAAAGACAGTGTTGGTATGATAATTTTCCCACAGGAAGAAATAATCAAAGAAATGCAATCTGTTCTAAACTGTATCAGATGTCTTCTGTAATTAGATAATACTCTTCTTCAGAACCACTAAGGGTTTCTTGTGATAGCTGGTAGAAAATATCTAGAAAGAAGGCCAGTATGAAAAAAATAGTGAAGAAAGAAAGGATTCCATTTGAGATGAGAGAAGAATGTGGAAATGACATCAAAATGAATGAGATGGACAGGAAATAATCACTAAAATGGGGAAAGGTGTGTCTTATTTTGCCTGATTCCTGAAATAGGAAGAAATTTTAACAAGAGAAATGAAGACCTGATGTAATTCACCTGCTATAAAGAAGGGAGAAGGCAGCTGCTGTCTGAGTGAACAGCAGGGGACTGATCCACAATCTAACATGGGAGCAGCATCCTGTTGAGAATTAAAGAGGAGCAGCTATCACTTACTGAACATGTGTTGTGTGCCAGGCACAGAGCCGAATACCTTGAATATAGTAACTCATTTAATCCTCCTCACAACTAAAGGAGGAAAAGAAGCCAAAGAAAAATGAAAGTGTGGTTGAAGTAAGAAAACATTTCCTGGTAGCAATCATTATTGACTCTGTGAGCCTGGAAAGTGTGCAGTAGTAACTGATTATCTTCAATTCCCGTGTTTTGTGTTCTAAAACAAAATACATCATAGTGAAGAATGTAAGCAAGATTCACTAGAAAATCTGGATTTGTCCGATGGTCTGGAAAAAATCAAATGGGATGATAAGGAAGACTGGGACAAAGGCTTTCATTGATGTTGAAACACTAACTGCTTTAGCCTTTTGCTCAATAAAATAAAAGTTATCTAACCAAAGTGATTCACACGTACATGTATATAATTGTGTGTATACACATAAAAAATGTAAAGGTATAATCAGATCCTCAAAAAAGGTACCTATTGAATTTTCTGCTTGTGTTAATTTAGGAAAATAAATTAATGACAGTATTAATATTAAAAATGAAAGGTGAGATATATAATATAAAGACAGCAATAAAAACAAAACAAAGAGATATATGTATCACCATTTCTTAGTGGTTTTTTTTTAGTTTCCCTTAAAACTCAAATACACAAGAAATGCACAAAAGAAATGTTTTAAAACTCAAGTCTTACTAAAAAATAAAGAACAAAATAAATGTCTAGCCACTTCATAAAAGGTGTCTGTTCTCTTTATTTCCAATCTATGAAAAATTTCCCTCTGCTCTCTCAGCAGTATTTTTGCCTCTTTAAATTTCCAGACTGCATTCTGAAGCTGTTTTATGATTGTTTTCAAAGACTTGTGGAGGTATAATATTGGAGAGTGTGTTCCTGTGTGTGTGTGCGCGCGCACACACATACACACACACACACAAGTGCATCCATGTGTGTTTTTAACAGTAAGAATAAGAAACTACCTTTCCGTTTGGGTTAGAATGGAGATGAAATGAGGAATGGCCGCCACCAAGCAGAAAATGCGCTCACTTTATGTGTGCCAGTTAATTACGACACTTCAGAGGCGCTTTCGAAAGGATAAGGCAAGCTGCATAAATTTAGCTGTAATCCAGGCAGGCAAAACTAATTTGCAGGGGATGGCCTTATCTAGCCGCTGCAGCTTTCTCAGAAAATTAACCTTGGATATTTGGGCCCAATTCAGAAAGTGTTTGATTTTTTTTTCCTTTCCCTGCTCAGCATAAGAGAATTTTTGAATTCAGTACAATACCTGACTTTTAAGAGGCACGGTGAATGCTGTAGGCAGTTCAGAGTTATTACTGACAAGCAAAAATCTATTTTATATATACATATAGATGATTGTCCTTCATGCCCATTATCCGGCCTTCTTACATGTGCATCAGAGGGTTTATCAGTGTAGGTATAGGGGCTTCTCGCATTAAGAGAAGGATGCAACTCATTTTTAATGTACTTAGAAAAATTCATCAAAGTTCATTGCAGAATAAGTCATGCATATTGACTTGTTCATTCCAGTGGAAATGAAGAAATCCCCCATAAAAATAGAAGTGTAATGAAGTGTTGGAGCCAAGTCTCCCCTGTCATTGCAATTATCACCGATTCAGACCCTTGATGGACCACTATTAATTAAGCACACACAGCACAGTTAAAAGTTTACCTTATTTTTATCATGTAGCCAATTACTGCACCAACATTTATTGAAATCTGTATGCTTTTCATATGTAATCTCACTTAATCCTCATACTAACTCTCTTTGTATTTGAATAGTTTTCCCAGGATAGGAGACAAAATTTCATATGTCATAGTTTTCAATCCATCTTAAGAATTCTACATATAATAACAGGACATGGACATGAGCATATTCCTACTGCATGAATAGTTAAGACTTGGAGTTTCTTTCCAAAACTATTTACGATGTTCTTATACTTCTATCCTTAGAATACTAAAATAACCTGTGGCCATTTTCTTAAATTTATACTGCCAGATGAACTTTTTTTTATCAATCAGCATTCGAAGTAAATCCATAACAAGCCCCAGAAGACCATACATACTAGAGGAGATAAGATTTAAGGAAATGGTTTTGTAATGTTCTATCTACAATAGAATTACTGTTTCACTCATTTCAAATCACAGGAGTTACTTATTTTAAAGTGCCATGAACTCAATTGGCAATAATTGTTCTTCAGGATGTTACAATTATGTAGGAAAGAATATATTTATAATAATAAAAGAGGCATTTTAAAATAGAGATTGCACACAGAATCATGAAATGTGAAGCAATGGCTCCCATTTGGTTCTAAATTTTCTTCATGCTTGCTCAATAGCCAGGGCTAAATGTTATGAGTATTTATAGTTATACCCTAGGGTAGAAGAGTAGTGAGCTGCTTATCATAAAGAATCATGCATAATACATAATGACTTAAACTATATTTTTATGAGAACAGAACAATTGAAGTAACTTTGGCTGAAACAAGAAATAACTCATTTTAAACAAAACTTCACATATAAACTCCTTCATAAAGATTTAACAGACAAAAGCACACCATTGTTATATGACTACTAACATAAAATATATTTTTAGGAATACTGAGAATAAATAATACTGAGACTAAGCTTGAAGGTCACCAGGAGCAAAGGTATCAGTGAAGATGCCGGACCATTACATATTTGGATCTACAGATAATATTTACAACCTAACTAAATAGATAACACACACTTTTGTAAGTTCAAGTGGATTCAGAAAGCCTTGTCCTCTCATACATGAGGACAGTAGGAGTTTTACTTACTCTTGACCAGGTACCTGTCTTGGAACATGTGACCACAACACCCAATGGAGATGACCATGGCAATCAGTCACATAGGGACAGTGCCCAAAGCCCCTCCACATGCAGATGAGGCATCCCTAACATCTCAGACCAAGCCAATAGAAAGCATCTACTTTTAAACCTCAACCCACCCCAATATGTATATAAGATCATGTTCAAAGGGAATAAAACACACACAAGTTATTTCATCAAGGACTATCTGAGAGTGTCTGCCTTATAGAGCTGTAACACATTGAGGAAGAGAATTCTCTTCTGAAGCCTTTGTTGCTGGAAGCTGCTCAAGACCACCACAGTTACTTCCTGGTTAACAGACTGACCTTGGTTCCTACCTGCACTCTACAGCTTGCCTTAATCCAACTCCCCTTTCTCTTTGGAGAGCACAATTGACATCCACAGCAGATAGCATCCAGTACACACACCTGTAATCCAGGCACTTGGAAAGCTAAGGTATAAGTTCAAAGGCATATAAGGCTACAAATTACATTCCAGGACAGCCTGTCTTGCATAGTAAGACTTTGTCTCAGAAAAAAGAAAAAGGAGGGAGGATAGGAAAATGGAGTAAAGAGGGGAGATGAAGGGAAGAGAGAGGGGAGGAAAGGAAGAGAGGGAAGGGAAAGGAAGTGAATGGGACAGAAGGGGTGGGAATAGGAGAAGAGGGGAGGGGAGGGGAGGGAAAGGAGGGAAGAAAAGAAGCTTGATAGCTTAGTCATTAAAGCGTTTGCCTTGCAATCATGAGAACTTGATCTTCATACCCAAGAACCCACATTAAAAAAAAAATACCAATAGTAGTGACACACCCTTACAATTCCAGCGCTGAGGAGACAGACATATACAAATCCTGGAAGTTCACTGGCCCACCAGCTTAGTCTGCTCAATACCATATAAGCTAAGGCAAAGGAATATAAAGTGGAACTTTCTGATTTCTTTGGAAACTCAGTCATGTCACGTGATGGGTTTCTGCAAGCTGTCTTGTGAGAGGATGTTTTGCTGAAGCAGATGAGAAAGAAGGCATGTGGTGCTTTGGTGAAGCACATGCTTGAGAGAGCGTGTATGATGTTTGGAAAGGATATAAGTAGAGCCTCACAGACAGTGAAAGGATGCTTTTACATTGCCATGCTGTGCAATGCTTCTTTGGGCTTCACTGGCATAGAGAGAAACACATTAAGAACTTCTTGTGAAAGTGCAGTTGATTCTTGATGCTTCTGCTGAGTTGTGTCATCTTGTTGGAACTTTGTCGTTTCTGCTGAATCATACTACTGCTACTGATTGATGTTTGCTACTGCATTGGACCACTGATATCCTAACAATGAAGAGTGGAATTGCATAAAGAATTACTTCTAAACAGGTCCACAACTCTCTTTTCCTATAAACCTTTTTCTCCTACCTCTTCTTGGTAGGCTAGAAGGGAGATTGAATCATTCTAAAACCCTAAAAAAAGGAGGTTTAGAGAATAGTCTAAGCCTACAAGAATACTTATAAACAACAGCAACAGTTATCCTCTGGACTCCATACATTCACATACATTTTTACATACATCTGCACACATATAAACATTCAAACATATACATGATGTCCACACATAAAGATACATACATTAGAAATACAGAGAACATAAAGAGGAAGGGGAGGGTAGAAGAGAAGAGAAATAATATTCTTAACTAACTATTAATCATTTTGAGCTTGACAAGCTATAGAAAGTTTATTGAGAATATGAAATCAAATTCATGAGGCAAAACATAGATTTCTTTTCTAATCAATCCCATCTTGTATCAATAACCCACATTATTTTAGGTCCTTTAAGTTCGGGGATGCTCCGTAATCATGTTTAATTTACTTGGTGTCTGAGGCAATGTCTATGACATAAAAAACACATAATAAATTCTGGCCAGATGACTTACAACTGATAAAATATGAATACTGGATGAACAGAGGAGCAAGTATGCATACTAAGGAAACCAGTTAAAAGTTTTTAAAAAGAGCTCATATCATCTCAGAGCTCCCAGTGACACTGGTTATTACTTCCTGGAGACTGGGATAGAAGATAAAGCCATGCCCATTAGCTATCTCCTACTTCTTTTATCTCCAATTCTGCCCCAAATACACTTCTCATCTAACTCTGAAAATTAGCGAAACTGAAGATACTTTGCAAGAAAACTTAAACAATTTAATGAATCTCCATAATTTTCAAGAAAACTTCTAGTCCATAAAAAAGGGTAGATACAAACTTTCTAGTTGTTCAGCCTTTCCTTCAAAATGAATTAATCATGTTACATTTGTAATTTACAGCTTTTTCACAGATTAACATGGACTCAGGAGAATTTACTAATTAAACGATTTTTCTTAATATGATCCACACCTTTTATCTATTGTCTATTCTGTGGTGATTGCCTTGCATGGAATGAGGGCATAACAATTCTGCTACCAAAGAATGAAGGGTATTCACTGGTTTACTGTAAACTATTTTGAATTCTTAGAGTAAGTATTTACAGAATATAGTAACCAGGTTTTGAAACCATGTGTTAAAATTGAGTACTCCCTGTAATATTGTTTCTACAATTTCTGGAGACAAGGCAGAAGTCACAATTCACTGTTGGTTGTACAAAGGAGGTAAATAATCCCTGTTATTTAAAAAAAAAAAAAGGCACACTAGGTAGGAGGGGGATGCGATTCCATGGTGGCTAATAGCACATACTGATCTTAAGGAGAACCCAAGTCCAGTTCTCAGCACCCAAGTCTGGTGGATGGCAACAGCCTGTAATCTCTATCCCCTTTCTGGGGAATCCAATACCCACTTCTGGCTTGGATAGGCATCTGCACTCATTTCACATGTACTACACACAAAGACAACATATACTGTGTTCAAACTTCTTTCTTTAAAGCATGCTAAGGGAGGAAATGATGTATCTTTTCCAAGTAGGTGCTGTTACCCATTAATACAAATATTAATGGGTATGCTATGCAAACAGATTCATGTTTAAAACTTAGCCCTTAACCCATACCTGACAAGACATTGCCTGAATGACCAAAATCTGGAGGTTGGATACTCCAGAGACATATGATAGAAGAAAAAAACAAATAAAATAATTCCTAGTGACTCATTTATGTACTCATACATCAGCACCTAGACCAATCATCATAAGAGAGACATATTCTGGGAGCTGATGGGAGAAGATGAAGGGATCCACTACCAAACATTAGGTGGAAAGAGAGCCCAGATTAGACATCTCCACCAGAATCCTCCCTTTGGAGCTCAGAACCCTGCAAAAGAGGAGAGAAAGAATTTTGTGACCCAGTTGGATCTGGTGGAAGACAACAGTGGAACACAGCCCACAGACATCAACTAAGTAGGACTCATAGAAGCTCACAGAAACTGAACTGGCCATCAAGGAGACTGCTGAGGTCCATGGTAGGTCCTCTGCATATGTTATATTTACATAGCTTGGTGTTTTTTCTGGGACTCCTAATAAGTGAAGGGGTGTGTCTCTGACTCTTTCATCTGTTCTTGGCACCCTTTTCCTCCTACTGGGTTGCCTTGTCCAGCCTTGATATGAGGGTTTGTGCCTGGTCTTATTGTATCTTGTTATGCTGGGTTCACTAGATATATATGGGAGGTCTGCTGCTCTTCTCTGAAGGGAAACTGAGGGGGAGTGGGTCTGGGGGACAGGGAAGGTGGAAGGTGGGTTGGGAGGAGTAGGAGGAGTAGTCAAAAACTTATCCCTATTCCCATGCTTTCTATTGAGACAAATAAATGGTTTTACTATTTTAGAAACTTCAAATAGACTTGACAAACTTACAATTAGCTTCCAATAATATATAAATAAAACTTAAGGATGTGTAAAAATAAAGAACTTCAAATAGTTCTTGTAGTTATACTGAGGAACATTCTTTCAATTTATTTGGTTCTCTATAAAACTTAGCAGTTGTCTCCAAAGTCAGTTCACATATCCGAAAGTATTTCCAAGATGATTAACTGTAGGGTAGAACAAGCCAGTATTATTATTTGTTCTCTTTAGCCTTAATGGTTAACTTGACAGCTCAGAATTACCTGTGAAAAGAGTCTCTTTTATGCACTTTCCATAGAAATACTATATATTGCTGTGGATATATATACATATACACATAAACATACACACAGATATATATATGTATCCACGCAAAGCTGTCCTTTCAAAACCCTCTACTTAAGAAATAGAAAATGTAATTTTAAAAAAGGAGCTATGACCAGGTCTGGAGGTAACTATCCCTAGTCAGAGTATTCAGGGGCTCTGACAGAAAGATTGAGGGCTGCTGGGATTATAAAATGAGGACTTGCCTTAACAAAGAATGAAAGAGAAAATAATAAACTACCTTATGTCTAACTTTATATTTTTCAAAGCAAGTCTTGTCAGGCAAAATTAGTTATATAAAATTCAGACCTGACCTTTTTGGGTAGAGGCATTGGTCTGCCATTATGAGAGTGTGCACTGCACAAAGAAAGGCAATGATCCATTATTGCCTGGCCATGCGCATCTTCCAGTCCAAAGGAATTCTATGTGTGTTGCTATCTTTGGGTCTTCAGGAGACAGGAAATCATGATTAGCCATACTGGAATATAAAATAACTCTCATTAGACCTAGAGTATCCCATAAGCACATCTTTTAACTTGGGGTTTTTGTCCATTATCCAAGCTTTTCTTTGAACTTGAGTTGAGTGTGTGTCCTAATTTATAGATCATTTTATCATGTTCTAAATTTATGTATTCAACATTTCCAGAGTGTGAGGAGATATTAAGTCATAAATAAATGATGATGAATTAAAGTTGAGACAAATAAATGTATGAATAAAGAGACATAGAAATATTAGCTACCGCTTAGCTGCCCCTCCCTTGCACGAGGCGGGTCTGCCTCCAGGAACCTCTTTGACCCGGACTGGACTCTCCAGTGAGAGCTGCCATCTTCTCTCCGGTGAGTTCCTAAGCCGGCAACAGTCAGCAGGGAGGCATAGACCCCTAGAGTTGCAGGGGAGCCGCCAGGCGGCAGGGACAGGATCCTCTCAGCTTCCAAGTGGCAGAGGTGGATCAGCAACCTTAGCTGCCCCTCCCTTGCATGAGGCGGGTCTGCCTCCAGGGACCTCTTTGACCCAGACTCTCCAGTGAGAGCTGCCATCTTCTCTCCGGTGAGTTCCTAAGCCGGGGACAGTCAGCAAGGAGACACAGACCCCAAGAGTCGCAGGGGAGCCTCCGGGCGGCAGGGACAGGATCCTCTCAGCTTCCAAGTGGCAGAAGTAGATCAGCAACCTTAGCTGCCCCTCCCTTGCACGAGGAGGGTCTGCCTCCAGGGACCACTTTGACCTGG
>NW_022196903.1:7676783-7716937 GCF_008632895.1 Mastomys coucha
AAAAGCTTATAGTATACTGCATTTAAACTAGGTAATTCACATGGACAGAAATGAGTGAGTGCTCTTAGTTATGAATTGTTACATTTTCCTCTTCTTAGGAAGAACTCTTCTAGCTTCTACTTCATATCTACTTCATAGTTCTGATTCAATATTTTTAAGATTCAGTGTGTTTTGTTGGATACTGATGTTTTACTCACAGTGGCCTTGGACCACTAAGGACCTTGTAATTTTCTCTCACTATGAAATCTAGGTTCTGGTATTATCTATACTGTCCTATTGCCATTCCAACCTTTCTTCGACTTATATCAACATCTCAATGATCTAACTAGAAAACAAAACCCTTTAATTATTGTATTCTTAGGTTTCAAATATCTATTATAATGTTTCAGGGGATTTAATCACTGTTGAAATTTATATAAAAATTAAAATAGTTGAAAAAGTCTTCTCTCTGATCCTAGTAATTTAGGAAAGCAAGGTACGAGCAATGTCTTCAATTATTTTTGTTTTATTACTGTTATGAAAATTGTAATGATGTGAATTCCCCTTTCTATACTTTGAAGATAATGCCATTTGTCTTTAAAAATAGGAGAAGAGTTAGTCAGCACATGCTAAACCATATTGGCTGTAACTAGCCATTAAGACTTCCTTATGCTGATGATATTCAGAATATAGAACTTGGGCTATGGAGGTGAAGAGAGAGACAGGATCCCACACAGCAGACATTCTTGAAGATTGAAATTGGCCATGGTCTTGCCCTGTTCCTCGTGTTTTCACTGTTAGACCTGTGCTTTGTCATAATCAGTCCATGCTAAGCGATAGACATGGTGTTTAAAGGGGAAAACAAATCAGAATAGCTAAAAAATGGTCAAGATTAAATAACAGCTATAACAAGTTTTATATAATATTTTAAAGTGCTAATTTCCAATTCATTGTTCTCGCCAAATAACTTTTATATTCTCACTCATCTAATAAAGACGTTTGAATGAATTGCTGTTCTTGAATTTCACCAAACTTTTAGTTTAGTAAAAGTTTTACTAGCAGATATCAAAACATCATGTGATTACTTTTTAATTTAGCTCAGGGTAGAATTCTATGGTGTAAAGTCAATGATCCATTGTGCAATTCAATTTGCAAACTCCTTAATTAATTTATGTAAATAATTTAATTATATTTAATATAGTAGATACATTCAAAATGCAATAGGCTTACAAATAAAAATCTAGGGCAGGATTCCAAAAATACCTCAGGTGATTATTTTTAAGACAATCAGCATGTATTTTAAAAATTAATTTTGTTTTATTATTTTAAAGTATGTAACATTAAATAACAAAAGTAGTCAACCATTTGTTTGTTAAAGATAAAAATAAGTAATCTATTTATCCTGGCCTTTTACTTTTATTTCAACCACATAACAACTCTTCCTGAAATATATATATTTTGGAATAAACTTTAAAGCATGCAAGTATTTACTTGTGTTTCTCAATAACAAATTCAGTTTATCATTTTATTTTTTGTCTTTCAATGGGTTTGGATGTCAAAAATCATCAAATAATTTTTATATGGAGGACTCCATAGAAAAGTTCCAAATAGTCAAAACACAGATCCCTGTAAGAAAAGAAAAACCAAAGGATGGTGTTTGTCTTTTTTTCAAATCAGGTAAATGTATTCCACAACAATCTACAAAGTAA
Source organism: Mastomys coucha (assembly GCF_008632895.1). NCBI lineage: Eukaryota > Metazoa > Chordata > Mammalia > Rodentia > Muridae > Mastomys > Mastomys coucha. The sequence continues at coordinate 7,678,472 of NW_022196903.1, forward strand.
TCACTAAAGAAAAAAAGAAGTCACCATTCCTAGAAGGTTAACTTCCAGTTCAGTGAAGAATGTCATTGGACTTTTTATGGAGAATACTTCAAAGTTGTAGATGAATTTTGGACTTATAGCTATTTCCACAATTTAAATTCTGCCAATCAAGACATTTTAAATTTATTTTTATTGGATATTTTCTTTATTTACATTTCAAATGTTATCCCCTTTCCCACTTGCCCCCAGGAAACCCTCTAACCCATTCCCCCTCCCGTTGCTTCTATGAGAGTGCTCCCCCTACATTGGAGAATCAAATCTTCACAGGATCAAGGGCCTCTCCTTCCATTGATGACCAACAAGGCCATCCTCTGCTACATATGTGCCTAGTGCCATGGGTCCCTCCATGTGTAAGCTTTGATTGGTAGTTTAGTCCCTGGGAGCTCTGGAGTATGTGTATCTATCTGTCTGTCGGTCGGTCTGTCTCTCTGTGTGTATATATGTGCGTATGTATTCATTAGCTCAAGGTGATATTTGTCTCTAGTACTTTTGGCTGTGTGACACCAATATAACATTTATAATATTATTGAAACACTTTGCAAATAGCTTTATAAGTAATACATGACTTGTAAATTTAAATAGAAAAAGTTCAGACTTTAGAGTAAATTGTGCCTGGAATAACACCCTCTCTCCATCACTTACACACGTAAATTTCAATTCCCTCACTAGGAAATATCTGGTCATTTATTTATTCATTCATTCAACAAATAGCTACCCAGCAACTGCTTAGGCAAAGTGCTATGCAAAGCTACAGAGATTCAATATGTGTAAAACATCTGTCCCCTGCCCTCCTGGGGCCTGTTTTGTAACTGGGAAAATAAATATTAGGTAGCTAATTATACAGACAAAGGCTTAATTACCACATTGGTGACTCAGGGAAAAAAAACACTAACAGGAAGTCATGACCCCTCTGATCTAGACTCCTGAGGAAGTGAAAGCAGACATAAGCTTGGGAGTGTGGCTAAGAGCAACCATCAGGAAGTAGAACTGTGAAGAGGGAAACCAGGAAGCTGCTGGTTACCTAAGAGAAGAGGGATATCTGCTCCAAAACACAGGAACAGGGGCAGGGAGAGCACTTGATGAAGATCCAGCTGGTGAAATAGGCATGGCCATTGCAGGTCCAGGAAGCCCTTTGACTTCCCTGTGAAAGGAAATGGGTAGTGAAAAAAAATGTTTTGTGTTATCCTTTGAAATCATAATCTGGATATATTAGAGGAGATGACTGAAGAGGGGAAGTGCTGGGTGAGTGCGAATGCTCAGGAAACTCTAACAAGACATGTCATTAGACTGGTGGCGATGGAAATCAAGAGAAGCTAGTGGTTTCAGAAGCTTTTAGAAATGGCAAATAACAAGACATGGAGATTTCATGGTGCTCGAAGAAACTGAGGTAGAATATGTTCCTTTAAAACATCCTGCATTTTGGGTTCTTTTAAGATATCTGAATAGAGTCAAGCACAGTAGCACATGCCTTTAATCCCACGAGGCAGAGGCAGGTGAATTTCTGTGAAATCTAGTCCAGCATGGTCAGCACAGTGAATTTCAGGAGAGTCAGAGCTATATAGTGGGACTCTCTCAAAATTTAAAACAAGGAAAAATTAAAAAAAAATAAGTTATGTAAAGAAGAATGAATGTATTGTTTGCATGTCCCTAAGAACATTATGTACATGTCTAGTACCATTAAAAGAGAGAATATTGTGCTAACTGAAATTAAAGATAGGTGTGAGGTGGTAAAAATAATAAAGGATAGCTATTAACTAGATGGAATAGTTGGGAAATAAATCCATTTATGTGTTACACACAGGAGAAGACAAATGTTGTTATGGTAGTCCTGTAACATTATCATGGACCTGAAAATCTACTATTTTCTGTTATTGTCAGTCATTGTAATGTTGTGGTACAATTTATGACTCATATTTGAGATGATGTTTACATAAAGAAACTTATTCCACTGCCAGTAGTATAAAAATGTAATGCAGTTATATATCAGAATAGATATTGGGGCTAGAAAAATGCATCACTGATTCAGGGAATTTGTTGCTCATGTAGAGGACCCCTGTTCAGTTTGCATCATGCACATCACAATCATGAGTAACTATGGCTCCAAGGGATCTAATACCCTCTTCTAACCATGCAGGTAGAGACACATAACGTGGTGCACATACTTATGAACAGACAAAATACTCAAGTAAAATAAAACAAATAGATCTAAAATAATTATAAAACATACTTTACAAAGTAGGTAATAGTAAATTATAGCAAACTTTAGGCATTTTCACTGTCCATTACCCTCTTACCTTCTCTCATCCCCCTTCCTTTCTCCACTAATACTACTCTTTCTCACTTTCTCAGCAATTGCCTTGCCCACTTTCATGTATAGTGTCTCTCTCTGTCTCTCTCTGAATCTCTCTGTCTCTCTGTCTGTCTCTCTGTCTCTGTCTCTGTCTCTCTCTGTCTCTCTCTGTCTCTGTCTCTGTCTCTCTCTGTCTCTCTGTCTCCCTCCCTCCCTCCCTCCCTCCCTCCCTCCCTCCCTCCCTCCCTCTCTCTCTCTCTCTCTCTCTCTCTCTCTCTCTGCATTATATGTGTGCTGCCGGGCAGGCTCTCTGTGGACAGAACCAGGCGAGAGGGAGAGAACCCAGTCTAGCTGAGCCTCTCGGGGCTGAGCAGGATGGTGAGTGTCGAGGCTCGGATCTCCTGCCTCTGGAGAATAACCACCCTGAGCTGGGAGTCTGTCAAAGCAGGAACTCGTTTTTTATGTATCAATCCTTTCTTTATAAAGGGCTGAGAGAGGAGGAGGAGTTTTCTGCTAAGGTGAGATGACATAGGGGGAGGGGAAAGTTGAAGAAGAGTATGGGGTGACTGACTGAGCCAGCAAAGTTACTCTACATCAGCAGGAGCTAGGCTAAGGCAGGCTTAAGCAGGTTGTGCTGAATCACTCCAGTATGGAAATGACTGAGACAGTTTACAAAACTCGCCAGGCTCAGGTTTGCCCTCAAGGCCCAAACCAGGGCCAAATAGAGCCCAACAGTATGTAAGAGGTTATATGCTGCACTTTGCTTAATCACAGTTGATTGCATGAGCTTTAGTAAGAACTTATTTAGTGCCTGGCGGTGGTGGTGCAGGTGGTGGTGCACACCTTTAATCCCAGCACTTGGAAGGCAGAGGCAGGCGAATTTCTGAGTTCGAGGTCAGCCTGGTCTACAGAGTGAGTTCCAGGACAGCCAGAGCTATACAGAGAAACTCTGTCTCGAAAAAAAACAAAAAAGAAAAAAAAAACTTATTTTGTACACCACAGGCCTTATGAATGAGTACACAACAAAGAAAATAACACCCTTTCCTCCAACCACCATTGATAATCTATAGTCTCCCAGGAGCTATGGAAACTCATAATCACAATCTCTCTACATGATGATATGTTAACAGGTTCAATCTTGAGCAAGTATTGGTGAAATAGTCACATAATATCCAGAAAGACATCATCACCTAATATACACCTCATCATATGGATCTCCCATTCTTCCTGCCACCAAATCCTCTATGATGAGCCTCCAACCTTGAAAGAGAAGATAGAGTTGACTCATATTGGATCATAAGTACCACCATTTCTTATTCTTTGTCCTTCAACTGTGTGGTGATTTAAATAGAAATGAATGGCCCTATAGACTCCTGTATTTGAATGCTTGGCCTACAAGAAGTGGCACTATTAGGAAGCATTGCCTTGTTGAAGAAAATGTCTCACTGTGGTAGCACGCTTTGCAGCTGCCTTCTACTGCCTGTGGATAAAGATGTAGAACTCCTAGCTTCTTCTCCAGTACCATGTCTGCCTGCATGCCCTCCACCATGCCTATAATGGACTAAATCTCTGAAACTGTAAGCCAGCCCCAATTAAACGTTTTCTTTTCTTAGAGTTGTGGTGGTCGTAGTGTCTCTTCCTACCTGTAAAACTCTCCCTAGACAAACTATATTAACTGCTGCCCACTGAATTTTACCTGAAAATGACTGACTGATCTATGGATAAAAACAAAAGTATTTGGAAGTCAGTTTGATCACGTACTGTTTCACCCTAGGACTAATGAAATCCCCAACCACATGTTCTTTTTTAAACTAATTTATTAATTAAACATCCTGATCTTATTTGTTTGTTTGTTTGTTTGTTTACTTTACATCCTGATCACAGCCACTGCTGGCCTTCTGCTCAGTTGGAAAGGTGTCCTAGGTCTCAGAAGCCCAGGAAACACACAGCTTTGATGGGAGAAGGTGTCCCAACTGAAAGGCATCCTAAGACACTAGAGCTCAGGAATCACACAGTTCTGAAGTGGGACAGTGTCCCAGTGGAAGGGAATCCTAAAACCAGGGAGCCTCGGAACCACACAGTTCTGAGAGGACGTCTCCTCAGCAGAGGGTTTTCGGCTCCCAAGGGAGGGTATTTCCAGCTGTGCTGGAGAAGCTCAGGAGCCTCAGACCTGCTCCATCTCTTCACTTCCTCCCTTCTTCTCTTCACTGCTTCTTCCTAGGGAGGGTCACATCAGGCAGCAAATCTGATAAAATAAATCTATTGGGATGCTCCAGGGCATGGAAGGACAAGTCAGGAGTGGCTCTGTCCCTCTTCTCCCAAGAGGAACTGAGCCACATATTCTTGGCAAGACTTATAGTATGAAATATGAGGTTCAGGGATGGAGAGATGGCTCTGTTGTTAAGAGTACTGACTGTTCTTCCAGAGGTCCTGAGTTCAAATCTCAGCAACGACATGGTGGCTCACAACCACTGGTAATGAAATCTGACGACCTCTTCTGGTGTGTCTGAAGATAGCTACAGTATAATTATATATATATATATATATATATATATATATATATATATATATATATATATATATATATATGTATGTATGTATATATGCACATATATACATATGTATATATATATACATATATATACATGTATATATATGTGTATGTATTACATACATATATATATACATACACGTATATATATATCACACCCTTTCCTCCAACAGTCAATATGTATATACAGTATATAATTATATATACTGTATAATTATATATATATATATATGTATATATATATAAAATAAAATATGAGGTTCTTCCTGTCGAGTAGGCCTTGAATCCAATCAGGAAGTGCCTGGTTACCCTTATAACATTCAAGCTACTATTGCAGAAATAACTTCATCTAACCAGACTGCTTATTATTTTTTCTTACAAAGTTCATAGCATGCTAAGACTTTCACTGACTTTTCTTCCCAAGCAGCTTACATGGGACTCTATAGTATTAGGAAAGCTGCCAGCAAGGAGGCAGCAACCAGCATTATGCCTCCATATCATATGATATTTTCAGCAATGGTATCTTACAGACGAGTTCCGATGGACAACAAAAAGCAATGACAATAGCCTGTATTGCTTAAAAGGCTCCAGGACTTCTCAGACCAGCCTCTCCTTCCTGAGAATTATCCCTTTATCTGGAATTGATATTTTTGTTTCATTAATTATAGTTTCTAGGAGGAATATTTTCATGTTCTCCACTAACTACATAGATTGTTTCTGTTCAAAAATAGTCTTAGCTATCTTTTAATAATTTTATAAAATACAACTACTTCATACATTTTTAGTGTTAGCTATCCCCTCCCAACACCTCTCCTTTGACCTACCCTCTTAACCCCCTCCCCAAAATACACAGCTCTCCAGTCCTATTATTTTCTTCTCTACTTTTTTTTTTAATTGGAAACCCCCTATCCCATCCCCTCTCCTCTGGCCTTGAGGATGAGGAAGGGGGTAGCCACCAGCAATTCCCAGATGCCAGGAAAGCAAGAGGCTCCCAGGCCCAAATGGGATGAGATTAGCTGAAATGCCCGACAAAGGGGAGGAAGAACCTGTAGAGACCATATCCAGAGGGTAGGCAAGGCCCCTGTTTGGAAGATGGGGCCACCTACTCATCTCAAAAATTAACACATAATTGTTCCTGTCTGAAAGAAATACAGGAACAAAGTATAGAGCAGAGACTGAGGAAAGGCCATCCAGAGTCTTCCCCACCTGGGGATCCATTCTACATACAGACACCAAACCCAGACACTATTGTGAATGCCAAGAAGTGGCAGGACACTGACAGGAGCCTGATATAGCTGTCTCCTCTCTAGTATCACCTGAGTTCAACCACCCTTCCATCCATTAAGGCATTCCCCTGTTTTCTCCTCTTAATGTATTCTTTCTACTGTGCTGGTCTCTACACAGCAATACAATTCAAGCAGAATATACAACTCTCACAGTTCATAGGGAGTAGCTACATGGGAGAAAACATGTGGCATTTATCTTCAGCTTTTCTAAGTATAATATTTTTTAGTTCTGTCATTTTCTTTCAATCACTCAGTTTTGGTTTTATTTAGAGCTGAATAGAAGCCTCTTTCTATGTACATAGATCATATATTCCTTACATAATCATCAGTAGATAAACATCTATGCTAGTTTTATTTTCTGTGTATGTGAAGAGCAAAGTACTGAAAAACACATGGCTAAGAAACATCTATAAAAAGATTTAATGCTCTTACACATAATAGAAATACAAATTAAAACTACTTTGATATTTCATATTAAATATGAATGACTAACATCAAGAAAGCTTCATCTGAAAACACAAAAATCCTAGGATACCTAAAACAATCCTGAATAATAAAAATCTGCTGGAGGTATTACCATCCTCAATTGCAAATCGTACTAAAGAGCACAAGTAACAAAAACAATCATGATATAGACAGAAAACAGACACATCTATCAATAGAATTAATTAAAAATTATAATATAAGTCTACATATGATAATATACATACATATATATATATATGCCAAAAATAAATACACACTGAAAAAAGAGACATCATTTTCAACAAATAATGTTGGTTAAACTATTTGGTTGCTAGTAGATTAATTTATCCTTATCACCCTACACAAAACCCAACTCCAAATGTATCGTGGACCTGAATTACAAGGCTAGATACACTTAATCTAATAGAAGAAAAATGGGGAAATTGAACTCATTGGCACAGGAAAAGTCTTTCTGAACACAATAGAATTATCACAGACACTAAGATCAACAATTAATAAATGGGAACTCATGGAACTAAAAAGCTTCTGTGAGGCAAAGGACACTCACACAAACAAAGCTGTAGCCTACAGGATGAGAAAATATTTTTCCAACTACATATTCAACCAATTAATATCAAAAGTAATAAAGAACTTATAAAACTGGTCATTGAGAAAACAAATACCTAGTTTAAAAATGGGCTACAGATCTAAACAGATATCTCAAAAGAGGAAATACAAATGGTTGTGAAGCACTTAAAGAAATGTTGAGCTTCTGTTTTTTTTTTTTTTTTTTGGTTTTTCGAAACAGGGTTTCTCTGTGTAGCCCTGGCTGTGCTGGAACTCACTCTGTAGACCAGGCTGGCCTGGAACTCAGAAATCCGCCAAAATGTTGAGTTTCTTAGTCATCAGGCAAATACAAATAAAAACTACATTGAGATTTTATCTTCCATCAGTCAGAATGACCAAGATCAATAAAACAAGGTGACAGCTCATTCTGACAAGATTGTAGAGTAAGAGGAACACTCATTCATTGCCGGCTTGTACAACCACACAAATCTGTGTGGCTACTCCTCAGGAGGGTGGGAATAGATCGCCTCAAGGTCTAACTATACCACTCTTGGGAATATCCCCAAAAGACACTTTGTCTTTCTGCAGAGATAATTTCTCAAACATTTTCATTGCAACTCTATTCATAATAGCCAGAAATTGGGAGCCATCAATGGATGAATGGATAAAGAAAATGTGGTATATTTCCCTTATACAATATTATTCAGCTATTAAAAAAGATGAAATCATGGAATTTGTAGGTGAATTAATGAACGTAGAAAAAATAACATCCTGAGTGAGATACCCCATACCCAAAAGAAAAATGTGAAATGTTTCTGCTTATATGTGGATGCTAACTATTAAATCTTCAGAAAGCAAGTTATAATCCTTAAAATCACAGAGAGGTTAGTTATACAGTAAGAGGCTAGAGGGACAGAAAGATATGCCTAGGAAGGTAAATAGAAAGATAATTAAGGACTGTTGGGGAAGACGGGCTAAGATTTGAACAGGAGAATAAAACAGAGACCAGAAAATAAGCAGGGGGTTATGGAGGAAACCGGGAGGCATAGTTAACACTAAAGGAATATACCTATAAAATGATCCCTAATAATCTTCTGCTATACTCATAAATCAATCTCTTACTCTGCTATGATCATCATAAGGCTCCTCCTGCAACCGACTGAAACAAACACAGAGACCCACAAGTAGACATTGTGAAGAGAGTGATAGATCTTAGAACACTCAATCCTAAATGAAACATCTCCTTCAAATCCGTCCCCTGAAGGCTTGGGGAACTCTGGAAAGTGGATGTAGAAAGACTATAGAAGCTAGATGAAATGGAAGACACAAAGGAAACAAGACCTTCTAGATGCCACAGAATTGATGGATCTATGACCTCACAGAGACTGTGGCAACATCTACAGACCTCCGCAGGTCTGTGCTAGATTGGCATCTCAGTGTTGAGAAGGAAAAGTGAACATGAACCCCTATTCCTAAGTCAGAAGCTACCTCTGATAACTTCTCACAAGGAAAAAGTTAGTTTGCTCCAATAGTCTTACTGCACAAACCACACATAAGGGAAAGCCCCATGCCCCAGAGTAGATGGCAAACACAAAATAAGATATTTGGTTCCTTTTTGTTTTCCTATTCTGGCTTGTTTGTTTTCATTTTATCATATTTTATTATTGCTTTTTCTAAGATGCCTATTATTTTCTAAATGAGAGCAAGAAAGGATATGGATGTGGATGGGATGGGGAAGCTGAGAGAGGGGGAGGAAAGGAAATAATCAGAATTATTGTGTGAAAAAATATTTTCAGTAGTGAAGAGGAGAAATGGACAAAAAAAGAAAAATGACAATGATGATGTTAAGAGGGCAGGGTGGCAGGCATGGGGAAGTGGGAGGCAACAGGGGTTTGTTTTTGTTGTTTTTGTTTGTTTCTTTGTTTTTTGGAGGGGAAACTGGGAATGGAGAAATTTACATGTAAATAAAGAAAATATCTAAAAGAAAAAAAAAGAAAGGAAAACCTTTTTTCACTGTTGTGAGAGTACAAAGTTTTAGTGACTATGGAATCTGTCTGGATATTCTTCAAAGATCTAAAGCTGTAACTGCAATATGACCCAAAAGTTCATGTATCCTCCTACAGGAATACTTATACATCCATGTACTCTATGTTTTAATCAAAATTTTGTAGTGTATCACTATACAAATATATTCTTAAAAACTACTGTAAATGTTATATTTACATTGCTATACTTGTTACTTTGGCATCATCAACTTATCGCATGCTTAGGACATCTCTTGATAACATGAACTATTGTTTTATTTAATCACATATTTTATTCTTCATCATAGACCCAACAAAACAGACATATGAATTAGATAGGTAACACAGATAGGCTGTTTGGTATACTATATTGTGTAATATATACACCTGTGCAGTAAGCTATTTGATCTAAATTTGTGTAAATACAATCTATAAGGTCAACATAGAACCTGTAGATATCATACCCAGAGGTTAGGCACAATTCCTGGTTGAGGGATGGGGCTACCCACCCATTTCGAAAATTTTAACCCAGAATTGCTCCTATCTAAAGGAAATACAGGAACAAAGAGTAGAGCAGAGACTAAAGGAAAGGCCATCCAGAGACTCCCACCTGGGGATACATCCTATATGCTGACACCAAACCCAGACACTGTTGCTGATGCCAAGAAATGCTTGCTAACAGGAACCTGATAAAGTTGTCTTCTGAGAGGCTCTGCTAGAGTCTGACCAATACAGATGCAGATGCTTGCAGCCAATCATCATACTGAGTACAGGGACCCTTATGAAAAAGTTAGGGATAGAACTGAAGGAGCTGAAGTGGTTTGCAATCCCATAGGAAGAACAACAATATCAATGAACCAGACCCCCACCCCGGAGCTCCCAGGGACTAAACCACCATCCAAAGAGTACACATGGTAGGACCCATGGCTCCAGCTGCATATGCAGCAGAGGATAGCCTTGTCTGGCATCAATGAGAGGGAAGGCCTCTTTGGCCCTGTGAAGGCATGATACCCCAGCATAGAGAAATGCTAGTGCGGTGAGGCAGGAATGGGTGGGTGGATGGGGGACCACCCTCAACAGAAGCAGAAAGAAGTGAGATGGGATGGGGGAGGTTGTGGAGGGAAAGCCAGGAATGCGGATAACATTTGAAATGTAAATAAATAAAATAATCAATTAAAAACAGGTCAGCATAATGAGTAAATTGTTTAATGATGCATTCTCAGCATGTAGCCTTACCAGTAGGCAATCTATGACTATAGAAAGTAGAAAGAAGCAATAAAAGCTACAGAATTAATGTAGCTAAATCCAGTATAAAGAGTACATAATGGCTCTGTAATCTAAACAAAGATGCCTCCTTTTTCTTAATCAGCCTCCTCTTCTACTTCAGGAGTGTACTTCATGTGGACATATGGTCCTGACTCCCTTCTTCTAGGCATTTAAGGTCTGCTAATGAAGAAAAGTATTATTTTTATTCTTTGCAGGTCTTTTGAACAGACTTCTATGGCTTCTGGGGCTATCCTGAATGTTACCGAAGTACAGAAAGCTATATATTAGAGCTCTTCCCACAATCTCACAGGACATAAGATGCAAATAACTCTGAGTTTTATCCAGGGAAAGCATCAATTGGAAAAGTCTACATTATATTTAATGTACAATTTCCAAGTTACTCAGCAAAACCTCCCAGAAGGGCCTATTGCATTAAGAAGTGACTAAAGTGTTCAGTCTGTATGCTCCTTTATCAACTTTTGTGTCTTAGATAGTACCCTTGGATTTATTACATTGTATTTATATTTATACTTTTCATCTACCCGCATGACCTCAAAATAAATCAGCCCAAATAATGAAAAGGTGCTTACCAGGATTCAAGGTTCAAGAACATTTCAAAGCATAAAAAGCTGAGAAATAAAACAACCATAATAATAAAACATATTTAACTTGTTTGTTCTTATCCAGACTCCACATGAGACAAATCAATCCCACTCCCATTAATCCCATAAAATCAAAGTCTACAAGTATATAAAATCCATGTCTACACTGTGTGGTATATATCTATACTTTGCATATTTCAATATACGAATGAGAGAAGTGTAATTCATGTCAATCAGCCAGTAACTGGCTGTACACTGCTCTCAGCATAAATAGTTACAGATTTCATGGGGCTGTAGGTCTAGTTTGACTCTTTCCACTAAAGCGTCTTGCTTCTGCTCACAAGTTTCAAAAAGATTTTTTTTTAAAGCCTATAGAAATCTAAAAGTAGAGTTATTTTTCCTGAGAGAGCACATAATTAAATGGGTAAACAGATAATAGTCATCTTTGTTCCCCTAAAGACAGCTTCACTTCTATTTCATGATAAACATGTATTTGTCTTTCTGTTATTGACTTAATCTGCTAGGTGTGAATACCTCCAATTGCATCGATTTTCCAAAAAACAAAAACAAACAAACAAACAAACAAAAAACAAAGCTATCAATTTCCTCAGCATTTTAAATGATTTATTTCACAGGTCCTTGGCCTCTAGGTTAAGTTTATGTCATCTCAATCCATATAATATTCCATTGTAATTCTGTCCATCCTCTTACCAAAATATTTCATTTTCCTATGCAGCAGATTCTGTTATGCATATGTAGCACATTTCCACTCCCCAGTCACACCTGATGAACCTCTAAGTTGTCTCCCTGCTGTGGCTATTATCATTAGAAAAGCAGTGGACACAGGTAAGCATACATTTCTGCCATAGAATACAGAGTTCTTTGTGTAAATGCTAAGACGTAGCATAGGCGGGTCATAGGACAGATCAATAGCTAGTGTTCTAAAGAAGCACCATGCTGATTTCCTATAAAGCCTGCACCAGTTTGTATTCCTAACAACAGTACATACATGTCCCCACTTCCACATATCACTAAATTTGTTGTCTCTTTCTCTTCATCCTAACCTTTCTAACTAGGCTTAGATAAAATTTCAAAGTAGTTTTAACATACGCTTCCCTGCTGGCTAATATTTTTTTAAAAAATAATGGTTTCTAGCCTTTGTATTTCTTCTTTTGAGAAAATTCTATTCAATTCTATATCCTTCCTGTTAATTGGGTGTTTTCTTAGTGTTTAGGGTTTTTAAAAAGTTATTCTTTGTATATTTCAGACACAAATTCTCTATCACATGTATATCTAGCAATATTTTTTCCACTCTTAGGCTACTATAATGAAGTTATTTTAATTTTATGAAGTCCCATTGATACTTCATATTGTTTTTTATTCACTTCCATATAATAAATTTGTGCTCTGATTTTACTTCTTTAGATATACTTGAGATTTACTTCATTGTTTATTTTCCGAGTCCTAAGGTTTTCACATATCCCTTAAGTTTTGTATGTTGTACTCTTTTTTTCCTTCAGTTCTAGGAATTTTCACTAATTTCCTTCTTGAGTTTTTAAATGACTTGCTAATCATTTAATAGTATGTTACTCATTCTCCATGATTTTGTGTATGTCCAATAGAATCTCTCTCTCTATTGTTTGTTTCTTATTTTATTCTGCTGTGATCACATAAAAAAAAAACCTCAAAACTCCTGTAGTTGAGCAAACTTTACTCTATCCTATTATATGGTCTACTGTAGAGAGAGTTCAGTGGACGCCTGAGCAGAGTGTGTATTCTGCAGTGCTATAGATATCTGTTAAGTCCACTTGATCTATGACAATATTTAACCTGTGTATTTATTTTTTGCTTGCTTATTTTGTTGCTTTAGTGAAATATCTATTCATTATTTTAGGGTACTGAAGTCCCTCATTATCATTATGTTGGAGCTAATCTGCCTTTACATCCAGTAGTGTTTTATTACAAAAGTGATTGCATCAATATTTAGTCAGTGTGGAATAGTTTTCTTTGTATTTTCTGAATAATTTCAGGTTGAAATATATTTTCAGTGATATTAGAGAAATGATATCTGCTTTGGTTCCACTTTTATTTCCTTCAAATACATTTCCCCATCATTTCATGTTATGGTTCTGGTTGTTTTGATAGTGATGTATATTTCTTGGTCTCAACAACAACAACAAAAAGGGTCCTGTTTTTTTAGTCCAATCTGATACTTTATGTGTTTTCATTGATGAATTGATACCACTAATACTTAAAGTTATTATCAGATAGTGTGTTTTACTTCCTGCTATTATGTTAGTAGTATCTTAAATTAAGTGTATTTGCTCAGCAAATAAAGAAAATGCTATAATGTTAGACTAAAAGAAACACCTTTCATTACTACAGAATTAGTAAATTAGAGAAAACCTCCAAAGTCAATTTCTGTTTTTTGGATAGGTAGCAAGTCAAGTAATAGGAGGAAAAGGTTTTAGAAAGTACTGTAGTATCTGTTGTTTTCACATTTCTCCTTCATTTAACTACTGCTTTAATAAGGCAATTCGAAGCCAGAGCTATCTTTAGTCCTTATCTCAATTTATATCCCAGAACAGGACTTTCTAAAACCCCTTCCTCTAGTACTTGACTTGCTACCTATCCTAAAAATAGAAATTGACTTTGGAGGTTTTCTCTAATTTACTAATTCTGTAGTAACAAAGGGTGTTTCTTTTAGTCTAACATTATAGCATTTTCTTTACTTGCTGAGCAAATACACTTAAAATACTAATACAATTGTTTATCAGATACCTTTTGCATTATCCTTTATAAAGCTTGCTCTTTGCTCTAGAATGACTGAACAACTGTCCCTTCCCTGTGCACTTTGACAGCCTGGGCTATCTCTCTGTTTTCCTTCCATCCACAACAACTTAGTTTACATCTCTGCCTGCTGACTTGTGTATATAACAACACTTTGTGTGCACATGTATATATATATATGTATGTGTAAGTGTTACTTGTGTATTAAAATATTGTGACAGTATGTGTCCATATGTGGACAATAGAAGTTGATGTCAGATGTCTTTCTCTATTCCCTTTTTCTGTTATTTTAAGGCAGTACCTTTCATTGAGTCTGTTGCTCATTGATTGGCTAGGATAGCTATAGCTCACTGATTACGTAGGCCAGGTGGCCAGTGAGCTCCTGAAATCTGTCTCTCTTGACCTTTCTCCTAACACAGGAATTGCCATGCCTAACTTTTATGTGGGTACTGAGGAGACAAAATAAGGTCCTCATGTTGCACAGGAAGCATTTTACACACTGAACCCTCTCTTCAGCTGCTCTTTCTTACTTCTTACACTATTACAAGCCTTTTGAAGGGAATAAATCCTATCTATTTGATTTCATAAATTTTTCAGAATCTTTATAGCAGAAACTTTAAAGTTTGTAAACTTATGAAATCCATGGTCATAACATACATGGAAAATGCCCTTACTGAGATCAGAGGAGCTCAAGGATACATGAGGAATGGACGTGATCCTATGAATGATAATGGTAGAATCTTCCTTAGCACTAGGAGGTCAGGAGAACATTGCTTTATCATGTCTGGTACAAATGGAGCTTAATTTTTTATCATGTATAAAGAGGAGAAAGCCAATGCAAGAGCTTCAGCTCGCAATAAGGTCCTTCAAGTTTGGAGGAGTACTAGTCAGAAAACACATAGATGTAAAATACATATATGTTCTCAAATTTGATGTATATAGAGTATGTAGCCATCCTATAAATGACTGAGGTACCAGTCTCCTTTCTCTAGTTCCCCTCTGACACTCGCCTCTGACACTAGCCTTCTATATAACAATAGAGAAAGAGATCTCACCTGCAATTGCCTTCCAAATGCAAATTTCCCACAGCAGCAAAGGAACAACTTTCCAATTCAAAGCATAATAATCAACTCCCTCACCCATCCATATCATTTGACATTTTAAATTCAATCCTTATGTGTGAAACCTTGTAATATGTTTACATTGTTTTGATCAGGATAATGATTACTTATGACAGGAATAAAGCTTAATATTTACTGCCTATGGTTATATGAAATCCAATTTTGAAGCTATTATTATTATTATGTTGTTGTTGTTGTTATTATTATTATAGATGTCTGTTAGAGTGATCAGTAAAACTTTGTCAAGCATGAAATGTATTACATCAGGATAAGATTCTCTAGAATGTTGATACAAGTTCAAAGGCAAAAAAAAAAAAAATGTACAATTTTCTCAGTTGAAGTTTTCCTTTCCCAAACTACCTAGCCTGTATTATGGCAAAATGCTAACCAGCATACACACATATGAAATCACTACAGACATGAAACTAAGAGAAACTGTCGTGAGGTTCCAGGCTGACAACCTCTCTCCAAAGTTGAAAAATAAAGGGAAGATAGCAGTTATGGTCAGTGTGCAAACATATAAACCCAGTCTCCTCTTTGCTTGGATTAACACCTTATTTGCCTGGCTCTTCCATGAGCTCTGCAGGGGCATGTTTGGCTAGATCAAAGAGTTTCATCTTGCACACATCTAAATGTGTGGACCTTTAATTACTCCAGAAAAGTAGCCTGCAGTTTTCACTATGTCACTAAGCTACATTAAGCCATACATTCACTAGAAGAAGTAGTAGAGAATAGAAGATACCAAGGGAGTGGAAAGCACATCATTGAACATGAAGGAGTGGCCCAGTGGAATAGATCTAGTTTAGAACTATAAAGGCTTTGCTGAGTGAAGAGTGTGTCAAACCACTTCATAAGGTAAATGGTCTTGTAGACAAGGCCTACATCTGGAGCCATCGAGTGGCACACAGTGACTGAAAGGTGGAAGAGTCATCTATGTAGACAGTTGCAGTGGAAAGTCTGTGAGCCCTTACAAAGCCTTAGCAGACAGCAAAGCGTTTTGGTGTTCAGTGATAGAAATTAACTTGGAGACAAGACAACACATTGCTATGATCTTGAAGTCTGTGTCTGTGTGTCTCATCCAGCACGGATGCAGGTATCTGTGATTAATAGACCACATCCTTTTCTTTAAGTTCAGAAGCTTTGAAAATCCTCTTTAGAATGTTTTCATTCACCCATTTCAATGGTGACAATTTTTTCCTAGAGTAAAAATTGCACACAAAGCTAAGAAAATTTTTAATTAAAGTTTAAACATATATAATCGAGGGGGGTGGAAATGGTTTAAAATACTAAAGATGTTCAAGTTGATTTTCCACATTAATCAAATTCTGAAGATAATTACTTAATCTTCCAGTTCATTTACCTGGACAGATCCAGGGTGCAGGAAAGGAACACTGATGGTGACTTTTTCAGAGCCATTTTCAGAACACAGGACAGCAAATTCCATTTTGCCAAAGGCAGGGACAATGGGAAGTAAGATCCAAATGTTTACTATCACCAAAAATCTATCAGAGACAACACTTTTCTCTTTTTTCAATACACAAGTACACACATCGGCACGTGTTTTCCAAGATGTAAATTCACTTAAAATGATTGATTGGCTATTTCTACACAGACAATAGCCAAGAAAGTAAGCTTTTACAATTTATTGCTGACCCAAGAAGTTCCCTCAGATATATCTTTTTCCATACCTGAGAACTATGTGCTGTGACTTGGAGAAATGAGCATTCCCTTGGAGTCAGATGACCTCAATTCCAACCTAGCTCTACCATTTATTATTTGTGTGCCCTTACCACCTCTTATTCTTTCTTGTAAAATGAAGACAGTACCTGCCTCAAGCAGCTGTTAAATAAGAATATAGGTAAAGTTAGAATCAATGTTAATTTTCTGCCTTTCCTTTTGATACCTGGAAAGTATTATCACAATGTAAAGTGCTTGGCTTTCCATTGATCACCATCTGAGAGCAAAAGAATATAGAATGCAATAGAAATATGTAAGAATCAGGATATTTTGTTGAGTTAAAAAAATCAACATTAGGAAAAGCAGAATAACTGCAAATTACATGAAACTAGGTTAATTGTTCAGGAAAATATTCTGGTTACAACAA
This sequence comes from Mastomys coucha, assembly GCF_008632895.1. Lineage (NCBI taxonomy): Eukaryota > Metazoa > Chordata > Mammalia > Rodentia > Muridae > Mastomys > Mastomys coucha. Next base: position 7,695,577 of record NW_022196903.1, read on the forward strand.
GCAGTTGGAAACTTAAATCACTTTCACTCATGAATATTAAACCAAGTACATCTCATTTAGACTAAATCGATCTCTCAACATAAACAAATGAGGCATATAGAATATTAATTTTCTAAATAAAGGAAATAAAAAGAAGATGATTTGGTGTTAAGGAATTATTTTAATTTTTCTTAGAAAATTGAGCCCAGTGAAAAGATTTAGAAAAATAGTAAAAATGATGAGGTGTGCCATGGTGGTCCTGGTAGACAGCTAAAAATTACTGATGTTTATGCTCTAGGATGACTAGCCAAGCATTTAACATGGTTTGGATGAGAAAGTTTTACATATATTAGCTTTTTTATTATCTTAAAAATTGTAGAGTACAGTTGTCATTACTCTAAGATTGAAAAGTATATGGCACAGGAAGTTCCCTCATCGAAATTGGAATGGATGTAGAAGGCTCTTGGATGTCTCCCTTCTTATTCACTAGTCTTCATAGATGCCAGAAGCAAATTGTGAGACTAAAAGAAACTGAAATGAAAAAGTGCCCTGCCCAAAATGTTGTGCCTTCTGCCTTGTCTCTCCCACTAAGTATCATGTAGTTGCTACATACATCTTCTGTTCAAGTGTTGAGGAACTATTAGAAACTCATGGCTGCTGAGTTAAGAAGCACTTCCTTTTAGGGGTGGTCACTGGTGACACCAATGCTCAAGTTATGACATACACCCATGCACATATGAGCTGTACTAATTAATTCCATGTGTTTTTAAAAAGGCAAATATTAATTTGAGAGGAAGATGCATTGAGAGAAACCTAGGGTGGAAAGAGAGAAATGGAATGGTAGATATGATTAATATATATATATATATGTACAAACTTATCATAAAATAATGATTTTCTACTCTTTTATATATGGCACATAGCACATATACATTATACATACTATATAGTATACTAATAAAAAATACATTGATTTTTAGAAACATGATTTTGAACAATATACAAAATTAATTTTGTTTCTTCTTATTTAGAGTAATCTTGTAAAATGCTATTATGTTGATATAATATTGATACCTATGCATATATCTGTAGACATATGAATTTTTATATAACATAGTTATATATTTTTTCTTGAGTGTCAGTCAATAAGTGATTATGGTCATATTAAAAATAAACTGACATTTACAGTTTTCACTTTTTATCATCTCAATGTTAGATCTTGATCTCTGTAGCATGTTCATTTTAATGAAAAAGAAAGATAATATAATGAAATGTGGAAACTTACTATTTGCCTTACAAACTATAAATATTAATCTAAGAACATCGAGTTGGGCTCAGGGTAAAGACTGCTCTAATAATGAAAAGGGTATGGTATTATGAGAAAGGTACAAGAAGGGCATTCATAGATCAGTGATCGGCAGTTCTGAGCATCCTGAAGTCTTCTGGGGTCTCTTTCCTCTTTCTCATTCCCAAGGCTGTCCCGCTGTCTCGCCATCCCTCTTTGCTGACCATCTTTACTCTGACTTCACCTGGTCATGTCACCACTATATATCACCCTTTGTTTTCCTGCAAAGAATCCAACTCCACTGGAGCAAAAGGCAAGATCACATAAGATAAGATTAGGTGATTAATCAGCATTAAGCATGAGATTAAGCAGCTTTAAGATAAGAGAATATCTGTTGTCTACCATATCATCCTTCTGTTCTCCCACCATATGACAAACACTCAAAACTGTGTAATGACTCACTGAAACCTCAATCTGGCATCAATTCAAAATGAGAACTCTTTTGTGACTTTTGAACAGTATCAAATAGTGTTTACCACATAAAATACTGTTTATTTTGTTGTTTTTATTATCATCAGTACTGTGCAATTATAATTTTAAAGATAAGTTTCTTTCTTGAGACAGATTGATGCTTTGATGATTCACTTGTATTTTTCTAGCTTGAAGTGAGCATGCTTTTTAATTCCCTGCCTATGAAGGGGCACATCATAGTTAGAGATCCATCAATGCTGTAACACGCTAGCAGTTTCTTGGCTGCTGGGATACAGTTTTGTCTTTAGAGTGTGCATTTGTAATGACGTGTGCTGTGTGCCTATATTCGGATGTCCTTGTCCTCAAAGAATGTGTGTAAAAGCTAGAGAGTGATGTCCAAATGTCTTCCTCAATTCTTTCTCTATTCAATTCTCTCTCTCTTCAATTCTATTTCTCTGTCTTTCTCTCTCCCTCCTTCCTTCACTTCTACCCTCTCTTCCTTCCTCCTTCTCTCCTCTCTGTCTCTGTCTCTGTCTCTGTCTGTCTCTGTCTCTCTCTCTCTCTCTCTCTCTCTCTCTCTCTCTCTCTCTCTCTCACTTTACTGTTTTGTGGACAAATTCTCAACTAATCTGGTGATTGCTAGTTCAACTAGACAGACAGGCCATCAAACCCCTAGTATCTACTCTCAGTACTTAGCTTACAAGCTTTTGCTTCCATACCACACCAGATGTTCTCTGTGTAGCTGCTAGGGATCCAGAGATTTAGTGCCTGCACAGGAATCAACTTAGTGGTTCAGCCATCTCCCCAGTACAGTTTTGACAGTCACTTAGGCTAAATTCTCTAAGTTGTAGTATATATACGGCTATGAAGTTGAGAACTCAAGTGTATATTAGGAAACCCTTGTTTTTATCCTTAATAGAATATAGGTCCTAAGAAAAGCCACCAGTGTGGCTTGTATACTAAGTGCAATATCATTGGAGAGACTAAGTTTTCCTTTGCAAGCAGTTTTCAATTGGAGGTATCTTCTAGGTTAGTGTCCACCCCGCCCCCCTCTTGGCACTGGACCTGGTCTGGAGCAGACATGTAGAGGCTCTATATGTACTAATACAGTGTCTGTGAGTTCAGATGTACATCAGGTTTGTTGCGTTTGGAAGATCTTGATTCCTCAGTATCTTCTTCCCTCTGGCTTTAATACTCTTTCTATCTCTTTATCATCAATTACTTGAAGCATGAGAGGAGGTATTAGATGGAGACCATTCATTCAGGCCTGAGTGTTCCAAGGTCACCCATTCTCTGCACACTGTACAATTGTGGATGGCAAGCATAAAAGGAAGTCAATGGGCTCAAAAGTATTTTTGAAATGTTTCTGTCTCATAATGCTTGCACATGTTATTTTAATATTAATCTTATAAGTCTTATGTTTATGTACTATGGTGTCTGGTTTTCTGTTTTCATAAGACTTCTGAGTGTTCTATCATGTGTGTCTCTGGATTTCTATGTGTTAATTTGGCTCTTTTATATCTGGTTTTTGTTTTATCCTATTCTGCTTTGGTTTTGTTGTATCTTACTTTTCTTGGATGACTTCTAATGAGAGAGAGAAAGAGAGAAAGAAAGAAAGAGAGAGGAAACAGTATGTATAAAGGGGAGGAAAGGAAGATCTAGGAGGAACTGGGGGATAGACTGTATAAAAACTACTTTTATTTAAAATATATTAAAATAGGAACATCATATCATAAATTCTGAAAATAATGTAAATGCACTTTCAATTAATGATGGCACAGCCTTCTCTCTAAGACACATCTCATTTTTTCAGGTATCTTGGAATATACATCTTAAAATGAGTAAATCTAAAGATAAAATATATGAATCTCCTTATAATCCTCATCTTTTCATTATCATCTCTCCAGAGTGTATTAAATTATTTTACAAACTATATAAAGTTTCACATTGGTGACTTCTTTTCAGCAAGTTTTTTTTTAGTAAATTGAGAAAAATCTCCATTTTGTGCTAGGCCAGCAGTCCCTGCAGAAAGCATCTTTGATCACATCTCTGTTGTTCCCAGGAGGGTCTCTACTGTCAATGGTATAGGTGTACATTTCCAAGGACTACCAATGTTCCAGTATTTTAATGTCCTGCTAACTGCACAGTCCTCTTACTGTACTACCCACCTACTAGACTCAGAGTCAAACTTCATAATACACTGATAGAAAGAAATACAAGAAAACAAGTAACAATGCTGGAAATAAAGGATGCAAGAAAACACTACTTGACACCTGACACCAAGCCCGTTGACCTAAGTTCAATATTAGAATGAATATGATAAAAGGAGAGAAGCAAATCTTACAAGTGACAACATGACATGTACTAGACACACACACAAACACACACACACAGGCTTGGTACATATATATGCATATATATATATACATATATAAACTTTAAAAAATGTTGTATTAAGTAAATAAATCAAGCAATAGATATAAGCTTTCCATTTGCCAAATCTGTACATGTGCTACTGCTGGTGATGGCACGGATCACACTGTTTAAAAAAATGATCTGATCTTGGGATTTTCAATGCCTTGATAGTCTCTAGTCTATCACTATGATAGAAGTCCTGGCTCTGTGGTACCCACTCAACTAACAAATACAATAGCTAGCACAACTCTAGCACTGCTGCAACAAGTGAGCAATCCACAATACTAGATATACTTCCCAATAACATGTATGCTGGACTAAAAGTGGCTTCTTTAGCAAGTATATATGTTTTATTGTCCTTCCTGTGTTTTTATTGTTTGCTTTAATCTTCAATTTTAGGAGAAAACAAACACTTTTTATGGTGAGTATTAGCAATGTCTCTCTTGTTGATTGGGTATCAGAAGATTATATACAAAATGACATAGACATTGTCCTTTTGTGGTCTTTTTCTTTATCTTTAGCATTTCAAATGTTGTGACAATTCAAGTTCACCAATCAGAATTCACTGGTTCTTTGAATCATAATTTTTAAGTAGAATGTGGTCCTTTTAGTGGATCTTTGCTAAAGGAATAGAAATAACCACGATCATTTGGAACCATGGAAAAAAACAATTCTAGTACCCACCCACAATCATCAATAATGCGGTAACCAGAGAATATGGCTGTGGAGGAACAGGTGATATTTCTAAATTCTAAATTCTTTCAGTTCAGTTCTCACATCAAGAAAAACAATCGTGCCTGTGCTGTTCTGTGTTTTAGCACCTTACAGAACCTAGTATTTCTTTCATTTCCCAGATTAGGCAGGAAGTATTCTCTTATTTTCTAACTAAGTTCTGCTGATTTTTCCAAATTGTGAGGAAATATACCATATTTTATTGTAAATTATGAGTATATTATGAATCACAGAAGAAAAAAAAAGTACTTCAATTCTTTAAAGTTCTACTCTGTTGATGAAAAAATTTGCAGCCAGTGTTAGAGTACTGTAACTGCAAGTGGTCCTGAGTGAGCTCTGGTACAGTTAGGGTTGACTCATTTCTGAAGAAACAATGGAGTAGGGTGGGCATAGAATTCCATGATTGTCCTGGATTACTTTCTCACTCCTGTGGTCCTGAAACTAAAATACATGTGTGTTTTACAAGAAGGAAGGTGAAAGCCAGGGAGTAGAAAGAGCTCTGGGAAGATGAAAATAATAGCTATGTTATTCCTTTCAAGGAATGAGGTTTTGGTCCATTGTCAACCTGATCTTCTTGGCTTGTGACTAGAGTGCTTCTACTTCCTACACTCTCGAGTAAAAATAACATGATAATATCACCTTCTTATATCATTACAGTGACTATGCTCCACAGGTCATCTGAAGCAGGTAGAATGTTATCCTAACAAGTAGATCTACAACCTTGCCTCACCCTACAAACTTGCTCTCCTATCATAAAGTAATAAGCAACTTCCAATTGTAATATAACAGTACTATAGCGGTCTTTATTAATTCCCCTCCCTTAAGGCTCAAGGTGCTATGCAGAAAAGGAAACAAAGGTTATAAGAATCACAGTGTGTAGATGACTTCAAGGAAACACTGTCTTCCAGATACAGTAGGACTGATGCACATAAGAACTTATAGGTTCAAGTCAGAGGAGATCCCAACATTAACATATAAAAGTGGAGATGGGTTCCTAAAAAAGAACTTATTTGAGCTAGAGAGATGCCTCAGACATTAAAGGCTAGTCTCACAACGAAAAATATAAGAAGCTCCAGTTAACACCTGTTTGCAAAGAAAGAAATTAGTTTTCACCAAGAGAGTCTCAATGTGTGTATAAGCAGTGCTTAAGAGCAGGTCCATAACAACTGTAGATGGTATTTTTGTAGACCTTTTACTTCATATTGCTTTTGGGGGCATATTTTGTCTTACCGGTTTTTGTTCTTATATTATGGTTTTTGACTTTGTGTTTCTATAGGTTTTTGTGTATGCTTCTTGTTTTCCCCTTTGTGGCGGTTTGCATATGCTTGGCACAGAGAGTGGCACTATTAGAAGGTGTAGGCTTGGGGGAGTAGGTGTGGCCTTGGAAGAGAAACTGTGTCATTGTGGGCAGGGGTTTAAGACCCTACTTCTAGCTGCCTGAATGCCAGTCATCTTCATGTGAAGATGTAGAACACAGCTCCTCCACCTGCATCATGCCTCGATGCTACCATGTTCCTGCCTTGATGAAAATGGACCGAACCTATAACCTGAAAGCTAGCTTCAATTAAATGCTTTCTTTATAAGACTTGCTTTGGTCATGTTGTCTGTTCAAAGCAATAAAACCCTAAGACTCCCCCTATTTTTAAAAATTATTTTTGTTCTGTTTTGTTATTACTATAGCTGACTTGGTGTCTTCTGAGTTAAGCAACCTCTACAGAGCCAAATGATATTTAATAAACCTGCTCGTTACTTTTAGAAGAAAAGAGAATATTTTTTAAATGTATGAAAAACTAGTTGATCACTACCCCACAGACCATTATTTTCTATTTTTTATTGGATATTTTATTTATTTACATTTCAAATGTTATCCCCTTTCCCGGTTCCCCCTCTGGAAACCCCCATTCCATCCTACCTCCTCCTGCTTCTATGATAGAGCTCCCCCAAGCACCTACCTACCCACTCCCACCTCTGTGCCCTGGCATTCCCCTACAAAGGGGCATCAAGCCTTCTTAGGACCAAGGGCCTTTCTTCCCATTGATGACAGACAAAGCCATCCTCTGCTATATATGGAGGGAGCCCTGGGTCTCTACATGTGTACTCTTTGGTTTAGTCTCTGGGAGCTCTGGGGGATCTGGTTGGTTGATATTGTTGTTCTTCCTACAGATTGCAAACCTCTTCAGCTCCTTCAGTCCTTTCTCTGACTCCTCCAATGGGGACCCTTTGCTCTTTATTAGCCCTGAGTATGGGAAAAGTGATTGATTAAGTAAGCTGATTGTCTCTTATTTTTCACAGTAAAGAATTTTAATGAAAATGGCTTTCATTCAATTTTTATTTCTTGTAGAATATTTAGGAAAAGTAACAACACCTGAAGAGTCATAGAGGGTTAATTAATCTAGAAACTTTGTCACACTTGTGAAAAGGGGTAAACAGGTCGGTTTATGGAAGAATATTATCTACCTTGGAGCCTAGACATAATGCACCCCTCTTCCTGGAAGGAGATTATTATCTTGGAAGATGGAAATTCTAATTCCAAAAAAAAAATGAAGCTTTCTACTTGCATTTGCATCCAAATCCCAGGGCAAAATAAAATTATTTTTAGAAATGCTCATGAGTCATTCTGATGACCTAACTTTGCAGATGAACTTAAGGTATCTTTGTTTGTAGTATAATAAATTCCTCACAATGTGCCAGAAAAAAATAGCAATGTAACAGCTATTGTTCATTAATTGTTATAGAAATGATATAAAATCTATGTACTGTAATCAATAAGTTGTCTCTTGACTCTATGTGGCTTCTACAATAGAAGGTGTTAAGTATTGGTGAGATGCTCACAGGGCGTCTTAGTCAGGGTTTCTATTCCTACACGAACATCATGACCAAGAAGCAAGTTGGGGAGGAAAGGGTTTATTCAGCTTACACTTCCATGCTGCTATTCATCACCAAAGGAAGTCAGGACTGGAACTCAAGTAGATCAAGAAGCAGGAGCTGATGCAGACGTCATGGAGAGATGTTCCTTATTGGCTTGCTTCCCCTGGCTTGCTCAGCTTGCTTTCTTATAGAACCCAAGACTACCAGCCCAGGGATGGTACCACCCACAAGGGGCCCTCCCCCCTTAATCACTAATTGAGAAAAATGTCCCACAGTTGGATCTCAGGGAAGCACTTCCTCAACTGAAGTTCCTTTCTCTGTGATAACTCCAGCTTGTGTCAAGTTGACATACAAAACCAGCCAGTACAGGTGGTAAAAATCATATGCTGTGCAATTTTAGCCACCAAAGCCCCACCAGAATCCCCAGTTCTTCCCAGATCCATACTCACTTTCTTCCCACACTCAGCTTTGTGCCCTTTTTACTCCCATCAAGGCCAATTTATGCTGCCTAAGCATTCTTGGAAATGTGGCCTTCAACTAGAGTCACTTCTCCAGGACTTTGTTCTCTGAGGAAGCGGATCCTGGACTCATCCTCTCCCAGCAGCTGACAATTGCCAACAGCTCCTTCAAGTCTTTTAGAACTTTGTGCCTATACCTAGCACTTTCAATTAGGCCCATAAATATCTGCCCTTTCAGAGTATGAAATGGAAAAGCAATCACTCCCCTCCCCAGTGATTAGAGATAAGGAGATTAAGTATGCTAACACATTGGTGTTCTTAGAATATTTACTTGTCTTGATACAAAAATACTATAGGCTTATTATGTTTGTCATTAAGAAAATTGTAAGAATATGATATAATCTAGTGGCAATACTCCAGAGATGACTTTTAATGTTTTCCTTCAATGATATACCTACAATATGTATACATGTATTCATATTGTAGGGGTACATGTGTGCATGAAAGCTAGAAAACCTCAGGTCTCATCCTCAAGAAAGCTGTTTCCTATGGATAAGGGTCGACTGGCTCGCATTCCTCAGGGATCCTTCAGCTCTGCCTCTTTACCACCAAGATCATAAGCACGTGCTACCACAACCAGCATGCATATGTGTTGGTGAGCTTGAACTCCAACCTCATACTTGTCAAGCAAGTATTTTGTAAACTAAAATCCCTCCATAGCCCTTAAAACTTATATTTTAAAGTGGGATAAAATATAGTAAACTCCCTTTGACACTTCACTTGTGATAGATTGAGCATTATGTCAGAATAATAAATCAAAGAATGATCTGCACTATATCTGTAACAAATATTTCTGTGTGAAGCAGACAAAGCAACCCCCAATAAAAATGTAGAGCACACATTAGGACATTAGGGAGGCCCAACAAACAGCTGAAAGAGTCAGACGCAGACCACATGCACCCAACCAATGGTCAGAAACCAGGGACCCCTGTGGTTGAATTAGGAAAAAGTTAGAAGAAGTTGAGGAGGAGGGAAGCCCTATAGGAAGACCAGCAGTCTCAACTAAGCTGGACCCCCGAGATCTCTCAGACACTGAGTCACCAACCAGGCAGCATACTCCAGCTGATATGAGGCCCCCAACACATACACAGCAGAGGAGTGCCGGGTCTGGCCTCAGTGAGAGAAGATGCCCCTAACCCTTGAGAGACTTGAGGCTCCAGAAAATAGGGTGGTCTGGTGGGGTGAGGGTGGGGGCTTGGGGTGGGAGTGAGGGGTGGGGACATCCTTTTGGAGACAGCGGAGGAGAAATGTGATGAGGAACAGTTAGAAGGCAGACCAGGAGGGAAAATATGACTGAATTGTAAAAAAAAATTGAATGATTAATAATAATAATAATAATAATAATAATAATAATAATAATACTCTAATATCAAAACCTCAATGCAGTGCCTTCCATCCCACCCACTTAGTAATCATAAGGGGTATGTAAACCACCAACAGGTATCTTGGCCAATAGGACTATCCTAGACACCTGTCATGAGAATGACATTCAATAAGACTTCCTGTCTCTACCTCAATAAAATGCCTTTTGTGGTGCAAGCCTTAAAAAGATTAAATAAATGACTATAAATCCAGTCATTTGAAAATACGATACTTCAGCTGTGGGCACCTTAATGATGTAAGTTTCTCACTAGTATTTAGAAAACAGCCCATGCTCTCTATAAACTGAGTGTGAAAGCAGCCAAGAAGGAACTGAGGCTTTTGCGTATGAATGAGATGCCATATGAAAAATCAATAGTCCACATTTTGCCTCTTCTTTGACCTGTTCTTGTTCTTCTATGATGTTATCTCATCATATCAGTTGCCATATTTGTTGCATTGGCCACCTTGGTCTGGAACTTCGCATTTGTCAAATCAGTACTGCAAGCATCCAGAAAGCAGCATCTGAACTGGAGGCCAGTCTTTGTCTCATCAGCCAATGACTTTGTGACCTTGAATAAGTGAATGGTATTTCCAGGCCTCTCCTTGTTTAAGGATGAAATGACATCAATCCTCTTGGGGAGTTCTTGGGTTTCAATGAGATAATAATTATTTAAAGGTTGACTCCATAAACTATAAATGCCACAGCTTCCTTGCTCGAGCCCTTGCAAGCTCTTCGTCAGAAGAAGGACGCAAACACTCAGACCCAAACACAGAGTCCTTCTTTAGCCCACCGGGGTGTTTTTCATCCCCAATGCCTACACCTCTCTCCTGTCACTCAATGTTCTAAACATACTGGCTCACTTCTCTAAGCTATTTAATTTTCAAATATGAAAAGGAGAGAGAGTTCAAATTAACTATGTTTTTAAAAACATCTGCTACCTCCAAGCAAGGTCTTCCAAAGTTTGCTTCTAAAGAGGTCCTTTGGTGCCTAACTCCTCCATGCTGTGCTGTAGATAGGAGGCTTTGAACACCAGGAATGGAAATGGGATATTAATATCAGTGATTCTGTTGTGGAGGTTTATTTCTAGTTTCAGGAAAGAGCATTTGCTAATTTCAAAGCTGTCACTGTTTCTGGATCAACAGGTGTAGAGCCCCTTTCACTAACTCGGAGTATATTCAGCAGCAGAAGGGAAACCAGCTTGGCATCTGGCTTCAGCCTGCTGCCGGCTTGCCAGAAGCCCGAGCCGGCTCTATCACCTGCCTCTTCTGTTAGCATAGAAATGGCTCATTTTGTGGTTCCAACAATGCTTGAAATTGACTATCTGGTGTCACAGAATGTCTGACCCTGACCAGGGGGCAAATGTCACACCATGCCAGAAGACATGGCTTGGTTTCAAAATAACTAGCAAAATTCATTTCTTAACAAAGAGGACACTGCACCAGTCAAATGCTGAGTGTCTGAATTATTCCACACTTAATTTTAAATGTTCACTTTCTGGATTGCTAACCAGACAGTATAAATATTGAAAGTACAAAACTGTGCTCCCTTCTTAAGCCCTTTCTCCTAGTTTTGGCTTCCATCATCTCTCAAAAACTTGAACGAAAATAGCAAAAACCTCAACATAGTCTGCCTGTTTTTCAGCTTGTGTTAGATCAAGTTTTCTAGAAGCAGATCTTAAGATGGTATTCTTTGGCAAGTGACCTCTGTGAGGCAAAAGAAAAAAAAGCAGGCTATAAAAGGGAAGAGAGCTGAGCAAAGATAAAACTTTCCCAAGTCTCACTCCTGGTCACACAGAGAGCTGGGCTGCATGTACCGAATCTCATAAGTGATACCAGCCTGAGACAAAAAGATTGAGATATCACACATCCATGGCAGGCAGTAGGCAGTTATGGGAAATGGCAGACACCCTGAGTCTGGTTGACTATCTACCAGACTGTCTCCAGAAACATGCAATCAAAGGCTCTCAGCATATGGCTCCCACAGAAGCTGGTGGTCGTCGCACCAACCTAGTGAAAGGCATTTGGGCAGGGCACAGATGGTTGTACCCATTTCACAGGCCACTTAAATATATGCATTATATGTTGGAAGCATTGTTGTCCTGATGTTCCTATGATTTCTGTTTCTTGTAGGGAATCTAATATAGAAGTAAGGCAAGTCTGAAATAGGCCATCCTATTTCAGAGTCACAAAAATAGCAAAAATTGAGAATTTGAAAAGTACGTAATTAACTGGCAACCTGATACATTGCAGCTAGCTGACCGTGGCCTGTGGGGAATTTAGAAGCAAAGTGTCTGCCACCGCTGTTTTGCTTCGAGATCATTTTATTGTTATTGCCATTAGAAAGGCTTATTTTTTAAAAGACAAATTAGAAAGCGACTTGTCCTTCAAGACTCATAACCTGTGATGACAAAACAGTGATTTATCTTGCCAGTTACAATTCAGTAAAATTCAGGTTTGCTTCAAGGAGCCAGCCCAGAGCTACAATGCCAAAAGCAAATATGGTTTATTACATAAAATGTCACTGCAATCATTTCTATTTTGGCTATCACTACCCAATTAATGTGGTGTTGTTCTTGTTCTTTTGCTGCTGTTGTTGTTTGTTTTATCTTGCAGGATACACAGAGAAGAGAAAGACAACAGTTGACCAAACCAAAAAATTGAAGTAGGTAAGCTAACTTGCAGTCTTGATACCACTGCACCCATGCCTGGGCATTATACTGTAGACAGAGCAATATGGAAGGTCTGATGGAAGTGATATTATTAACAGCCTGACATGTATCTTAATTTGCTGATAGTAGAAAAGGTCTCCCCCTTCTGAAATGTATGGAAAACAGAGAGACTTCTTTCCCACAGCCAGCAAAGAATGAGTTCTGGTTTCTTCCTTTACTTCTACCTTGACTGACACCTGGAAAGGGATGGCCTTGGGACACTCTCACATAGCCATGAATTTCCATACGTTTTTCAAAAGTAGTTTATTTCAGATCCCTTTGCTTAAAGCAAATCCTCAGTTGATGAGATTGCCTTGTTTCCATTTTACCAAAACCACAGATTTCTGACTAGGTGGCTACATTGGGAGATGATGAACAGAGGTTATTCTCTATCCAGAAGAAGTGCACATATCTTTGGAGATCAGAAAGAAAAAGTAGGACATTCTTTCATTCATTCTTCACCCCTGCTACAAAAACCCCTATTTTGAAATGGTTCTTATGGTGCATGTACCCACCATCCCAAGACGAAGCAGTGTTATGTGTGGCCCAGAAATGTGCAGCCTCTACAAAGCTTTTTAATTTTCCTGCCCTCCTTCCCCCAAACCTTTATATGACAACCAGACAATGGATTCCCAAGCATTTGTGCATGAATTTGAGCATGTTTATTACTTGTGTCTGCACTACCTGAATCTGCATATGCCATTTAAAATTAAAAGGCTACAGCATTTTACCTCCAATCACAAGTCTGCCAATAAAGGTATCATTTGTCTCCACATAAGAATCATTTGGAGGTGGTTTTTCTTTTTGCCTAGGTTCCTATTTACTGTAAATTTCCAGTAGAAAGGTACTGCAGACGTTCAATCTGTTTGAAAACTATCCAGCATCAAGTGATTTGCAAACAGACACAAAATAAATACCCATTGATGATGTGTGATGATTTGGGAAAGATTTTCATTAAAGGTATTTGATGGGGATAAAATCTTTATGAAAACACTTCTGAGCCAGGTTGATTTTTGCCAGAGTCCTGATTGAACCTCTTCAACAGCATCTAGATATGGAAATCCCTCCTGTTTATGCCAGCTCTCTAAATTACTGAAAGCCTCTGAAACCTGAATTCACTAATAGGGTCAGAAAATGTGTTTTAAAGTCTCAGACGAGCTAAAAATGACTCCACCAGAAAAACAGAAAGACCAATTTTGTTCAAAGGAGATACTCTGTCATGGCACACTGCTCTGTTTTTACACTGAGCTATGTTTTGTTCTGTTTTGTTTTGTTTTGTTTTGTTTAGACATATTCACTTTTGATCCAACAACTTATATTTGCACTACTTTAAAACAAGAAAATACATGCCAAGGCTTAGAACAATAAAGTGCATTTAAGCAATTGTCCTTGGTAATGCCAGCTCTTGTAATTGCCAGGTGATGCTTGCTCTTATAAAAATAAAGAATCACACTTCTTTCCTTTATTTTAGCTTATAACAATAGGCTACAGTTTTTTCCTTCCTTCCTTCTTTCTCTCTTTCTTTCTTTCTTTCTTTCTTTCATCTTTTTATACATATGTATACATATACATACATATAGATAATCACAAGAAGCAGAGCTTTCCAGCATTTGCAGATATGGCAAAGCAGTAAATAAAAAGCATAATTGTTAATAAAAAACTGCTGTACTTTATTGATGAGATTTCCTTTTGATTTAGGGACTTGCTATGTAGCCTCAGCCTAGAGCTTGCTCTGTAAACCATATTACCTTCAAACTCAGAGAACTGCCTGCCAGGCAACTATGTCCCAACTGTGGAACAATTCACTAATTTGCTTGTTAGCTTATTCAGGAGTTGTGATAAGTCTGTCATTCCAACTTTTAGTGTATTTGCTGATAAAGCAAGAACATAAGCTGATATTTTTAAATTGATACTTTAAAGTAATCCATATTTTAGGGACACCATATGATTCCATCATGCATGGATGCGTGATGTTATGTAAGTCAAGGTAAATATATCTACCAACAAACAATAGTCATATACTTATACATATTCAAAGTTCTTTCTATTTTTAAAATAGACAGTACAAAAGTTACATCTAAAATCCTTGTACTGCTCAATAACAGCACACAAGAACCGATTTCTTTCATCAATTAAAACTCTATTACCATTCATCAACCTTCTCTTCTCATCTCTTCCACAGTCCCTGGACACAGCCATCCTACTTTCAACCTCTGTGAGATCAATGATTTTAGATTTCATATTGTGTGAAATAGTCCCATAAATGCCATAAATGCCTTTACATGCCTGTTTCATTTTCATAGCATAATGACCTCCAGTTTCTCCTGTTGTCACACAAAATACAACTACCTATTTAAGACTGAGTAGCATATTACACATTTTCTTTACTCCTCAACGAACAGACAGAACTACTTCCATTCCTCGGCTTCCATGGTGAGGAATAACATGAGCAGAGTGCAGATGCCTCTTCATGTGCCCTTTGTATATACACCCATTTGCAGGATTGCTGGATTGCAGGAGCACTATTTTAGTTTCTGTGGGTTTTCCATCCTGTTTTTCATGTGGATGTATTAATAACATTCCCACCAACAGCGCAGTGCATGACATTTATGATAATACAAAAAAAAAATTGGGAGATTGGGAACTTCTTTATGGGCATATCTTAATTTGACCTAAAGCACATATACATATTTTATGGGTCAGAGATCTTATCTCCAATAGTCGTGTTTGCTCATTCACAAACGAAGACTGCTTTCTTTACTTCTGGTCCCTCAGGTATGGATGCAAGAACCCTGACAGACACATTCAGAGCCCAAGTCAAATTCCAAGGCAAGCATCAGGTTACCAGTGTAATTCATACCGTTTACTGTTGAAAATGTCCCTGGGTTGCTCACACTCTGTCTACAAATAAAGAAACTTGGGGGAAAAAAATGTCAACCAGCTTCCCCAAGGACTCAGAACTCCTGGCAATCATATGCATAACAAGTGGACAAACAGCCCTGGGGATTTGCTGGAACATGAAAAACACAGGTTTTTGTCCTTCTGAGGACTAAATTTTGTGTCATCCAAAAATCCTCAAGCTTTCCTTAACCCTTGACAAACTGTACAACCAAATAAGAAGAGCTTAGAAAAAAATCAAATGATCAAGGGCATTGAGGTTGGATATAAGGAATATCCTTCCTTACACATATCAATTTGTGCTAACAGGGTCACAGAACTATCATAATGGGAACATGGGGAAACAAAACTGATTATTTACTACAGTTCTTTGATAAGGATTTTAAACAGCTGTTAGAGGTTCTATAACTTAGATATATGATCTATTATGTAACTCCTACATATAAAGAGATTTGGCTCTAAAAATGCTAAGTGTTAGTATCACCTAACAATATGGTCACTAATAGCTCTGAGACAGAGTTCAAAACCTGGGGGAGACATTATTTCACCTGATTTTCATGATATGTTAATAAGGAAAAGGAGATACTATTGGCCATAGAGTGAAAATGTTGAGCTTGGGTCCCCTTTCCCATTGATAGGTATTGGGAATTCTGTAAGATTATCTGGCATTCTGCAAGTCTCTTCAGCTCTTCAATTAACTTCATCCATGTGAAAATTAGGAATCCATCACCTTCTTTCTTAACCCCATTGATTACTGGAAAAACAGGTCAAGAGATACTAGATGGGAAGCTTTATTTATATAAACTAATAAACTCCTAGGTAGGGTTTTATCTGCATTATTTGTAAGATTTATCTCATGTTTAGTCCCTGCCCAGCAAGAAGAAAAAAAAACATTTTACGTATGTTGTTATTGGCTTCAATATGGCAACCTTCCTGTCAGCATGAAGCCTAACATAGCAACTAAAAAAGGAGAACCCCAAGCTACTTAACACTTTCATGAAGTGTGTAAACGCTTTGAGGAAGCCAAGAAAACACTGTCAAAGTTGCAGGTGGTAAAATTATCAATTTCATCTAGGCTAATTTTAATAAGTTCCTTTTAAGATGGCGTTTTACTACACCCACATAGCCATTTGAAAGGTGTTTTCATAAACACTTCTCTTTTATGGGTGCCAATCATTTTTATCATCTCCCCATGATCCACAGAAGTTAACAACATCCTTTTTCCATATCTTAAAAGTCTTCATTTAGTACTACTAATTGTCGGTCCTGTCTTTTCTACTCCATGTGATCTACCAGACATTCCTCAGAGTTTTGTTTCATAGCATGGAGGTTTGTGGACTGGGCTTTTCCTTTTGCTCCTCCATTTTGGGTCACATCAGGGCTACTTCTGTGAAATTCAATTAGAGCCTTATAATAGTTCTCTATAAATTTCATTACTTCAAAAACAAACAGTAAGATCTTGAAAGGAGCCTACAACTGCTGGCAAGAATTTATTAACACTTTGTCAAAAAACATGGGTTATTTTCTCTCTTAAGCAGATCAATCAAGCCTACTTCAATTGGTGAGTCCCTCAGCTCTCAGTATTGAACACACACTTGTCTTGGCCCCTAAAACATGTTTAAAAATAACACCTTGGTTCATCATAGCCATGACATGCTTCAGAAAATTTCCCCCATTTACTTGGAAAACAAAAGTCACTTTTCATTCAGCATAATAGTAATCTAGCAACCATAAAAGAATTAGCTTTAAAATTGGATTATTTTGGAATAGAGAGCCTTGGGAGAAAGAAAATTCTGTAATTTTAACAAGATTTAAAGCTCATTTGCTATACTCCTTAGCAAACAGCAAACGGGAAGCCAATTCAGCAAATCAGTGCAATTCTGAGCACATGAAAAAGCAAAGAAACACACAAGTAAAGCAAAATGATCAAAATTGGGAAATGTCAGCATCTAAAATTTATCTCTGAAATCAACAACCTGCTGTGTACTCTCTCTCTCTCTGTCTCTCTGTCTCTGTCTCTCTCTGTCTCTCTCTCTCAGTGTATGTGTGTGTTTAACAAGTAATAAATTAAAGAAAATTCTTTATTTCAGGAAATAACTATAATTTCAAAGCCACTACATTAAAAAGTAGTAATAGCAGCAATGAAAGAAAGGTCAACACACATACAGACACAAGCACACACACACACACACACACACCATTTTCACAGAGAGAGACAAACAGAGACACAGACACAGACAGAACAGACACACACATGCAGATATAACAACACAGACATACATAAAGATAAGCATACACAGAGAAAAAAACAGACACAAACACACAGAGAGACAAACAGCCACATATAGAGAGACATAAATAGCACACATACATATGTACACACACACACACACACACACACACATGTACACACACACATATATACACACACACACAAGATGTGCCAAATTCACCTAGAAAGCATTTTATTGCCTTTAAATCCTAGTGCCTAAGTACTTCTGAAATCGCTGCAATATTCACACAGAGGGACTTAGGAGTAAAACATTAAGATTAAATGACAGCTTCCTTAGGGCAGACATTATAACATTTATGGGCAAAAATGAGGTCAATGGAGGAATATGACATCCAGAGTGGTTAGTACCTAGTACAGAGAACTTTAGATACTCTGAGGTAGAGAGGAAGACCAGATAAGCACCAACATAATATAAAATTGTTATTTTAAAAAAATTAAATGCACCACTTTGAACAAGTATATAAAGTTTCACTATGTGGTTATTGGTATTTACACCAATGCCTCTTTGTGGGGCTTTGCACATTTTCTTCTTAATTGAAGAATAATTGAAAAGCAAATCACCATGCCTCTCAATGGAGTCAAACTTCTTTTCAGTACCAATTCACTGCCCTTGGCATGCTTGCTTGAAAGACTAGCTGGCTTACCAATATGGCAAAAACTTTGTTAGTATTTACACAACAATAAAATTTCTAGCAATCATGTCAGTTCTATTTACTGTGCATCTATGTCCTCAGCATCAGAAGCATCACTTTTCCTAGCAGAGAAGTGATATTTCTGTCAGCTTCAGAGGAGTAGTAGATGACTGCAAAGTGAATTTCCCATTCATATTTTCTTACAATGAATATTTGCATGATGCTTTATGGTTTACAAAGAGCTGTTCTTATACATGATCCTTCCTAATTTTGCTCATTCCCAGGATGTTCCATCAAAGTTCTGTTAAGTTTTCTTTTACCTTATTTGTTTGTCTCACTACCACTGTAATCTTCAAGTGGCATGCCTTGTACTCAAGGAAAAACAATCTCTCAAAGACCACTAAACACTGAATTATAACACTCTATTTCATTCCTTAATTTATAAATGGTTAAGTTAAATATACATTTCTGGCCATGGGTTCCAGTCTTTGAAACTAGAAGTCAGCAAGAATTATCACCACTAAAAAGATATAATAGATCTAATAAAAAAATCAGTCTGAAATGTTTCTTTTTACTGGTTTTCATTCAAAAATGCCCTCTTGCAAAAGTAATTGCCCTAAAAGAAATTTGAAGCTAAGGTCACACTTAGAACTGGGCACCTACAATAACCTATGTTCAAACATTGAAATTTGAGTTGGCCATTCATGAAATTGTTAATAGGCCATTAAATCATACGTTTGTCTTTTCATCCTTCCTTAAAAATTATGGTGACCTTAAAAAGGAGTTGTCCTGGCATTTGGGACCCCATATTTCAATAACTCATGATCAGCTCTCTGAGATCAATGATCTTACCACAGTAATAATTACTCACCCTAATTCTGTTCCTTCAGGGTTGAGCTTATCAACCAAACTGAGGTTCTACTACTATGTTGTAGTATAGTTCTGCATGTATATGGGCCTTTTGATGATATCTGATTATACTGATACAATGAAATGTTGTGTTTGTATGTTTTTTTCCACTTCAAACATACAACACTGATTATATATAAAACATTAGCAATCATGCTTGCAAGATTCATTCACTTAAACTGGATTGTCCCAAAACCAGCTCTGAGAACAGTTCACACTATATGCCAACAGTTCACTAAAACATGGGCAGGGGTCCTTATTGTCAGAGTTGGAGTGTTTTATTGATACTTCTGAGTTGATAATCTACTGTGGCATCTATGAGTTCTGGATAGTTTAAGGCACCAACCCATTAGATATTGTTAGTGACATTTAAGATACATTTTTCCCTCCATACTCAAACTACCCTGAAAGCAACCACACACTCAGGCGTAAGTCTCCTGGATGATTCTTAATCTGAAAAGGGTGACTATCAAGAATAACCATAACATATTTAATGGGTTTTTCTCCACTGATGAAATGAGTCAATTCAAGCTGAATTCAAAGTACAAAGGCAAGTTTACAGGAGATGCTCTCAAGTAAGGTCATGGTTCCTAAGGAATGGGACCAGTGAAATCACTGTGCAGACAGAGAGACAGAGGTAGGGGTGGGCACATGCATGTAGGGAGAGAGAAATGCAGAGAGAGTAGAGAGATAGAGATACATAGATAGATAGATAGATAGATAGATAGATAGATAGATAGATAGATAGATAGATAGATAGATAGATAGATAGAGAAAGAGAGAGAGAGAGAAAGAGAGAGAGAGAGAGAGAGAGAGAGAGAGAGAGAGAGAGAAGCACAAAGTGTCTGGACTGTATATGGAATAACTTTGGGGTTGGTGAAGTGTGAAAGTTCAGGAAAGGAGACTGAGCATGCCAGCTATACCTTGTAACAGAGAGGGACTAAGAGATGCTGGGAGAACTTGGAAGCCAAGTCTGCTTTGATATGTTAAATAGGCACCTTCATGGCTTTTCCTGGGTCTGAAACTCAAAAATATTCATACTGAGAAAAAGTATAAATGTATGCATATAAATAGATGGTTACATATCACATCAATGTATAGCACATGGTAACAAGTAAACACTAAGGAAATTGAAAAGCAAAACAGAAAAATAATGATTCTGACTGAGGTACTGAGGAAGGTAGAAGGAACTTTAAATGTTATACTACTTGTGTAGGGGCTTTGGAATGAGAACATGGATGGCCCACTGAGGGAGGAAAAGCAACTAAAATGGGAACAAGTGTGGAGATGCAATGGAACTGAGGTGAATGGAAGAATGTGGGTTGTTTTATCCATCCTTAGTTTTAAACACATCAAAGAGTTAAGTTTATAGTCCCATGTAAAACACAAAGACTCAAAATTATTTGTAGTGTTGAAATCTATATGAAAGCAAGAAGATCATGTCAACCCAATAACCACAGATCTAAAATTAACATTTAGTCATGTAATTTGAAGACCCTGTGAACTAATGTTCTTTTTCTTAATTATTAATCATTCCATTCATTTACATCTCAAAGGGTATCCCACTTCCTGGTTACCCCTCGACCAAATCCCCATCCCACATCTGCCCTCCCCTTGGCCTGTGTGAAAGTGCTCTCCCCACCGACCTATACTCTCCTGCCTATGTTTTTAAAGAATTTTCATTCAAGCACCTAAGGCTAAGAATACTGTCAGGGAAGACCAATCAAGGAACTGGGCTCATCCAAAAGTATCAGAAATCTGAGAAAAAAAGCACTCATACTAAGTGAGAGGCCTTGACTTCATTATATCTTAGCCATCTAGTACAGGAGTGGAGGATAGAATCGGAAGTTACTAACACTATGCTAGGACCTTGAGAAATGAGGCAGAATGCATACTTTCAATAAGTAGGGTGGGAGGCAAGCTAGCTTAGAGGCGGAGTCATTGTTGATGCAAACCAACATTTGATCAATAGCACTACCTTAAGTTTCTCTCCCCTAAAAATCTATCATGGTTCACAGGTATAGGCGAAAGAAACATCATAACCAGGCTGTATATGTCATAGCACTTATTGTAGTGGTGCATAAGGAAACATTACTGTTCCAAACAATCACAAAGCTACTCATCTGTGATCCCAAGAAGTATTTGTCAGCAGGTCTTCCGTCTCTTAGATAAGATGTTTTGCAGAGTCATCTCTTATTGGGCTCCTTTTTGAACTCAACAGACTTGTCCACCTTTTGGTCTTCTTTCTTCTTGAGTTCCTTGTGTAATGTGGGTTGTTCTTCCTGTAATTC
>NW_022196903.1:7717611-7751486 GCF_008632895.1 Mastomys coucha
TTTGGAGGGGAAACCGGGAATGGAGAAAGTTACATGTAAATAAAGAAAATATCAAAAAAAATAAAAAAATAAAAAAAAACAGACTTTTCCTGAAATATTTTTCTCTCAGTCTCTGCATCACCACATTCTAAATTTCTTCCAATTTCAATGACCAACTCCTCTCAAGTTCCTCTGTGAGTACCCTAACTATTGGTATGCCTGACCCCAAGTCTCAGTCTTTTCTTGGTATTTACTTAATTACTCTTTTTTCCTCTTCAGTGATCCTCAAACGTGTCCCTGGGACCAGCAGGAGATATCATCTAGAGGTATTAAAAATGAAAATTATCAAACCTTATCCTAACCCAAATTAATTAAATACCTGGAAATTAGTACTTGGAAATCTGTCTTGGCAAACCAGGTCTCAGCGTGATTCTGGTGCATACAGATACTTGAGGACAACAGCTATAGATTATTTCATTCAGGCATGCACACACACACACACACACACACACACACACACACACATACACACACAAATCATTATATGAGTCAAGCTCTTATATCCCTCATCTAATGCCCATCTTAGATTCCAGATGGTACATCCAACTGTTACACTGACCTTCCTTCCCACTTAGTTGATTACCAGAACAGACTTAAAACTAGCTACTTAGAAATCTCAATTATCCTTTACTCTCCCATCGTCATCTCACTATTTCTCAGTAAATTATGTAATCATTTTACCAATAGTTCTAATTAAAAACCCAGAATTTGTATTACTCCTCTATTTCAACTCTTTTCCTTACCAAATTTATTGGTAGTACTTCCAACTTTACCAAAATTATGTGTCTAGATCTAATTATTTTCATCTTATCATCTCCACTACTATTGCCTTAATCTAAAATTCTATCCCCAGAGAAAGGAGCAGCAAAATCAGAAAAATGGATCAGGAAAGAGACTTTGAGGGAAAAACATAGAAAAATGTATTATCACAAAATCGGCAAGGTGAGGTTAGGTACAAAGCAATAACCAATATAAATCTTCACAGAATGAGGGAAGAGAAAAACTTGTGAAGCCTAAGAAGTGAAGACAAGATTTGAGAGGAATGAAAGGGGAAGCTGATAATTAGCCTTGATTTCAGAAAGTTAGCTCTGAGAACTCTACTAAGAACAAATAAATGATAGAGGGTGTGAAGAGGAAGCAAAGGTTAGAATAGTTATCACAAAGAAAGATGAATGCAAAATAATGAAAATCAGAAATAAACCACTATACAGTGAATTTATATTCTGAAGTATATAGCTATGTCTGCCTAGAAATGTAATCACATTTTTTTCATGATACCTTCCCAAATGATCAATATATCTGTATATTAATAGACAAAAATTAGAGGAATTATTTTATTCTTTTATTATTATTTTATTTTATTACTATTTTGTTTGAACTGCTGAGGAAACTGAAGAATATGGATTTGTTATCACAGAAAATGATATAATAAAAATACAGTCAGCATAATTTTAATTAGGCGGTAACTATTTATATTGCTCTTTAAAAAGACACCTACTCAAAATGAAAGTTAGAGAGAAAGAGAGAAAGAAAGAGAAAAAGAAAGAAGCCTACTCTAACATCAAAACAATCTAGAAAAAAATCAAAGTGTCAGATAAATTAAAACTGACAAGAGAAAATGACCCTCATCAAAAATAATAAACTTTAGCACTAAATTATTACATGAAAGCAGAATAAAATATTCATAGGTCTCACATATTTGTTTATATGTAAAGAAAATACATTAATCAAAATGTCTGTGCAGCTATAAATATGCAGTTCAGTAGTTTCCTGTTGATGTTACATCTGGTTGCAATATAAACTGAACAAACACAAATCTACTTCTACATCATAGTCCAAGAGAAGAACAGTGGGGAGTGAGTGCATGGATGAAGGCTAATGCCTTCCATCTACAGAGAGCATAAAGATAACTGCTCTTGTTCTTAAGGTTACAACTATTTTTCTACACTTTAGTCTAATTAGTTAGTCAGTTATTTAGTTAATTTACTAAGACTGACCCCATGGTAGGTATCTGTCTACAAACCTGTGGGACCTGGGTCTCTCTCCTGCTGCCTGGGGCTCTTGGCCACTGATACCTGAGTCTCTCTGCTGCTGAGGCCTGGATCTGCATGGAGTGTTAGTTTAAAAGGAGGTAATGAATAAGTGCGATATTTTAGTATAGGAAAGAGAGAGTAGGCTGGTCATGTAGAGAGAAAGAAAGGAGAGGGAGGAGAGGAGAAAAGTAGGAGAGAGAGAGAAAGAAAAGAAAGGAAGCAAGAGAACAAGAAGGCAAGAGAGAGAACAAATGCAAGAGAGAGAGGAATGAAGCAAGAGAGGAAAGAGGGCAGGAGAAGGGTCAGAGAGCAAGAGAGAGGGGAGGGGGCAAACTGCCCCTTACATTGTGTGAAGCGAGGCACTCTGTGGGGCAAGGCATGCCTGGCTGTGGTTAATTGACTGGGGGTAGGGTCCAGCTAGAATGCTGGGAGCTTGGGGCATTGTCTACCTGATAGAACACACATCTCCTGTGGGACAGCTGTGAGAGGTTGTGACTGAAACAGGGGCCGAAGATTCAGGAGTTCTGGCTGAACACTTGCCATCCCTTGTGAGCAGAAATTGCCCACTGGGTGCTTTGGGGTTCTAGGCCTAGTACTCAGTTGTGCCTAGGCTGCCTGAACAGACCACTGCCGTACACACACCTGCTACTTTTACCAAAGCAGTCAGTCTGTAGGCAATGAGCTATGGGAATCCTTCACAGACAGAGAATAAAGAACCAAATGAGGATGGTCCACATCACTGCAGGAGTCAGAGAAATCTAAGATCAGACAGGCAAGGTGAAGGAGGTGTTTCCACACTAAAGGGTAGGGTACTTCTATGCCAGTTTCTTTTAGTACCCTAAATTCCTTGAGTAAATGCTACTCACAATGAAGTCTGTGGATAGGGACCAGTCCAGAAATATTATTATTCATGGTTCAAGTTAAAATATATTTAGAAGCTTCTGTATATTAATTTGAAGTAATTAAAGGTCTGTTGAATCACGTAATAAACAATGAAGAGTTGTATCCAGTTTATCTATTTCATTATTCAAATAATTCATGTTATTTCATTTTAAAATATTAATCTATAACAGATTGAAAATTAAGGAAATAAAACTGATCTTTGAATAGATGCCTGTACAAAAATATGTTCATGATGCTGACAGTAGTGTCATTTATGACTACTAAATTTTGGAATCAACAAAGATGTCTTCCAATAGACAGATATGAACAGATAAGTAAACATGTCCCAAGAATGAAATATTATTCAATGAGAAAAAGAATGAAGTAACAGGCCACTCAAAGATATAAATGAAATTTAAATGCAAATTATTGAGTGAAATAAGACAAGAATAAAGAAACCCGTACATTCATTCTAATAATACAGCATTCTAGAAAAAGCTATACAATAGAAAAAGAGGTTGCCAGAGCCTAACCAGAAGGGAGGGAGAAGTAGATGATTCCCAGAAAAAAAAAAGTTAGGGAAGTGAAACTATACTGTATAGCACTACATTGATAGATATATGTCAGCATATATATGAAAACACACAGAGATGTGCACAGCCAGGAATGGCCATGAAGATGGAGCCATGGAGTTTGAGTTGTAATGATATGTCAGTGATGTTTTCCAGTTGTGGGATGATGGTGGGTAAAGCTGTCCATATGTGGAGAGAGACTATATGGTGAATTGCCTTATCTTCCACTCAATTTTCTGTAATCCTAAAACATGTTCCTTAAAAGATTGTTTCTTTTTTCAATTGATCCATTTCAATTGACCCAAAAAAGTTGATTTGAGGGATACTGATCCAGAATCAGTGTCTCTTACCCAGAATCAGCATCTACTAGATCCTCCCACCATATGAAATATAATGGAATCCCCTTATCAAACTCAAGACACATGAGAGCACAAGACTAATTACTAACTGCAAAAAGAAAAAGACTTGAATATTTAATGACCAAAGTCAAATACTTTAGAAATACACAAGATAAAATATGAAAACTTATTACAACTCAAGCCACAAAGTTGACAAGAATCATTAATAAAATGAATGTTACATCACATTTTTATCTTTGTGGATGACTATATATATACTTACTACATTTCCTTTTCAGTTAGCTTGTCCATTTCCCTTGCAAATACAGAAAAATGATGGCTTTGAGGAGGTAACATTTATTGTCTGTTTTGTTCCTCACAATATTCAAAGTTTCATATGGCTCATTCATTCCCTTCCTTCCCCACTTTCTGGAGCAGACAGTGCAATAACACCATTGTACGGATGGGAAGATGGAGGCACAAAAATATATTTTGATCACATGGCTCTTAAGTGGCTGTGTTTAGAAATAAAATGCTTAATGTATTTGAATCACCTTCATTCTTTATCAGTAGATATAATAAAGGAATGTGGATGGATCTGGGAAACATTATGATCAAGCAAAATAAGCTAGAGACAGAAAAACAAATACTATATGTCATATTTGGAAGTCAAACATTCAACTTCAAAGAAAGAAGGGTAGAACAGTGTTTAACAGAGGCTGGGAAGGGGAAGTGAGAGAGAAATGGTAAATGAGCACCACAAAAGAGGGTAACTATAATTCAGTATATAG
The DNA here is from genome assembly GCF_008632895.1 of Mastomys coucha. Lineage (NCBI taxonomy): Eukaryota > Metazoa > Chordata > Mammalia > Rodentia > Muridae > Mastomys > Mastomys coucha. The sequence continues at coordinate 7,722,267 of NW_022196903.1, forward strand.
TATATTCTTCTACAAAGAAGAGAGAATTTCTTAATATCACTACCAAAAATGATATTTACTGTGACAGATATACTCATTTTTCTGGCTGATTTTTATCCATTATATTCATATGTCCAAATATTATATTAGTCCCACAAATATGAGTAATATCTTTTATAATTCAACCTTTTTTAATTCTTCAAAATCTAATAAAGAGCGTTTCATTTCCTTAGGTTGGTATTCTACACAAATAAATTTCAAGCCATACGTACATTGAAGAATTAAATATATTATATTGCAATAGGAATTGGAAATTTTTCCTCTAAAATAAGAGTATCAATTGACACTCGAGTCAGCTGACCACTGCAAGTACCGTTTACTCAGCCTATATGAAAACCACACATTATCACTCAAATGTCTCCTTGAACTTAATGATCAAAACCATACCATCATCATCATTATTGCTACAAAAATATTAACGCTGTGTTATTAAGATGCAGTTTACTGAAGATGTGCAGGCTATCTGGACTTAGTGAATTCTTTCTTCTCGTTTGGCACTGCCTGGGAAACTCTGGCACATACTGCATAGCCCATGCCTGCTGAGCTCCCAGAAAGTACTGACTCAGCTGTCACCCAGTTTGCTACTTTCTCTCGACCAGCTGGGAACATAAGTCTCTGGCTGGATCACTTCTTGAAGGGGATACACTGGAAAGGGGGGAAAAACATAAAAGAAGACTTCTCAACTCCCCTCCACCCTTCTCCTACCAGATATCTCATTTGCATGACATTTTTTCACCTGAGAGGCTGTTTGCCCTTTAAAAGGCATCTTGGCATTTGAGGTCCTCCAGCTATATTCTTTCTCTTCTTCCTCGGGCTGACAATTTTCCCGGAATTCAGAGAACAACCTTCACATTCGTGAAGTCTAAGGTTCACTGGTGATGCCAAATGAAACGGGAGCTAAGCATGATCAGCACTGTGCAACGGTTTGGCTCAGGCTATAAAATGTGGGCAGCTGCAGCACAGCAGAGGCTGTGGCCATTTCCCTTCTATTTTATGATCATCCGCGGTTTCCTTGCTTTATGCTTTCATTGCATCCTGGTCTAGCAGTCTGGAGCAGCAGGCTGGAGAGATAAGGCCGTCCAGTAATAAATAAACTAGAAGGTTAAAACCACAAGAAAGGGGATGTAGGAAATTGTGATGACAGGGCCATATGTTTAGCCTCGGATATGTGCTCGAAGAATAGTTGGGAGCCCTTTTCCGTCTTTTGAGAGGACTTCACATTTACACTACACTTATCATCCGAACATTCATAAATGCATATGCTTCACAGCCAGGGAAAGAGACAGCTTGACAGTGTATATTTCTTATGGCATGTTCTAGAAGGTAAAGTGCAAATGATAGTCACAGTTACAAGCGGCTTGCACTCAAAACAGCCACAGTGTACTGTATTATACAGAGGAAAAAATTAGGAAAATATCTATCTACTATTGATTGGACACCATAGACTATTCCCTGCAGTTACCTTAGATCCATAAATGTGGAGGTAACAAAATTTTGCAACTGTGTGATACTAACAAGTAGGAGTAAATTAAAATATGTTTACTTAATTAAATAATGTGATCATTTGATAAACGAATGTGGAATGAGGAGTGGTACTTGTTAGTATTCATTTTGTTATCAGTGACACGTGCAGGCTCCTATTGCAAACGCAGAAGAAAGGAGGTAGGGAATTGGCTGCCTAGATTTTTCACTTTAAGACCTCAGCTATCAACATGGATCTGAACTTCATTATTAAAAAAGTATATTTCAATAACTGTCTTGGGAGTGAAAGAATAATTAAATAAATGTTAAACATTTTCCTTATGCAGAAGAATATATCTTAATCAGTTTTACAATATTTAGGATTTTTACATTGTAGAGCACTCTTTTTCATATAAGTTTTGTGGCTATCTCAATACATTGCTTTGCATGACCAAAAGAAACAAATCCAGGCTGCAAAAATGCTAGGAATAAAGGGGCTGGCTGGGCAAGCCTTTGCTAAAGCACGAAGGCTCCCCCTTGTGATGTGAAGCAGCCTCCAGGATGGAGCAGGGACTTGTGCCAGATTCCTGTGTGTACGGGGACTGCTCCTCACTGACACTTAGTGTTTGTTTGAACCCATGCAGATCCCCTGCTACAGGTGAGAGCTCCTGTAGTCTACATAAAAAATAATTTAAAATCACTGGAAGCATACTATACCAATCAAAATAAATTCCAATGAATTAAAGTTTTAAATGCCGTGAATTTCATAGGGATTTTTTGATAGGTAAATTTATAGTCTTTTTCAGGGAAAAGACTTTCTAAATAGGACATAAAGGTCATGAGCCATAAAAGAAGCTGCTGGAAATAAAGCTTTCAAAATAAAATGCCTACACTTCACTTGAATGAAATTCCTCAAACTAAAATGAATGGAAATGCCACACACACAAAAATTAGCCTGGTACAGAAATGGATAATCCCTGCAAACCTAGAATTCCAGGTTGGGGCAAAAAAAGCAAAAGTTACATGGTCAAGACTTTCTAGGGCTGTAAGAAACCCAGTTTCAATGCAAAAATCACAGTATATGCAACAGTTCAGTACTTACTACACTTACCCAAGTTTCAAGTCCCAAAATGTTTAATAGAGAGACAAGTATCAATGCTTGACTACAATCCCAGAATTCAGAAGGCCTGAGGCAAAAAGCTGCCCTGCTTGAGGATAGGCTAAAATATGAGTGATACATTGTTTTGAAAGGACACAAGGAAGGAAAGAAGGAAGGGAGGAAGGGAAGGAGGAAGAAAGGAAGGAAAGAAGGAAGGAAGGAAGGAAGGAAGGAAGGAAGGAAGGAAGGAAGGAAGGAAGGAAGGAAGGATGGAAGAATGGAAGGAAGGAAATTAAGAAACAGCTAAACATATGTACAGTAGAGGATGGCCAAGTCGGTGGTCAATGGGAGGAGAGGCCCCTGGCTCTGTGAAGGTTCTATGCCCCAGTGTAGGGGAATGCCAGGGCCAGTAAGCAAGAGAGGGTGGGGTGGTGAACAATGGGAGGGGGGAAGGAGGAAATAGGGGTTTGTTCTTGTTGTTGTGTTTTCTTTTTTGTTTTGACTTTTTTTTTTTTGAGGGGAAACTGGGAAAGGAGATATCGTATGACATGTAGATAAAGAAAATATCTAATAAAAAAAGAAGAAACAGCTAAACATCTCTTTGGGTCTACCTTGCTTACAATAAAGAATAAATAAGTATTAAAAGCAAGCAGCAAGCCAGAGAAAGAAAAATTCAGACTGCTTCGTTTCTAATCTTCCAAATGAGTGAAAACTCTCACTTTTCTGACATTTTGAAATCTATAAATCTGCAAATATAACTTAAGATAACTTTTGTAGCACATTAATGTTATCTTGTTAATGACATAAAGGTTTGGGAGATGGTTCAGTAGGTAAAGTGATTACCAAGTAAGAATGAAGACCTGAACTCAATCCTCCAAAACCCATTTTTAAAGAGGTAGGCATGGTAATTCTAGCCAGGAACACCAATACCAGCAAACAGAGGCAGAAGAATCCACTGAGCTTGTGGACAGCCAGCCTTGTCTAAAGAGTGAGTCAAAGACAAGTGAAAGACCCTGTCTCACACAAACAAGGTTGACCACTCTTGAGAGGTGATGCCCAAGGCTGACCCTTGATCTCCACATGCACACATAGGAATATGCATGCCAATGTTCACAAATACACATTCAAAGAGCTTTTATATGAACTTAAGATTACTTGGTATTTCTCTATTTAAAAGAATGTGCCATTGCTCTCAACTATCACAGTGACAATGATATGATATCCTGTGATATCCTTCCCCAGAGATATCAAAATGTGAAAGGCACCATATTACATGTCTTATATTCAATATCTCCCTTAACTTTTTTTCCTTTATAATCTATATTTTATTTATGAGTAAACCAAGAAAAATGATTCACCAATGATTATGAACTGCCATAAAATCTCTTCACAATTAAAAACAAAGCACTTATCTTCACAAATGGAAATCACTTTTTTTTTTTGTTTTTTTGAGACAGAGTTTCTCTGTGTAGTAGCCCTCTGTAGACCAGGCTGGCCTCGAACTCAGAAATCTGCCTGCCTCTACCTCCCAAGTGCTGGGATTAAAGGTGTACACTACCACTGCTCTTCTGGAAATCACTTTTGTGGAGAAAGCCAGATTCATGACATATCGCATACCCTCCTGATGGTAGCTTAGAGCTAAAACATCATTATCATAATGTCCAATGTTGTCTAAAGTGCTATTGGCTATGTTGTAATGTACTTCTGTGCCTCTTTTAAAATGCCTCATGGATTGATAACCAGCCTATTTGATCCATGCAGAATGTCCACCACCCCATACACAGCAGAAGACACCAGAACTCAATAAACCTAGGAAAGAGTGAGAGAACTACTAAGAAATATCCACATGACTTGCACCTAGTTACATTCCAGCAATGGTTTAAATAAGAACCTATCAGTCTTTAGCAGTCTGATTTTATTCAACTTTTCTGTAAATCCCTTATGTTCGTTTATATATTGTTTTTGATATGTTCCTCTTACAAGCTTTTTTATTAAATTACTCTGTTTATGTTCCTCTATTTAAAGCTTGAAAGTCTTAAACTGTACCCAAGTTTTCCCTTATCATGCTACAAACTCCAGATACTTCAAACACCCAAGATTTATCAGGATAAATTGCTACTATGTGGAAGCATGAGCAAAGAAGGAAAGCACAAGCAGAAACTGACTTAGTTGCATCCCCATTGCTAAATCAAACACAATTGAGAGAGTTAACTAATTTTAAAAAGTGTTTAATCGATGTCAGGGGTAAAAGTTCCTGATGGAGGTGCAGCTGGTAGCTTACATCTTTATCCATAGTCATCAGGCAGTGTGAAAGCATGAGGAATCCCCATGGCCACTAGGCATCCCCCCACACCACACACAGAGACACAACCTACACACACACACCACATACAGGTAGATAGATAGATAGATAGATAGATAGATAGATAGATAGATAGATAGATAGATAGATAGATAGGGAGATAGATAGGGAGATAGATAGATAGATAGATAGATAGATAGATAGATAGATAGATAAGGAGATAGGGAGATAGAGAGATAGGGAGATAGGGAGATAGATAGACACAGATAGACAGACAGACAGACAGACAGAGAGATAGGGAGATAGATAGACATAGACAGACAGACAGACAGACAGACAGACAGACAGACAGACAGAGAGATAGGAAAATGAACTGTTGGCTTGTCTCATGTCAGCAGATAAGCGGTGGCAAGTCTAGATAGTACTGGATGAAGAAAGGTTGTTCCTCTATGAAAAGTAGTTTTCACTGCAATACTGAAATCAAGTCAACTCATCTTGTTCTTTGTTGGGTACGTTTGTTGTGTTACTGAGAAGCCACACACACTGGCTGCTCCCAGTAAGTACCCTGATACTCTAGCAGAAGCTGGGCTCACAGATGTGCCATGTACCTGAGCCACAGAATTGTTCCTTCTTTTAACTTTTAGAATATTCTTGTTTGAATTGTTGCTCGGATTTAGGCCCGTTTGTCTTCATAGTACATCTTTGCTCTCAATGAGACATTTTTCAGGTGTAGCATCAATATTAGCATCTGTCCCTAAGTAAGGGATTTTTCTCATAAAATGAATGTGGAACTGTGTTCTTTCCCCCTTCATTTTAGTATTTGCTATGAATTCTAAACTAATAATATATACCTAATAATAATGTGATATAAATAAGCTCAGAATGGTAGTTTCACTAGTTAATGGAATAGGATTTGACAAATGTTTGTCAAGTAAAGCTTAACACTTAAGAAAACCCTTCAAACACTAAGCCTGATTGAAATGTTTCTATTTGATTTTTATAATTTTTATTAAAAATTAAACTAAATAAAATAATACTCTTGTTTCTCTAAAGTATTACATATAAAAAGATGAAATTAACAGAGATGGCCAGGGATTTTAATTACACATTTTAGAATACTCTGTGATAATTCTCATGTATATTTAATATGGATAGAATATAGAAAAGTCTGAGTTTATCTTAAATGTGCAGGGGTCTGGGATAGTGTTACCAAGTTACTGCTGTGTGGCAAATCTTAAAACAAAATACTCACAATTATCCATCTCTGAGGATTGTGCATGGTTACTATGGAAGGCAGAATTCTAAGACGACACCCAGATTCCAGCCCCACTGTGCAAGCCCTTGTGATTCACACCTATTACGAGTATGAGTCAAACTATACATATGATGGGGTGGCCCATCCCATGGGTATGTCACATGACACAATTGACTTTAAGAATGAAACTGTATAATGGAGTAAAAAGAACTAAAGGTGTTGGGAGATGATGAGTGAGCATAGTAGAGTACAGAACATGAAGAGGAAGAACTAAGACTAAAGACTTTGAAAAGGCCATATGGAAACATAATACCATAGAAACTTCCTAATGTACATACTTATAGACATATATAAAGAGTTTAAATGGAGTTGACCTATAATGGCAGGAGATGGGGCAACATCTCTCCTAGACACTATAGGCCAGGTATAGAATACTTCTTTTGGAGTTGGCTGTCATTGGGGTCCCATTGGCCCCCAAGCACTTAGGTTATTGCCACTTTTCTTGGCTACCCTCAAGAACTTAAAAGTAAACCATGTTGCCAGGCAGTGGTGGCACACACCTTTAATCCCAGCACTTGGAAGGCAGAAGCAGGCGGATTTCCTAGTTCGAGGCCAGCCTGGTCTACAGAGTAAGTTCCAGGACAGCCAGAGCTACACAGAGAAACTCTGTCTTGAAAACAAAAAACAAAAAAAACAAAACAAAGCAAAGTAAACCATTTTGCTGAAATCACCACAAACTTGAGCTGTAGAACACTGAGAAATCAAGCCAGTGCCAACCTAGATGCTTCACTAGTTTTCCTAGTGCTGTGAGGTGCTTTGCCATGAGACTGTGGGGTTAAGGTAATTATTAGTCATAAGCAGATGTTAACCCTGTGATCTATAATAATGACCAGCCTGGCAAGTAACATACCCACTGCTCCAATAGTGGAGTAAAACCTGTGGGAGTAACCAAACACTTCCTGATTATAGGTAAAGCTCATTCTACAAGATTGAATCAATGACCGGCACTGTAAACAGAGCCAAAAACATGTGGTTAGGCATGTCATAGGTCCCTAAGGAGAACCTACTATTACTATTATTCTGCTAAGTGGATGTAGTATTAAACTGACTTCTAATGACAACACAATAGCTTCCCAGCCCTCATCAAAGAAACTTCCATTTGCAGCACACGGTGATTAAAACAGACTCACAAAGTTCCTTCCATTGATGAGGAGCAATTAGCAGTGTGCAGCTTGTAAAACAGAAAGGCATCTTCCTCCAAGGATATCCTGGGAGGCTGTCTGTGCTTCAGTACATGGTCCTACACCTCTCTGCACATGACTGTGAAGCACTAAGTGGACTCTTTGTCTTTAAAAGACAAAAGAGAGGGAAAAATCACGAAACTATCAAGATCCATAAAACATCATAGAAATGTGTAATTCAAATGCACTTGCCTTACGCTAAAACATGATCTGATCACACATTTACTTGACAAGATATTACAAATACAAAGCTCATCATTACTAATTTTAGCAAATATTGTGCTTCAATTTAAAAGAAAATAAATGGAGGGGATTTTTGTTATGCAAAAAAAAAATGTATAGTTCTGTCATATTGATCCTTTCTTCATGGCTTCAGTGGATCCTCAAGGTCAACCTCAGGCAAAAATAGAAGGGTAAGATCCACATTGCCAGGCTTCTATGCTGTCCAGTTTTTACGCAACATGGGCAGCAGTCAGCAGATGATAACCTGCCGCCCTCTAATCTAGCTGCTGACACTTAAGAGATCACTGGAGAACCTACAAGTTTAAAGACTCTCTTCCAGAATGTTTAATGTGCTTTTTAAAGGTGAACTCCAAGATTTACCTGCAGAGGGGATAAAGATCAGGCCCAGGGTCCCGCAGCAGCCAGCACGACACTATTAACATCAAATACAAGACATTCCTTATACTACCTTAATTATCAATGCTAATAGGAGAAGCACAGGGCAATAAATTCAGGCTACAGTTGGCAAAGGAATGCTAGTTTTCATGTTCCATTTCTAAAGACATTATATTCTTATTTAACTTTAAGTGTCCTTGCTTGTTCTTTCAGACTAGTTCTTGATATAATTTGCAAAGCTCTTCTTGAAGTAAGAAGCTAAAGATGGCTAAGTTTTAACTCATACTTAATCTTCTCCAACACTTGCTGCCAACCCTCATAAGAAATACTGTGGTTCCGCCCTTGCGTTGAGGAGGGTTTCCTGTGATGTTTTGATCTGGTGGGATGCTTACACACATGATACTGTGTTTATAAGACACTGCCCTTTTCGTTTTACTCAGAACAAACCTTACAATATAGAAACTTACTTATCACTCTTTTCTCTTAACAAAATTTCAAAATTCTGCTAGCTGATGTCTCTATAACAAAGTCTCCTTGGTTTGGATAGCAATTTCATGGATATTCAGGGTGTCACGCAGACTTGAGCCTCACAGACAGGTGCCCACATATATAGACCTGGACAATGACTCTGGATGAGGTTATGTTACAATCAAAAATTTTCTGAACAAGCTTCAACTGTTGTCTTATTTCCAATCCCATGAGCCATCTAGAGTGTACCAGCACATTCAGACTTATAAATCCCATAATCACCATGCAAATGGAATTATATAACATACTCTATTTAAATCTATATTTATTTAAAATAGATATTTGAAAATCATAATTTCCACAAAAAAAATAAGACACAAATCAACAGAGGTACTAAAACCTTGGCAGAAGAACAGATGTGGTTATAGCAGCCATTCTGCATCTAGAACCCCTTTCTAAGTTTTCCAGTCACTACCCTCCCCAACTACCTCTTTGCCAGGTTTCAGTGGCCCACATTCCAGCTAAGCCAATCTACAGAAGTCCTCACTAGTTTTTCTCATCTGCCTCATGCCCTTCAGGCTCGTGTCAACCCCTAAGCGATTCCTTAAAATACCTTAAAGTTTTCTTTAATATGTGGACAGTTTTTTTTTTTCAGAAAAAAAAACACATTTCCTTCTTTCTCCTGTGTGTGTGTGTGTGTGTGTGTGTGTGTATGTGCATGTGAGTGTATGTGTGTGTGTTTACAGAACTTTGTGTATAGTCATTCACTGTGATGAATACAATTATATGTGGGAAGGGCTGCACCCTAAGCACATGGTTTTAAAAATGGAGCAAAATTAAAAACTAAATAACTGTGTCTTATTAGTAGTTGTTTTGCTCAGGAAACTATTTTCCCCATTTGCTACTTGCTTTTCCCAGCTACCACTGCTCTTCCCATAGAAACCTTTCTCAGACAACCAGCAGCAGCCATCACAATTTGACATATCTTATGTATTTATCACTAATGATAATACATTTCTATTCCCCCATTGTTTGTAACTGCTATGTATATTTAAATTCTAAGTCTCCTCTCTTCGCTCCCTCTGTTTCTCTCTGTCTCCATGTCTATATCTCCCCGTGTTTCTCTGTCCTCTGTCTCTATCTTTCTCTATGTCTCTCTGTCTGCTATCTCTTTCTGTCTCTCTCTGACTTTGTCTCCTTGTCTCCCTGTCTCTCTGTCTCTCTCTGTCTCTATCTCTGTGTCTCTCTGACTCTCTCCTTCTCCCCTCCCCCTCTCTCTCATCCTCTCCCTCTCTCTCATCCTCTTCCCTTTCTCTCTCCACTTGAGCAATGGAGCAGTCAAGGTAACTGCCCTGACTTAATTTCCCCTTCTTCAGGAATTATAGCAGTAAGCCTGGCTTTCAGTCTTTATGCCCGGAACCAAAACTGAATGAGTGTCCGGAAGCATCTTTAAGTAACCTCATGTCCCCAACACTACCACTGTCCTCTCCCAGCCTTATTTTCATGTGACTCTAGGAGGAGACACAACATGCTTCACTCAGGCAGACTCTGCTATTCTTGAAGTAAGAAGGTCAAAAGCAGAGACAAGCTGGCACAGCTGCATGTGGCTGAAGGTAATGCATATTGTGAAGGCCAAACAAAAATTGTTATGATGATGAAAAAGAGTGATTTAGTGAGCCAGCATCTCTCCAGTGCCTGGCTGGAACTCATGAGCACCCCAGGGAAGCAGTGAGGAAATAATTCTCTTCCTTCTCAGTGAGGATGAAGTTAATGCCCAGAAAGGTTTATGACTGGAGCTGGAATTTCTACTCCCAGCCCTGTTTTCCTTTTCCTGGAATGGCTCACATTGAGTCAAGAGGCCACAATCCTCACACTGAATTTGAAGATGCAAACATCCTATACCACCCCCAAGATATTGCAGATTCACCCCTTCATCACACTCATGGTGTTAGTATTTAGTGCTGGCAGACAGCAGAAAACACAGAGAAACCACGATGTCAGTCAACACGGAGTCTCTGTTGCTTTCCCATCTCAAGGTTTGGAAGCTCAGTCACTGCCAAACACATACCTTAGGCCAGAAGACACTCTCACAGAGTATGGATAGGGCAAAACAGTTGGAGCACAGTGTTGAGCACAAAGAAGCCCTAATAGCCTCAGAGCTGTGTCCTCCTAATGAGGAACGATGGTATGCGGCCAGATGCTCTTAGTGATTATGAGCACTTTAGCATCAGAAAGGCACAAAAAGGGGCCGTGAGCCCAGCACTTCAAAAACAAAGGCCTCTGTGGAAACTCACACCTATTAATACAAATGTTTCTGAGTACACTCAGCTTCTGCTCCTAGTCAGTCAGTGAGAAGCAATAAAAGTGATATTTCCATACCATTCCAAGAGAAAACAAGCCATCAAGTGTATCCAAGGATACCTAATTCTCCTGTGACGTCTGTCGCATGACTATAAGAACAAAAATATCCCCTTCAAATCACTGACACTTCTTTTTTTTTTTCCTTCTGCAGCGATGTTTACTGCCCTCTCCCAGAGGGAAAAAGAGGCCGAGCCAATAATCAGCACTGCTTATATACACCACAGTGCGGTGTGTCCGCCCACAGCGCGGCGTGTCCTCCCATGATTGGCTGTTTGCTCATCACCCCACATGACGTCCTCACTGACACTTCTTAACTTGTTTGTATACTATACAAAAAAAAAAAAAGCATTGGTCGTTTTGGTTCACAGATGCTTTCACTGGTAGACAGAACAGTCTAAATACTACAGATCTACATAGTAGCTCAAATGAGCACAAGAGCAAATCTTCACCACCAAGGAAGCAACCTAAGGATAGACACTCTGCCCTACCAACACATGTTCTTTTCATATCGATCTGAAGAACGGGAAGTTCAATTGATACTACTATGTATGACATTCAAAATCAAAATAAGCATAGGATAGCAATAAAGCAGCATTATTCTATTGTAGTATTAAGGAATCTGAAGTTCAGTGGTGTGGATTTCAAATCATCTTCTCATTCTCTCTAGCTGAGTGACCTTGCCTTGCATTTCAACCTCCTTCCACTTGAGCATCTTTATCCAGGGTGTAGGCCTGGTTAAAAGGCATACAGAGAAAGGCTTTTGAGACGAGTCAGTGGGACATACTCGTGGAGCCATTGACAGACTCCAGAGTATACTATCCTCTTGAGATTTTTTTTAACTATTTTTGCTAACATCTGTAATTTAAAGGCATCATAAAATTTCAGAATTGCCATTTGGAACTTCAAAAATAGTTTACCTTTGGGAATTATGACAGATATTTTAAAGATGTCCATAACATCAAAAAAACAATCAAATGTACTGTCTGAGCTATTTTTCCATACAGGTGCATTAATGCAAATTAGACAGAATGACTTTTCCCGGTTATAATTGGGCTGAAATGAGCTGGAAGGAACAGAAAGACAATTAACTTTAGCTTTTTTTTTTTTTTTTTTTTAATCTCCAGCAGTTCCATGTAGGTGTTAGTGGCTCATGGTTGTAGACTGTCAATGCTGCCAGGAGAAATTATTCAGAGACCTTCAAGGGGCTTTGTTTATCTCATTTTTCAATTAACCTCTGCATTTTAACTTCTTCGTGGTGCCTATGCCAATTCACAGGAAAGAACAAATAAAAAAATCCGTGTTTGCTGTCACTATGCCTCTGCTTCACAAATCGCCTTTTGTTTTTTCTGTTCCATGCATGAAGAAAACACATGGAGGATGAAAATTTCAGTTGCAAACGACCAGCAAACTAGCAAGTGATTTAATATAAATTAAGTTTTCATATTAACTTTGCCCTCTGTCCTTTTCTGTTCTTCCATGTAAGGAAATATCACCATTTAACTGTGCTGTAACAGAGATCAAAGTATGTTTGAAGGCTGGGATTTTTATTATCCCCTTAGTTCAAGATTTCAGGCCTATAGTGCATGACAAGACGCCAGGAAGCACTTCTTCCTCCTACAGACGGTTATCACTAGATTTAATACAAAGCCCACACTTGTCTTCACATGCAAGTTAATAGGACGAACATGTCCCACCCTCATTTTTTATCAGCTATTATATGAATCATAGGTCTCATTGAAACATTTTCATACATGCATATGACCTACTTTGATCATAATTTACCCACTAGCATAATTGTCATTGTTATTCCAAAGAATAAATGAGTAATCAGCTCAGGAGTATCACATCATTTGAAACAACATAGAAATGCTCATCTTTAAAATGATAAAATTTCATCCATACGTTTTAAGATATTCTTTTCAAAATTGCCAACTGATGTAGGCAACACGTTCCATTTCCATTATACTACCTAAGAAATAAAAAATACAAAAAAGTCTTTGTTTGCTATACTCGAAACTCTTTTGAAGAACTCAGTAAGTTTGAAAGTCAGACTACAGTGCTGGGTACTAAATAGGATGCAGACACTGGTTACTGGTAATGGCTTGTTATAAAGTACGAGGTAGCCTGGCTATGTGAAAACATTGAGGAAAAGACAACATCAAGAACGCAGGTGATGAAATGGCTTTTCGTTGGCCTACTGAAGGCAACATGGTCTTAGTCTGCCTCCCCCACTATAGCAAAATATCAGAGACTCTTGTAAACAACAGAAAGTTCTTTCTCACAGCTTTAGTGTCTGTTTAGCCTTATATTTGGTGCTGAAAAAATCAGTTCTAGCTGGGCAATGGTGGAGCACACCTTTAATCCCAGCACTTGGGAGGCAGAGGCAAGTGGATTTCTGAGTTCGAGGCCAGCCTGGTCTACAGAGTGAGTTCCAGGACAGCTAACCTACTCAGAGAATCCAGTCTTGAAAGACCAAAAAAAAAAAAAAAAAATCAGTTCTAGTAAGAACCTTCCTAGTTCCCAAGAAATCGGTTTTCATTTCTCTGTATACAGTCACTAGTACTGTGATGACAATCTTCACTACCCCTTGATCTAATCAAGACCTAATTGAATGCCCCTTGGGCCTCCTTTCCCATTACTGAATTTTTGGCTTCAAACTATGAATTTGAGATGTATACAAGCATTCAGTCTCTTACAAACTGGAAAAAAAAGACAGCGTGGATTGAAATCTTTAGGTATGGTGTCTGTTCAACAAAAGATAAAATACAGGGGAAGTATTGTGAGTATAGTCCATTAACTTAGTGTGTAACCTTTTAGTTCCTGAGGGTGACCTGGCACACGTGTAGATAGATAGGTACCCGACCTTCCTTCTCAGACCGTGCCTTGTGGGGGCTAGAGAGGTACTGTAGGGGCAAAGTCCTTCAAATGAGCTTTATACTTTATGTCCAATTTAGTGAATGAAACACAAACTTATTTCACATTTCTACTGAACAAATCCATTGGGTGCCCTGGAGAATCCCTGTGAACCAGCACTGAGAACTTCCCTGACTGGACTGTGTCTATCCACATTAGAAACAAGGCCATAAAAATCATTACAATAGGTTTTCAAGGCATTGAGACAATATCTGAATAGCTTGCTTTCTCACCATGCCTGCCATTAAAGTGAAGCTGACCAACTCCACCAAACTTATTTGTAAAACCCCCATTGTCAGTCAATACCAAGCTCTGTTCCTGCAGACCTAGAATGTATGTGAGCATGATGTAACCAAACACACTTCTCCAGATCTTGTTCTTCATGCTTATGAATCAGATAGAAAAAAATATATTTTGTATTCTTCAGGAGATAAGGAAATCGCTTAACCTTATAAGCAGAAGTACACTTGAGTTAAAAAAAATAGAAATCAATCAGAAAATTCCAAGTGAAACCAAAAAAAAAAAATGGCACAAGAGTTCAGATACTCTCTAAAATATAAAATATGGAGAACATAACATTCCTTCAGGGAAAAGAATGTTCTGCGCTGAAAGATAGTAAGCCTCTGAATTCAACACTTTGAAAGGATCTTGCATTGTAACTGCAGTACCCGGAGGAAACTGACACAGCACTCGGGCCCTTTCATCTTGCTGGTCTTAACAAACTCTTTCTGACCGGAAGCATCTGAGTTTTCACTTGGATAAAGCCAGCAGGACTTAAAAGCTTCTGTGAAAATTTCTCTGAGCATATGGTTATTTCAGTTTCCATTTTGCTCAAGTACTATTGACTGCAGAAGGTCTCTGAACTGTGTGCCTTGTTCAGAAGTAAAGATGCTACTCTCTGTGTTAAGTTCAGAAATGAGGCACATAGCCTGGTGAGAGGAAGAAGGATGGACAGACACAGCAACACTGGAGCTGGCATTAAACATTGCACATAGAAAAAGCCATGCCTCCATCACTTCAAGAAGCAAAGTATGGGAAGCAAGACACAGAACTGCTGCTATGTTCTAGAAACAGAAATACTAACCACCGCATAATCAATATAATCATTTGTTTTTAATGGTGTGTTGAATATTGACCACTCAGAGAGAAAGGCGGTATGCTTTCAAATACTGATGTGTGTGTGTGTATGTGTGTGTGTGTGTGTATACACCAACCATAATTTTACACGTATAAGTGCATATTTATCTAAGAGCTATGTAAGAAGTTGAAATGAGTGGTGTTTTCTAATATTGTCCTTTAAGAAAACATAAACACAGAACTTTTCATAAATATTCCATAAACAGAGTATTTTTATCTCTCAAGAAATGAATTGTTTATATTTGCTAATTATTTTTACTTACAAGTTTATTTGAGTTCCAATAATAATATTTCTATTAATAAGTATAAAAGGCTTATATAATACATATTTAAAATGCATACTGTATTATTTTATGGGTTAGTTATTTGAGTGTTCTTTCAAATTTTCAAGTGCTGAAGATTTGTTTCCAACTGACAGTGTTACTGATCATGATGATATTAACATCATCTATGGATTTATTCATTGATTAATTTATATTGAAATGAGTATTAAGAGATAGGTCTTCTTAGTGGAAGCCATTGAATAATTCATCATAGATAGAATCTATCTATCTATCTATCTATCTATCTATCTATCTATCTATCCGTCTGTCTGTCTATTTCTCCTTCCCCACCCCACCCTCTCTCTCTCTCTTGCTCTTTCCTGGATGTTATAAAGTCATGAGTTTTACTACTTCATATCCTTCTGTCATGTTGTTTCTTCTGTTTCATGGTCCTAGAAACATTAATACCTGCCAACTATAGTTGTAAACCATAAGCCTAAATAAACTTTTCCTCTTCTAAGTTGTTTTATTTGTGTGTACTTTCTCACTGTGATTTATATATATATATATATTTAAATCACATGGTATATATATATATATATATACCATATATACCTCACATGCTTCAAATAGTTTCATTAACATGAGGCCCAGCTTTCAATTGCCTTGGCAAGGCATGAAGGAAGATGAAAAGCACACATGAGAGTTAAAAATGTTATATCAAGAAATTAAAGTAATTTTTAAAGGTGCAACATCATTATAATTTGAATAGACTTCTAGGTTTGCTGCAAATGTAGTTACCATATGTTGGCAGTGATTTATCAGTCCCAAATTGCTTTAATATCAGAACTGCAAGTACAATATAAACAAGAAGACAAATTCATCAGGTTTATCAGTAGAAATGAGAAGCATAAATCCTTAAAAATGTTTTCATAGTGGCCTGCAGAGATTTTTTCAGTAATTAAGAGTACTAGTAGCTCTTACGAAGGAGCCAGGCTAACTTCCAGTATCCACATAGCAGCTAACAACTATCTGTAACTCCAGTTCTAGATTTTCCAAAAATATCTTGCACCTTCTGTAAGGGACACATGTGTGGTGTACAATCATCTTGACAAGCAGTCAACTCTTACACACAAAATTAAAATAAAAAATCATAAAAATATTCAAAGATTTATGTTAAAAATAAAATTTCTATGAAAATTAAAGCCATAATGTATACATTATGTTTATATTTGCTAATTCTTTTTAGCAAATATAGATAGAATTATTTTACTTTACAAGAAAATTTTTACTTTTAATCAAAATCACAAATGGAAATATATAATTATTCCATATATAGGAGGATATATAATCCTCCTATTCTGCTAACTAAAAAATGTTATATTTAATTGAGGAAAATAGTTGATGATATTTATTGGAAGAATATTTTTATATAGTTCCATTTCATGTCTCAAGGAATTGGTTTCCATAAATTACATGTGTTTCTTCCAGCTCTACTACACTTCATTTATATAAAAGAAAATACCTTACCCAGCAATGCAAAGAAACAGTGCACTTGGAGCCCATAGTGTAGGAAAAGTCCAGCTGGGATTGGTCAGAGTTCACAGCAGAAACAGAAACTAGAAGGACACAGGGAACCCAAACAAGCACATGAAAAAATGTAAGTATCCATGCAAGAAAAGTGACACTGGGAAAACCATGATATGCCATCCATCAGTGATGCTCTCAGGGATGAGACATGCAATTATTTCATGCTTCATTGGGAAACATTTTTAAATGTTGCCAATCATAGTTGTAAAACAGCATGGATTTAATATGTAGTTCTATTTCAGAAATAGTCAAGAGACAGTTGTCTGATGATCTCAATGATGTAGAGGGATTTGTATGTCAAAAAACTAAAATTTCAAACCATAAATCACAATGGTTTTGGCAAGGATTTGGATGTATGTATTTCTGTTTGGAGATGAACTAGAGAGGACAAGCCCAGAGAGCTTGAAGATGTAATTAAAAGGCAGAATGAGTAACATGGATGGTCTTACAGCAGATAAGAGGGTATCATGGAGTAAAATGGGGAACAGACATGGATGTGATGGTATGGCCACACTTTCTGGCATGATGGATTATTCATCTTTCTGAAGCAGCCCTGGCTTGAATGTCTGGCTGAGTTTTAATTATCACTACAGTCTTCCATGACCCTAAAGTTAGAGTCCAACACAGACTTCAAAAGAGGAAATCATAATAAGGTCTCAATTTGTGCCTGTATAGTTCTCCATTGCCTTTACTGGCAATCCCAAGAAAATGTACAGTGAGATGTATAGAAATTGTATATTCTTAGGTTCTAAGATTCATCTATAGGCTAATGTTTAAGTAAACATCATGTTAAAATGTTAAGAGTAGATATTTTTTTCTTTAATATTCGTTCAGTCTCCACTGACTTTCCAATAAAACTAAATACTTCATAACTGTCCTAAGAGAATTAATCATTTCTTTATTACTAGTCAGGAATTATTTCCCCAAATGTCAAAGCTTGCCTTCCAATAACTCACTTCTGCCTTCCATAGATGCTTGGTTGTATGCCCAAGCCCTCTCTTCGACCTCAGCAGAATGACTTGGCTGCAATACAGGCTGTCCTTGAGGACCACCTGGGAGCCTGACTGTGCCCAGTGCAGCAGCCTGTCAGGAACAGGCGACTGCCAGCACAGAGCAGGGAACACCTGTGTCTCACAGTCTGCACTGGCCACTCTTCCGTGTTCTAGTGTCTTTTAAAACACAGGTCATTTTTCCCCAGTGTAGTTTAGATGCTGATATTTCTCCGTTCACCACTATACTCTAAAGACTTAATAAGGATTTAGGAAATGGATGAAGGAAATCAGACATTAGTAAAGCTTCCTTCAATTCTCATAGTGTCAATTATAGAAGCAGGACCTTATTCTCTGATCCTTCAACCACATACAATACCAACACTGTTATAAAGTCTCACACACACACACACAGAGAAAGAGAGAGAGAGAGAGAGAGAGAGAGAGAGAGAGAAGAGAATACACAGAAACTCAGACAACCCTCATATAAACATACTGTTTATTTTGAAACATATTCAGTGTGATTAAGTTAGTTCAAAGTAACTAGTTACATGAGAATTTAATTTCAGTCTCTGGCCATGTACTCGACACTGGAAGACCAGAGAAGACTTTTGCCTTTAGTAGCTCTTAAATGAAAGGCTAGAAACATATTCAGTACATTTAGTAAAATATGGAACAGACAAATGCTCAACTCTACAATTTTCTTTGCTGTTTAATTTTTTTATTTGATTTGTATTTTAACAACATTTTCTGTTGTTTTTGAGAGTTTCATACATGTATTTAATTGAGTAATATCACATTCCCTCCGCCCTGTTTCTCCCCTCCAAGTTTTTTGATAAACCCTTCAACATGTCTCTGCCAACTTCATGGATTTTTGTTTGTTTGGTTTGGTTTGATTTGGTTTGGTTTGGTTTGGTTTGGTTTGGTTTGGTTTGGTTTGGTTTGGTTTGATTTGGTTTGACCAGAAAGGTACTTTGCAAGCTGCTAGGAAAAAGCATATCACTTGTCTTGCACACTACTAGATCCTGAATAGTGCAATGTCAACTTTAGATGTGTTTACTGTTGCGGTAGCAGTACAACTATTTTCAGGCTGCTTCTAGTGCCAACTCAAATCTTCTAAATATTTATGCTTATACCTATATACCCAGATCCCATTCAATCTTAGAGAAATTTCTTTTTCCAGTAGACTGCAATGTAGCAAAGCATAATTATTTAAAGTACTTAGCCTTTAATAGGAAGGACATTTTTATCAATTCTAATCTTTCCATACCCTAAAGCTCAGGAAACTTCACAGAAGTGAAGGTAAGAGGATCATAAAAGCAAGAATATGGGGGAAAATACTATAAAATACTATCTTCTAGATGAGGCTATCACCTCATGAACTCACAGCTGGTGGGGCTACCTGCTCAAGGTCAAGCCAGGAAAAACTCCAGCACAGCTGACATACATGGTTTCCAGACCCCACCTCTTACCTATGGGCACTTGGCAGTTAATAATTGCTGAAGGAGGGATAGGATGTGTTCACTCATATGTTTTGCATGCTCATATGGACAGCCCCACACCTATGCATAGATAAGCAGCTCTCACTGGACTTACTGTCACATTAAAAAGGCACTTTATTTTTCAAAGCATACACTTAGAAAATCTTCTAAGCAAGACCTCCTTCCTATACTAAAAAAGTTAAAATTCTAAACACTGTCTAAAAATTAATTATCTTACCTGTTATGGTTAATTTCAGACAGCCATGGTTGCTGTTTCATCAAAGGTAAAATCCATACAAGTTTTTCTAACATGGAAAATGTTCCTTCTATATGACCATAAGTTGATTTCCCAGCATTCTTTCTACATGCACATCATGAGGAGATCTTGTTGATATCCCTTTTGCAGAGAGCTGGTGAATAGAGTCAAGAGTCACCAGTGGTTTGTCTCTGATGTGTAAATACAGATTTGTTAAGGGATTGTTTGTTTTTTATATAATCCTACATCTACTTTGTGAAGACCAGATTTGCCATTTGGAAAGAGGAAGGAAGTGTGTAGGAAAGAGTATGAGAAAAGAAGGGAGGAAGGAAGGCAGGAAGGAAAGAAGGGAGGAAGAAAGGAAGAAAGGAAGGGGAAGGAAAGAAGGGAGGAAGGAAGGAAGGAAGGAAGGAAGGAAGGGAGGGAGGGAGGGAGGAAGGAAGGGGATGGAAAGAAGAAAAGGGAAGGAAAAATTATTAAAAAAAATCAAAGGCCTCAGTTCTAATGTTTATCACCCACTGATAAATGAGAAAGTCACTTAAAACCCAACAGTCTACTAAATGAAGATAGCTAATAGAACCACTGATTCAATTTCTTGAGGTTGAGAAGAACAGGAAACAGTTCTTGAGCACTTATTATGCACTATTAACCAGTTTAAGCACTTAGCACAGTCCTTTCAGATAGTCGAAAAGGTAAGTCCCATTATTGTCTTAATTTTATAAATGAATAAAATGAGGCTCCTAAAGTAAAGTGGCCTGCCTCAGGATGCTAAAAGCACTCCCAAAACAAAACAAAACAAAACAACAATGACAAAACAGATATACAGAATCACAGCCAGCAGATCAGCTTACTGTGAAAAGCATGGGGCTAAAGCTAGCCTATCCAGTTTCTCTGTTGTCATTAAAAATGATGTAGGATGATTGGCAGCTTACTTTCCCCTCCTAGAATATGTTTGTTGAGGCATAGCCCCCTCTTTCCTGAATGTAACTAGAAAAGAAATGTTTCACCAGGCACTGTGAAAGGTAGCCCACTGTGCCCATTGTCCATTTAAGAAACAGTGAACAAAGAACTACAATCTAAGTAAGAAATATGGCCACCATACTACAGAAAGTACTCTTCCATATTCTCAGCCTCCTGTTTTTATGCCTGTGAGTAGGAATGATTTAAATACATGATAGAGAAATGGAAGTTCCAAAGGTAGAAAAAGGGATTATTTATTTGGGGATTATTAAGTAAATGACAATAGTTTTATATGGAAAAATGATAGGAATCCTCTATATAAATTTCTCTACCTAGACATTTTGTTTTCCCCTTCAGCTTTTCTAGCTATTACACCATCCTATAAAGGCTTCTGTGTAGCTGTATTTAGATTCTACTCTTGTCTCAGCCAGAGAGAGGATTTGGCTTCAGTATCTGAAGCCCTTTTAGAACACACTCAGAAAATAACATAAAATAGAGTGAAAGACATAAGAGCCATAGAATAAGAATGTGCCTTGTGTCTGCAGTGCTGAACTTAATGGCCTTCCACACTCTGAATCAGGCATTCATTTCTCTTCCATGAACTCTCAAGACCAGACATTTGACTTCTTGAATATTTCTCCAGACCTCTCCTGAACAGCTCTTGTCTCCTGCCCCCACAGCTTAATAATTTACCAGATTCTTTGGGAGGCAGAGGTTCATGAACAGTGTTGCACTTCCCTGTAAACTATTTTAATAGCCCTGGGACAACTGTCATAGGAGAGAGAGTAGACTGGGAGACATGTTAATCAAAACCTGTTCTAAGATACAAACCCTAAAGAAGAAATATTCTTTTTTGAGTTTTCTTTGAAAATTTTACACATATGAAGATAACTCTGTTGACTACCTGCTGTGTTTAATATCTTATCTACAATAGTTTATTCACTATTTAAGAACCAGAGACTTGGTATATCCCTATAAAAGTCTAATAAACGTATATAGAAATAGGAAATACATTTACTCATAATCTTCATGCATTGGTTTAGGCCAAAGGGAATGTATTATATGACATGCTATAAATAAAACAGCATATAATTGAGAAACTTAATACCTTTGATAGTATGTTTTAACATTAAAAATTTAAACTCATGGACTCTATAGATAATTGTATACAAGCAATTTTAAGAGAATTCATGAAGGCCAGCTGAAGCATGGTGAGCAGAGGCTCTGGCAGGCCTTGCCTTGCCCTTCTCTCCTATTCCCTCTACTTGCTAAAAACTGTTAGATTACATTCCTAAAGCTAGCCACCAAGATCTATACCTTTATTTGGCCACTTCCTCTTTCTGAGGCTAACCGCCAAAGTCTAACAAAGTATTGATATCCAGCAATCAAATCCCCCCTCACCTAATTAACATGCCCCCCCCAAATTAAGTACCTCATTCTAACATGGGGTTTTCCATTTTACCTGTATAACCTACCATTTGCCTAGGGGACATGTCTATTTAGGTCTTCTCTATCCAGAGGCTGTCTTTTGTCCTACTCCCCTCCTGGACGAATACTCCTTCCTCTCTCCCTCTATTTCTTGTTTCTATCCCTTATCCCTGTCCTCTGTCTCTCCGGTACAAATACACTTCCTTTCTGCTAAGAATTTGGTCTAAGAACTTGATTTGGGAGTCCTGAGCTGATACTTTGCATTTTAACACATATACACACAAAGTGTGTCTGTGTGTGTGTGTGTGTGTGTGTGTGTAACTTGGCTGTGGTGTAACTCTGTGGTAGAGCACCTGTCTAGCAAGTGCGAGCTCCTAGTTTCCATCAAAAACACAGTAAAAAAAATCAGATGTAGCTATATTAATCATTACTCCTTTATACTCCCTCTTTTAAAAATATTATGATTAAGGCAGCTTAAAACTAATCCCTTTTTACTGATCTTGGCAGAGGATTTTTAACAAGTAATTCTATTTAAATTACTATAAAGAATTAATCCTTTTATTGCTTAAGGCAAAAGGGAAACCAGAGAAAAACAAAGACTACACGGGGTTGAGATAGTTGTATTGAATTCTTTCTTTCTTAATTGAAAACAGTGAATGGGGTATTTTTTATTATAAGTAAACCCTTGCTCTACACTTATTTGGCTTCCTTCTTAGTGAATAAAAGTTAGGCATTCCAAGTCACGTTTAAAATAGTAGTGTGACCGAATGAAATTTATTATCATTTCTAGCATAAATAAGATGCTTATATTAACCACTTTCTGATTAGAAAGTCTCCAGTACTTTCTGTTTTTACAAAGCTTGATAAAACTTAGTTTGTATCATGCAGCCAAGAAGCTAATCATTTTTTAAAAAAGTTACCATACATATGTATTCTTTCTCATTCTTTATAAAGAAAAAGTAGGTTTGTCACATGTTCAAGGCTGAGCTACAGTCTCAACAACAACAACAAGCGAAATGAAGCAAGAAAAGAAGACCAAGTAAAATGTAGTGTAAATGGAGACATAATTCTTCATTGCAAAACCTTTTGATATTTATTGTATATCAGAAGACTCTCATATTGCATAGTGTTTAGCACATTCCTCTTCTCCCTAATAAACTTTTGCACATTAAAAAAAAAGGAAAGAAAAAAGAAGCTAATCATTGAAACTGCATTATTTTTGGTTTTCTTTTATGTAAGACAAGGTGTCACTATGTTCCTTGATGAACCTGAAACCCACTACATTGGCCGTGCCAGCCTCAGACTTAGGAGGATTTTTTTAATTTAAACATTGTTAGAAAACAGCTTTTAAACGACAGTGAAATAGAGTCAGAAGAATCGGGCATCCAAGGTCATTCATTCTCAGTTATATAAAAGTTTCAAGGCTAACCTGGGCTATGACTCAAAAAGCCAAAACCTAGTTTGCCATAGTCCAAGACAGTAGCTATATCCATATCCTCATAGGGCACAATATGAAAAGTAATAGAGAAAGCTCAGTGCACCTACACATACAGTATGGTTTAGGAACATTCATCACATGTTCTCTAAAGTACCACTGGCCAGACCTACTAGAAAAGAAAAGTCAACTGCAAAGGTCTGCCTGTACTGAGTTCCAGTGGACTCAACCTGGAAGAAAGAGATGGCAAAGGGCAACTGGTAGACCTGACACTGCAGTGTTTTGGCCAGCAAAAAAATCTTTGTCTCTGTGTGTAGAATACTTCTTTTCTTCCTTGAGGGCCCAAGTTCTTGTCTTTTACAGTACTGGCAAATAGCTTAAAGTGTACAATGGGTGGCTAATAAAAAGAATCAAGCCTAAATATAATAACTCATGGTCTAACATGCTATAAAATAAAAAACAAAATTAATTTTTCCCTTCACAACATTCAGCAGTGAAGTAGGAATGGAGCATCTCTACTGGGAAAAGGAGAAATTGTAAGCCATGACTGGCCTTTATAATTTCCCCAAACACCAGCTAATTATAAAGCTTCCATGACCCAGAATCTGTTCCTAGAATAGGGACTCTGTCAAGCCTTTACTTTTGTGGGGTAAGTAACTATTTTCAATTATCAAATTCTGGTTTCAGTGTTTCGACAGCTCTCCCTGCTATAACATGCCTGTTTTGATCTCTAAAGTAGGGCTTGGAATTGGGTCTTTGGAGTGTCCTTTAAAGATGACATATTCTGTTACCTGGTAATAGACATCTGTATACCTCAGGCAGAATTAAGTTTAAACAATTAGTACAATATTTTCTTGACCTACAGCTGCATAACATTAGCTTTTACAAGACTCTTGAAATTTTTCTTCCTATCAATTCCAAATACAAAATACAAACAACTGAAGTCAAAGATCTTAAGTAGGCATAGTTTTTTTGGCATGAAGTATCTTACTTATAATTACTGACCTCTGCCTCTTTTGTTATTCATTATGAGATAAGGGTTACTATCTCACCTCACCTCAAGATCAATAATGATATTTTTATCATGATTACTCTTAAACCAAAATATGAATGGCCATACCCTAAAAGCACAAATCCAGGATATCCTAAATAAATTATTTCAGCATGGAAACAGTTTATTCAATTGCAGAATAAAAGAGTTTTCAAATACATTGGTGGAAGCAAAGGGCCAGAAAGTTATAGCAAGTGAATACATTTGTGACGTAGGTTTCAGGTGCTATCTGATGACTTGACTTCCTCAAATTTTGAATTGGTGGAAGACAGTAGTATGTTAATACCTGCTGAAAGGTCTCATTACACAGATCACATATAGAGGTAGGCAATAAACGACTACTAAGGGAGCTAAAGACAACCCAAAGCACATTGACTCTAGATCTGTAACAGCCCAGCTCTTTGCATGCGTAAGGTGTTAATTAGTCAACAGCCTTGTAAATTTTTTAAACTAGGAACTTCACTTCACCAGAACAATATGAAAAACTAGGTGCTTTAGTATGCTTTGCTGCCATAAGAAAAATACCACAGGCATTGTGAATAAATAGGATTTTATCCCTCTGGAGGCTAGAAGTCCAAAATCAAAGTTCCAACAGAGTTAGAGTCTATTCCTTCTTTTCTTAGATTGTTGAAAACTTCCTTTGTGCTGTATCCTCCTATCTGTGCAAACAGATGGAGAAGAAGGACAGAGGAGGAAGAAAAGAAGGTAGAGAGAGAGAGGGAGAGGAAGAGGAAGAGAGGAAGAAGGAGGAGGGAGGAAGAGAGAGGGTAGAAGGGGAGAGAGAAGAGGAGGGAAAAAGAGAGGAAGAGGGAGAGAGAGAAACTCTTTTTATGATACAGTGCTGTTGGATTAAGGCCATAGCCTAATGACCTTATTTAATCTTGATTACCCCTTTAAAATTCCTAAAATATAAAAGTGTCCCTTTGGATGCTAGGGCTTTAATATACAAACTGAGAGTTGTAGAGGGGATCAACAATTTAGTCCACTACAGTAAAACCACCAAGTAAAGAGCAGGACCTTTCATCTGATTCTTGCCACCAGCTTTGCTCTCATAACTGGCTTAGAAATGCTTCCCCTCTGCTGAAGTTGCTGTCTAGTTTAGAGTTATAAAAACAGCTGGCAATTTTAACCCTGAAGGCCTTAAATTTCCAAACTCTCAGTCTGCATTCAGGCTAGAGGCAGATATGGAGGAGCTTAGCTTAGCAATATTGCCTTTATCTCTGCTTGCAGGCTAACCAGTTCTTCTCTAAGTGAATATCTTACTTCTACGGCCTTGTTGCAAGCAACAACAACAACAAAAGCCCAACATTCTGATTAGCCTTACCATTGTTATTAAAGCTTATCCTCAGCAGACAGATGGACCACTTTCCAGGAGACTTTTGGGGAAGCTGTTCCTAGACATTTGCAGAGACATAATAAGGGTCACCGGCTTGCCAATCTGCTATAAGGTCTTATTAGGACAATCTAATACCACATGCTGAGGGCAGCATTCCAGCTCTAAGAGAATTTGAATTACTACTGGGTTCAACAGAAGTGATCAAAACATCATTAACAGTGGATTAATCAAGGTAGTGCTCTCCTTCTCATTTAAACTCTCCTGTATGCTTCAAAATGGGTGGGTCAACCTCAGGATCTGGTACCCACAAATCTCTTTTGTTACTGACTACTGTTTACTGACACAGAGAGTCTATTCCTTCCTTCTTATAATGATCATTCAACTAGACTCCCCAGACTCTCTAGAAGGTTCTAGATGTAACACGTTCTAGTGGGATGTGTTCATGAGTTATTTGGAATGTAGAAGAGTCTGAGGTCACAATATAAAAGTGGACACATGGGTGACCATGAATCGATTTCTAGCAGATGTGACCACTAGTGGTATGTTCCACACACTACTTAGTGGTATCAAGTGTCCCAAGTCATCAAGAAGAACAACCAAATCATACCTTCTGCCTCAGGCATTATGACACAACCCAAAACTGAGCATCCTGTGGCAATTCTCGGTTTCTTCTCTGACAGCTATTACGATAATTTTGTGAGCACTTATTTGACTCTACTAAATTATATTTTGCACTGAATCCATGGCAACGTTTCAGTCTCCTACACTGACCCATGGAGTGTGTACTTACCATACTGTCTTCAGAAATTTCAAACAGAAGCCCACACCCCAATCCTGCATTTATCGTTTGATCATCAGAAAAAAAAATGAACATTTTCCACTTAGGTTGACTATGGCAAAAGTGGATAGCAGCAAATTTGGCTTCCCCTGATGCTCCACAGAGGTTGTGTGGCTCATGAAGCCACAGAAGAGGCCAGATGACTAGAGAGGTAACTGGCAGGGCAAACCCATGGCCCACTAAACCTCCTTTCTAAAACTAGGGAGCAGAAATGTGGAAATCAAGGGGCAATGAGCAAGTGAAACCACATATCTCATCAGTACATCATCTACTTAACAGCAACAAAACAAGCACAGTAGTTAATTGGGGGAAAGAAGGATTTAAAATGAAAGGTTGAAGCCAAAACACACAGAGTTGGGTATTACCATTTCAATAGTAGCCAGCCACAGGCCAGAAACAGGAAAAGGTCACTTTATCATAAATGTAATTCTATCAATAAAACTGACTTAAATTATTGAATTCCTTTCCCCCCATTCTAGTCCACTGAGATCTACAGCGGTCTTAGTCATACGTGCCCGGTGGCATTTAGTAAAATAAAACATTTCATTTTTCTGCGTTGTGTGAGATTGGCCACATATATATCCCAAAGCACTAATTCACCAAGGTATTTGGGGCAGAAAATTCAGTGCCATATATTACAAATGTTTTATTTTCTTAATAGACTTCCATTGTAATCCTAAATCATAACCCTTTATTATTATTTTTATGTAGTGTCTTGTTTGAAATGGTTCTGTTCAAAAGTCAACCCCCAATTAAAAAGCAGCTTTCTTGCTTCAAGGAAGGCAGTGGCATTTTCAAAGCTCTAAGCTTGGTGCCTTAAAGAGTTTGGACAGAGAGCAGCACTTGAATCCTATAATTATACTGTGTGCTGGAGCATGCATTATGACAGGTGTGCAAGCAAGACCAAGTAATGAGAGAGTTAGCAAAACAGTTGAATTTTCACATAATTCTCTGGTCAAAAGCTAATCGTTAGTGGTGATAACAACAGGTCTTTAGGAGGACTTAACTCAGGTTCTAAATAATTTTCCTCATCAGAATGTTGGGAGCGATTTGAAGGACCTGCTGTGGTATTGTGCCCAGTCCTTAGTCTTTCAATCCACCCAGAAAATGCCTAATGAATTCTACCATGTTTCTCAACACATAAGAGATGATATTATAGACTGTCTTATGCAGATACCTGTTTAAAAGAATATTGTGTCTTGTGACTTTGGTCTACATGTATCATTGAACTCCCAATAAGTAGTGTCTCTGCTTGCTCTCTCATATTATCTACCTCAAAATGTCAAGAGAATGTCTTAGCTCCTCTGCATAAAATCTTTAAAATCATTTCTGGAAAATTGTAAGTAATATTCATTAAATACAAATAACCTACTTGTGAGAAAGGACTGAAGAGGATTGCAGTACCAATTAGGGATCTGTTCTAAGGGCTTCTGCTTCAGGAGGCCTGGATGTGAGTTCTCTCTTCCTAACCACCAATACAGGTTTCCTCTCCCTTTCGTACACTGTGCATCAGCCACTGAGGTATCTGCTCATATTTCCTAAAGATCAAAGCTGAGTTCTCCAGCAAATGTCCAAGATAATAACAAGAAGAAGTACATGTAAATAATGTGACTCAAAATAAAGTAAAAAGCTACATGAGTTCACTGAATCCTTTCTTTAAAATTTTTTTACTGTTGATCAATCTATGCTTGAGTCTTGCCAATTTTCACTGCAAATCTACTCCTTAAAGCTAAGGACCTTACAAAGCCCCACAAATATGGTCCTTTGTAGTTCTTGGATTTGTTCTTTTGCTAGACCTTTCTTACCTTTCCTACAACAGCACACTCCATCCCTCCCCCTCCTCTGAACAGCAGTATCAGGCTCCTTCTATATCAGACCCTCTGAGTGCTTGCTTTTACTTTTTTCTCACACAACACTCCTGATATGATCCACTCTTCAACGCTTTGCTGGACACTCTGTATAAAATTTAGTATCCTCTCTGACACACCCTCAGTCTTCACATCTTCCCTAAAAGACTTTATTTTCTTCTACAAAAAGTATCACCACCATATATACTATACTATATATATACTATACATGTTGTTTGTTTATCTGTTGACACCCAGCACAACCATTGTGGCCCCAAGACAATATGTAAACTCCTTAAGGAAAGTAATTGTAGTCACTGAAATAGTCATAACAACTAACGCAATATATTCTGTATTATATTCTTAGTGAATATATAACTACATATTCATATATATTTGAAAGATACATAGCATACCTCTCATTTTTTAAATCTATTAATTATTTCATGTATATAAGGGCACTACTTATTCAAGTATCAGTCAGAGCCTCCAGTATTTAATTATTGAACTAATAAAGTGTTTGGATGTGGCCATTCTCTGTACTGACCTAGCTGCTATGTGCATGGTTTGTTAGACTCCAAGGTATCTCTGAAGTCCCCTATAACTTTCATTAAATTCATAGTTGTTAAAACATTCTAATGCAGGAGGAGCAAACATGGTACTTAGTGGTTTGTGGGTTGTTCTTCCTATATTCCAGACCTCTGCGCTAATAACCATTTATCAGAGAGTGCATACCATGTGGGTTCTTTTGTGATTGGGTTATCTCACTCAGGATGATATTCTTCAGATCCATCCGTTTCCCTAAGAATTTCATAAATTTATTGTTTTTAATAGCTGAGTAGTACTCCATTG
>NW_022196903.1:7752507-7756311 GCF_008632895.1 Mastomys coucha
GGAGAGGGCGGGGTGGCAGGCATGGGGAAGGGGGAGGCAACAGGAGTTTGTTTTTGTTGTTTTTGTTTCTTTCTTTGTTTTTTTTTTGGAGGGGAAACTGGGAATGGAGAAATTCACATGTAAATAAAGAAAATATCTTAAAAAAAAAAACAAAAACAACAACAACAAAAAAAACATGGTACTTAGTAAAAGTCACATTATATGATTAGGAGTGATAACCAAAATGCCTTTGAGGAAAAGGGGTGTTAGTTCCATCTTTGTGTTCTACATACTATCACTGCATGTAGAGACTGCATGGGTAGCACTCAAGTTTTTATCCAAAAGCATCATAAAATGACACACGCAGAGAGCTGTGATTATTACTTAATAAGATTCTCTATAGATACTTGTAACTATTTCCATTTATATTTATTAAATAAATACAATATAAAAATCCACTTCCTTCATTTCATTAACCATATTTCAAGTGCACAATGCATCATTTGGCTAGTAGGTGTTATTTTAAGTGATATAAATGTAAACTATCTCCATTATCTTATCAAGTGCTACTTGACATCATTAGACAAGAACTGTGTGATCTATTATTATGACGCATCTTTCTGTAGACATATCTTGGTTTCTCAAAGCCACAGAGTATCACTGGTAAACTAGTCAGGGTTCTCCGCAGCAATGGAAAAAAAAAAAAAAAAAACCAGAATGTGCAAATGGCAAAGGGAATTCATTGGGTTAGTTTACATACTAATAGTAAACGGCCCCATAATTGTCATCTGTAGGTTGGTACTCATTTCTGGAATCTAGAAGCTTCAATACAAAAGGAACAATGATGCAGCCCAAGTTTGAAACTAAAGGGCTGACATGTCCTGGTTAATCATGCACATAAGGTAGTGTTCTAAACCTAAAGAGTGGAGCCTGGTGCCCAATCTCATGACAGCTGCAGCAGGAGAGGAGAGAAAAGAGGGAAGGTGTCAGTTAGAATATATTGTATGAGAAAATTAATTTAAAATTTTCATTTACACTTAACTATATGAATTATATAGTTTGTTTGAATTATATAGTTTGTTTGAAAACCCATCACATGAAAAAATAACTTAACTCTTTTCTATAAAAGAGGTTGTATACTGATGAAAAAAAGTTATTACAATGTTTAAGTTAATTGAAAAAATAAAATGAATTTATTTGAAGGAGAACAAGTAACTTTTTAATCAATTAGGAGAATTAAGGAAAGAGCCAAAATTAAGCAGAACCAAGAAAAGTCTGGTCAGGGAAATGCTGAGTGAAGAGAGAAGGCAGAACCAGATGCCATCTCCTCTGCTGGTGATATTGTCCCATCTCAATGCTGTAGACTTGTTCCTTTTGGATATATCTGCCAGAGACAGCTCTGACCACTTGACATGACCAGGTTCTTCCTCTGTTTCTTTCTCTGGCCTGTGGTTCCATTTAGTAAACAGGAATCAAGCAGTGAACAGAGAGAATCTACACTCCTTTACTTCTAGAGGAAAAGAAGATAAGACAAGAAGAAAACTATAAAGCACAGATTACTTTCTTCCCAGGGCTTCTTTAATATCTTTTAAAGACCATTATCTCGAATTCATATAAATTCCCTAATTCTCTGATTAAGGACTATTTGAACACTTTGAATTTTAAGACTCACAGAAGGTCTTGTGTGAAATAGCATCCTTGCATCAAATAGCCATTAAGCCTAAGTAGCTTTTCAAGAAGTAATGAAGTAATGTGGAAGTACTTAAGATACCATTCTCATTTCTGCCCAAGACTAATGAGAATACTGATTATTGGAATATTTCCATGACCACACTGGTGACTGTTTCCCTCATAGTCACCAGCCTTTCTTTAACTTAGCACTTTTTTCAGTGTGCCACCACTGTGGTAAAAGCTACAGAAACAAACAGAACTCTGTCTACAAACCACTGAAAGGCAGGAATTTTAATATGCCTGTCACAATTCGGGAACTGAGGCAAGAAGGCTAAGTGGCTTGCATGCTGTGCCATGTGATAAAGTATCTTCAAACGATCTCATGGAAAGAATCTCTAGGTGAAATCTATTAAAAAGAACACTCATGATAAGGAAGTGAAGAAGCTTATGTCATTTCCCTCACAGTCCTTGGATTAAATTACCATATTTGAACTCTATTCTCCTTAGATTAATTTAGAATATCTCTTGGTAAATATTGTGATGAACACATGTTTCCTTTGCAGAAAAATAGAAGGAAATACGTTATGAATACTTGAACTCGAGAGCTGTTTTTATTTTGACATCGTATTTCTCAAACGTTACTGGCAATGATCTTATGGTTAAGCAGATACATTAAGTGCCACAGACACAAAGTATTTCCTCCCTAGACAGCTGATCTAAATTATAGATTATGCTTCTCCCTGCAAATTAATTATACTAGCAACAAGAAAACCTTTTTTTCTGAGCAAAGAAGAATATATATAGACACATTTTCTCTGAACTAATCAGTTCATACATAAATAAATACATAAGAGTATTCATGAACTCACACTAGACAAATAAAAGTAGTGCCTTGTCAGTTTTCAATACCTTTATTGCCAAGATGCAGAGACAGGAACAGATTCATTAATCTGAGTGTTTTGCCTTATAAGAGAGTGAGAAGAATCAACATCTAAAGAGGATGATGTTTAGAAACAAAAGCCTCACAAAGAAAAGAAACATTCCTAGATCATAATTGTTCTAACTTGGCAGATGAATACTAGAACCTTAGAATGTATATGACATGTTTAATAAAATGAGACAGGTTGATGCCATAATACTGTACCTATTACACTAAGGAAAGCATCAACCCCTCAATGAGGTAAACCTCCTGGAAGCTGTTTATTTTTATTCTTTCTCATAATGTGAAATGCAAGAATCTCCTAAAGAATAAGTGAATCAACTTTTGTATCTTAAAAACACACTTCAGGTCACAAAAGGTGCTTTGTAAAAATATATCTCTTTGCTTAATCATCCTCAGCCAATTTTGATAAACAGGGAAGACACTGGTTGGATGACAAACAGTTCTTTCTCAAAGCCATCTGCTCCTCAGAGCCATTCCTGTGGGAAATAATTTAAACTAAATTTGTCACGTAACACTTCAGTTCCAGGTCAACAGGGTGGTGAGGATAGAATTCCAACATTCTGCTCCTTCTAAAAGAAACAAATGTGGCCCAAAATATGTTTTCAATTTTGAAACTACAGTGTTTAGCTTCCCCATTACATGACCTATCCAACTTGACCAAGACCATTATTATTATCATACCAAATCTCACCTGTTGCTTGAGGTTTTGATTATCCAGAATATTGAGTCAACTTTCATGAAACATGCCTTTTCCATCTACAAAATTATTAGGTCAATAAAAATACAAAAAAAAATCTTACAAATATAGAAAATATAATCTACATCCATGAATTTAGGAGTCACAAGCTAGTTTAAACTATGATGAGATGTACTACTGCAGACTGAAGTCTTTTACAGAATAACAAAGTCATAAAAAGAAAAGGTAATGTTGTACTTCTTGGAGCTAGGGGCTATGATTTTAGTAGGACTCCTACATCTCTCAGCTCTGTGTCCACCATAGCTTCTTTCTTCTTTCCTGTACTAGATGAATTTCCATGGCAAGTAGGAAAATAGCCACAGAAAGTGATTGAACTTCATAGGAAATATTAATTGTATGTTATTTTAAAGTATTTCTTAGTGGGATTGGCCATTTGATTGTTTTTTTTAATTAGATATTTTCTTTATTTACATGTAAATTTCTCCATTCCCACTTTCCCCTCCAAAAAACAAAG
>NW_022196903.1:7758995-7778185 GCF_008632895.1 Mastomys coucha
TACAGAGCTAAACAAAGAATTCTCAATTGAGGAACACGGAATGGCTGAGAAGCACCTAAAGAAATGTTAGACATTCTTAGTCATCAGGGAAATGCAAAACAAAACAACCCTGAGATTCCACCTCACACCAGTCAGAATGGCTAGGATAAAAAACTCAGGTGACAGCAGATGCTGGAGAGGTTGTGGATAAAGAGGAACATTACTTCGTTGCTGGTGGGATTGCAAACTGATACAACCACTCTGGTAATCAGTTTGGCGGTTCCTCCAGAAATTGGACATAGTACTACTGGAGGACCCAGCTATACCACTCCTGGGCATATACCCAAAAAATACTGGTCATTTGATTGTTAGCAACCATTGTACAGTAACTGGCCTACTCATGGGCAGCATTGGCACCCAGTAATTGTAGTACAATGATTTGGATCTTTTTCTTTGTATCAAACCACACAAAACAAGAGGCCATAGAAACCAAAGAGAAAATACTGAACAAAGACACAATATTTAGTTGCCATTGCATGTGGTAATACAGGTTTATGTTATAGGGAAAGCAAACCAGGTAGCAACACCTTTGCAAAGACCAAAAGCCGTAGGGAACATTATTCTTTTATAAGCTAATTTAAAATACAGATGTGTATATGTGAATATGATTTAAATGAAGTTGTGCCACACAGAGAAAAGAATACTCCTCCCAGGGGCCACAGATAATCTAACAAACCCCAGTACCTAAAACAGAAAAAGTCTCTCAAGTTGTTGGTTGTGTGGGACAAAAAAATGCCAAGACAATATATACTATTTGCTTTGAACTACATTTCAAAATTTGAAGATCAGTCAAATTGGTGAAGACACTATGTGTTTCAGATACACGGCTTAGAGGAATCAATTCGGAACTCACAAGGAAGCTTCCTCCCCAAGAGCTAGTTCTCATAGTATCTGAAGTTGCTAATTATACTGTTAAAGGAGAAAATCAAGCAATAGTCCAACCCGTCTGTAAAGCCTGTGGACTACAACAATGACTGGCATGGTAAGATATACTCAATAATTCAATACTAGCACTATTATATTGGGGGGATAAGCAACAGCTGTCTAATTTGCAGGTATATCCCATTCAATAGGCATGAGTATATGCCTGGTATGCCAGGTATTGTATTATAGTCACCTATCTGAGACTTAAGGCATATACCATAGAGGAAAAACTACCACTGACATTTTCCTAAATCAAATGCTTTCTGTGTTCTAAATACTTATTCTAATACCCACAGATAAGTGCAGCTCTTATTCTTCTATAGAATTTTCTTTTTGGTAGACGGAGACAATTATAAAAGTTCTAGACTGATCAAAATACAGAGAAAAGCATGTCCAGTTCCACTAGTTCATCTACAATACAAGACTACACCTAAGACTTGAGGAGCATCCTGGAAGAGCAAAGTGCTAGGATGTGTTTATATAAAAGTCAGAAAACCAGCATATCTGCTGCTAGATATCACCTTCAAAACACAACAGGGATGCTGCATCCATAAAACTTCAATAATATGGTTGCCTAAATAAGACTTACATAAAGAAAATACCAGTTGTCATGAAATGTATGTAGGAGAAATTACACAAGGCCCCACCTCCAGATAAAAAGCTAATACCATAAATGGTTAATGGGAAAGAGAGAAAAAGTTTTCTCTAAGAACAAGCAGCAGCTGGTAGTTTGTGAAATTTGATGTGCTCAGCCTTAAATACATGTACCTATTAACAACACCATGTAGACTTGATAGGCTATGTATGGGGTGTGTGTGTGTGTGTGTGTGTGTGTGTGTGTGTGTGTGTGTGTGTATTGCAATGATAATTTTAGAAGAACAGGTCATGGATTTAAGAGGAAGTGGCATTAGACGGTTTTTAATGGGGAGAAGTCTAAGATGGAAATTATACAAATATAGTGCTAATATACAAAATTTTCCAAAAACCCACAAAATTTAAATTAAAAAATAATTATTAAAGATATTTTTAAAGCTATTCACAAATAATAGCTGCTGAGAGAGAAAATATAAATTTTCTATAATGGTATATCACTGGGTATATCAAACACACCAGGGCAGATCTGATGCTCAGGATTGCTGGCCAACATGAATCAGATTCGATGCTTTTAGTGGCTTTTCTTTATTTAATGAATAAGAAGTTGTGTAGATACTCCATACCCCAAACACTTAGCCAATCTAACTATAAGTCAGAATTAAAATTAAAGAAATCAGAAATGAAAATGGAGATAGAACAACAAACACTGAGGGAATGCAAAAAATCATTAGGTTTTACGTCAAAAGCCTATACTCTACAAAATTGGAAAGTTTAAATAAAATCTATGATTTTCTAGATAGATAAAACTTCCCAAAGCTAAATCAAGATCAGATAAACTATTTGAATAGGCCCACAAACCCTAAGAAAATAGAAGCAGTCATTAAAAGTCTCCCAACCCAAAAAAAGGCCTGAGCCAGATGGTTTTAGTGCAGAAGTCTACAAGACTTTCAAAAAGAGCTAAAACCAATACTTCTCAACCTATTTCACAAAACAGAAACAGAAGGAACACTACCAAACCCATTGTATGAGGCCACAGTCATTCTGATACCTAAACCACACAAAGACTAAACAAAGGAAGAGAAGTTCAGACCAGTCTCTCTTATGAACATTGATGCAAAAACACTCAATAAAATACAAACTGAATTCAAGAACACATCAAAAGCATCATCCATCATGATCAAAAAAAGCTTTATTTCAGGGATGCAGGGTGGTTCAATATACAAAAATCAATAAATGTAATCCACCATATAACCAAATTGAAAGAAAACAACCACACAATCATTACACACATTATATTAGATGCTGAAGTAGCCTTTGACAAAATCCAGCATCCATTCATGTTAAAAGTCTTAGAGAGATCAGGGATACAAGGCACCATGTGTACATAAACAGAAAAAAAAAAAGCCAAAATACTGCAAGCCAATGACCTCCATCAAATATAATGGAGAAAAACTTAAAACAATTCCATGAAAGTCAGGAGCAAGGCTGCCCACTCTCTCCTTATCTATTCAATATAGTACTTGAAGTTATAGCTAGAGTAATAAGACAACTAAAGAGATCAAGGGGATGTAAATTGTAAAGGAAGAAGTCAATGCATCATTATTTATGGATGAGTAGATATTAGACATATGGAAGTTCTCTACCAGAGAACTACAGCTGATAATCATCTTCAGCAAAGTGTCTGGATACAAAACTAACTCCAAAAACTCAGTAGCCCCCCTTTATACAAATGATAAATGGGAAAAGAAAAAAATCAGAGAGCCAACACCCTTCACAATAGCCACAAATAATATAAAATATCTTCGTGTAACTCTAATCAAACAAGTGAAAGACATCTATGACAAGAACTTCAAGTCACTGAAGAAAGAAATTAAAGAAACTATCAGAAGATGGTAAGATCCCCCATGATCACGGATCAATAGAATTAATATAGTGAAAATGGACATCTTACAAAAAGCAATTTACAGATTCAAATCCCAGCAAAATCCCCAAAAAATGTTTTCAAGACCTTGACAAAGCAGTTCTTATTTTCATAAGGGAAAAAATAAAAAAACAAAAACAAAAAACAAACATAACAACAACAGAACAAACAGGATAGCTAAAACAATCCTGAACAATAAAAGAACTTCTGGAGGTACCACCCTCCCTCACCTCAGTCTGTACTACAGAGCAATAGTATTTAAAAACCACTGAATTGTTATCAGAACAGAATGGTTGATCAATGGAATCTAATCAAAGACACTGAAATAGCCCACACTCCTATGGATACTTGATTTTTGACTAAGGAGACAAAACCATACAATTGGGAGAAAGGCATCTTCAGCAAATGGTGCTAGAATAATTCTGTATCTACATGGAGAAGAAAGCAAATCAGTCCATATTTATTTCCCTGAAAAAAATCAAATCCAAGTATATCAAAGGCCTCAATGTATAACCTAATGCACTAAATCAAATAGAGCAAAAAGTGGAGAGTAGCCTCCAACTCACAGGAGACAACTTCCTGAACAGAACACCAATGCCTCAGGCTCTAAAATCAACATTTGATGAATGGGACCTCATAAAATGGAAAATCTTCTCTAAGTACACTGACATTAGAACAAAATAGCAGCCTACAGATTGATCAAGGATCTTCACTAACATTACATCTGACAGAGGGCTAATAGCCTAAATTTATAAAGGACTCAAGAAGTTAGACACCAACAAACCAAAGAACCCAATTTAAAAATGTGGTATAGAGCTAAAGAGAGAATTCTCAAGATAAAAATCTTGAATTGCCTAGAAACACTAAAAGAAATGTTCAGGGTTCTTAGTCATCAAGGAAATGCAAATCAGAAGGGCTCTAAGACTCTATCATACACCAGTAAGAATAGCTAAGATCAAAACCTGCTTGTGACAGGTGAGAATGTGGAGCAAGAGGAGCATTCCTCCATTGCTGGTTGGAATGCAAACTTGTACAATCACTTTGGAGACCCTGATGTACAATCCTGAGCATACACCTAAAAGATATCCCGTATACCACAGGGATACTATGTTTCTCAACTATGCTCATCAGCTTTATTTGTAATAGCCAAGAACTAGAAACAACCGAGATGTACCTCAACTGAAGAATGGATACAGAAAATGTGGTTCATTTACACAATGGAACACTATTCAGCTCTTAAAAACAAAGACAGTGTGAATTTTGTAAGCAAATGGGTGAAACTTGAGAATATCATCCTGAGTGAGCTAATTCAGCCTCAAAAGAACATGCATGGTATGTACTCACTTATAAATGGATATTAGCCATAAAATACAATACAGGATACCCATGTTACATACCACAGACACAAAAAGCTAAACAAGAAGGCCCAATGGAGGATGCTTGAGTCTCACTTAGAAGGGAGAATAAAATACTTCTAGAAGTCAGATGGAGGGAAGGAACAGGATGGAAGAGGGAATGGAAAAGTGATCAGGTGTGGGGAGAGTCAGGGGAGATGGCCAAATGGCCATGAAAATGAAGGGAATCTGCTGCTGGCAAGGAAGTAGGGTGACAGCTGGGAAGTGGGTATAGGGATGGGGTAGTGGGGAGCATCTCCAATATTTGCCGAGACCTGGGATATAAGATGATCCCAAGAATCAGTGAAGGTGAACTTATCTGAGACTCACAGAGTGAGAATATAGAACCTGAAGTGGCCAAATCCTGTAGCTAGGCGGGAACCTCAGTGGAGCAAGAGGGACACCAGCTCCTACAAAATTTTTGACTCAAAATTTATCCTGCTTACAAAAATGCAAGGACCGGGATGGAGCAGAGACTGGGGGAATGGCCAACCAATAACCAGTCTAACAAGAGACCCAATCCATGGGCAAGCATCAGCCCCTGACACTATTAATGATACTTTGTGATACTTTCAGATAAGAGTCTAACATGGCTGTCCTCTGAGAGGCTTGATCCAGCAGCTGACTCAGGCAGATGTAGACACCCACAGCCAAACATGGAAGGAGCTTGGGGACTCTTATGGAAGGATAAGAGGAAGGATTTCGAGCCCTAAAATGGATAGGAACTCCACAGGAAGACCAGTAGAGTCAACTAATGTGGACTCTTGGGGACCCTCAGAGATGAAACCACCAACAAATGAACATACATTGGCTGGGCCTAGGTCCCCTGCACATATGTAGCAGATGTGCAGCTTGGTCTTCATGTGGTTCCTGAACGATGGGAGTAGGAGCTATCCCTAAAGCTGTTGCCTTTCTGTAGAATGAGTTCCCCTAACTTGGCTGTCTTCTCTGCCTCAATGGTAGAATTTCCTAGCCCTGCAGAGACTTGAAGTGCCAAGGAGAGGTGATACCCAAGGATGGCCTCCACTCTCTCAAAGTAGAATGTGTGGGAGGATAGAAAGAGGGACTCTGGGGGGGCAGGGACATGAAAGGAGATAGCAGCCAGGATGTAAAATGAATAAATAAAAAAAATATCAAAAAATGTATAGCTGTTGTTCAAACTTACAACTAGAACCTAAGATTTAGAGTTGTAATAAAATAGCACAAATTTGCTTTGAAAAAAAAAAAGTTAGTAATTCTGCCAGCAGAGTGGCTTGGGTTCCTTCCAATTTCTCTGGGCTGGTGTCCTGAGCAGACCTTGGGTGCAAGCTCTGCAGCCAGTCCCACAACACCCAGAGGAAGCTCCACTCCCAGGCGCTCTGACACTCTCAGGATCAGAGGTGAGGAGGACCCAACTTCTGTCCCAACACTGGGAGTAACTGGGACCTGTGGGACCAGGCACACAGGAACTCTACTAGCCCAGTGACTCAGGTTCCTTCCAGTCTCTCTGGGCTGGTGTCCTGAGTGGGCCTTGGGCACAAGCTCTGCAGCGAGTCCCACAACACCCAGAGGAAGCTCTACTCCCAGGCGCTCTGACAATACCAGGGTCACAGGAACCAGAATCACAGGATCCCAGAGACAGCCTGACTCTGAGGAGTTCTGACACAACCAGGATCATAGGAAGGCCTGACTCCAGTCAGATTTAGCAAGGGCAGGTAGCACTAGAGATAACCAGATGGCGGAGGGGGGGGACAAGCTTAAGAAAATAAACAACACAAACCAAGGTTACTTGCCATCATCAGAACCCAATTCTCCCACCATAGCAAGTCCTGGACACACCATCACACCAGAAACGCAAGATTCAGATTTAAAATCACTTATCATGATGATGACACAGGACCTTAAGAAAGACATAAATAGCACCCTCAAAGAAATATGGGAGAACACAGGTAAAGAGCTAGAAGCTCTTAAAGAGGAAACACAAAAGTTCCTTAAAGAACTACAGGAAAACACAATCAAAGAGGTGAAGAAGGAAAGGAGCAAAACCATCCAGAATCTAAAAATGGAAATAGAAACCATAAAGAAAACAGAAAGAGAGACAACCCTGGAGAAACAAAACCTAGGAAAGAAATCAGGAGTCATAGATGCAAGCATCACCAACAGAATACAAGAGATAGAAGAGAGAATTTCAGGGGCAGAAGACACCATAGAAAACATTGACACAACAGTCAAAGAAAATGCAAAAAGCAAAAAGCTCATAACCCAAAACATCCAGAAAATCCAGGATGCAATGGGAAGACCAAACCTAAGGATAATAGGTATAGAAGAGAGTGAAGACTCCCAATGTAATGGGCCAGTAAATATCTTTAACAAAATTATAGAAAAAAAAAAAAAAAACTTCCCTAACCTAAAGAAAGACATGCCCATGAACATACAAGAAGCCTACAGAACTCCAAATAGACTGGACCAGAATAGAAATTCCTCCAGTCACATAATAATAAAAACATGAAATGCACTAAATAAAGAAAGAATTTGAAAAGCAGTAAGGGAAAAAATGCAAGTAATATATAAAGGCAGGCCTATCAGAATTATGGTAGACTTCTCACCAGAGACTATGAAAGCTAGAAGATCCTGAGCAGATGTCATACACACCCTACAAGAACACAAATGCTAGCCCAGGCTACTATACCTAGAAAGACTCTCAATTACCATAGATGGATTAAGCAAGATATTCCATGACAAAACAAAATTTACACAATATCTTTCCACAAATCCAGCTCTACAAAGGATAATAGATGGAAAACATCAACATAAGGAGCAAAACTACATCCTAGAAGAAGCAAGAAAATAATCTTTCAAC
Organism: Mastomys coucha; assembly: GCF_008632895.1. Taxonomy (NCBI): domain Eukaryota; kingdom Metazoa; phylum Chordata; class Mammalia; order Rodentia; family Muridae; genus Mastomys; species Mastomys coucha. The sequence goes on from NW_022196903.1 coordinate 7,766,707, forward strand.
AAATCTACACAAATCTAATTTCACCTCTTACAACAAAAACAACAGGAAGTGGCAATTACCTTTTCTTAATATCTTAATATGAAAATTAATATTACCAACATATCCTAATTGATTGAAATGCAAAAATATGAAGAATTAGAAATTTATTGTCATCCAATGGTCTCTCTAATTTTGTAATTAGTGAAATAGGTCCAACATTGTACAATCTATATACACTGTCAGCTTGTCTGTTTGTGACAGTGTCTGGTTGTGTACAACATAAGGGTCTTGAAATCTTGCTTCTCCTATCTCAACCTCTCTATTAGTAGTATTGTTTGTTTCATGTTTTTACACTACACTATGATTTTCAGAACAGCTTATATATTTCAAAAGTATTTATATACCCAACTTGGGAGGTGGCTTGTAAGAAAGAGAACAACAAAGAGTGAGACTGAATGCTTTGCTTGACATTTGTAGCTCTTGTATCAAGTTTGAAGAAGAGGACTTTACAAGTTACTCTTTCTCTGAGATGAATGCTTTTCCAAATTATCACAGCCAATGAACCAGATTCTTACCCACACCTAATGTCTGTGACACCCTCCAAGCAGAACCATTGCTCATTGAAGCAGTTGGTGAATGACTTTATGGATACACTATCTTAATACACACACCATTTCTTAAATGAATGTAACCTGTTCTCCCTGGCCTGAGAATAAAGTCACTCACTCAAGTCGAATAGTTTTGACCATAGCAGGAAGTCTGTATCAAAAAATCATGCCTACAATTCATTCCTTAGCACAGCAGAACTGTCAACTCTCAGCTTAGCTATTGATGGAGGTAAAATCCTTTGGTGAGGTGAGGGTCATTGAAGTACAGCCTTATTACAATGAAATCCAATGTCTAGTTCTTATTTTGGGCTGTACCACAGTAAGAGCCAAGATTTTAAACTCTACTAAATACAAAACAAACAAACAAACCAAAAGACTTTAAATATTTTTTTTCATTTAAGAAAATACTAGTAGTGATGTATTATTTTGAAATATACAGTTAATATGTTTGGAGTTATTTAAACTTTATAGTGAGAAAAACATGTATTTTGAGTATTGCTGTAGACAAGCATCTCCATAACACTGTTAAATTGATTGTTGTTTTATATCAAACAACTTTTATAATACTCATTTTTATTGTTATATTTTATAAATTTTAAGGAATATGACAAAAAAGTTAAACAATTTACTAAGCTCTTAAAATTTGAGAGTGGTGGCTCCTGTTACCATTATTTCTGTGTATGTATCCCTTTTTTACAGACATGCACACACTTATAAATATCCTGACCAAACACAAGGTATACTAGATTTAGCATTTCCTCTCCCCTTTCTCAAAAAAGGAATACTACTATTCCAGGAAACTGTGTTTATAGAAAAATATACTATAAAATCAAAAATTGCAAGAAGTTCTAATTTTAATTTCTAAATGTTTCCAGCATTCATAAAATAATGAAAAACATACTTTGTGCCTCTACCACCTGTATTTAACTTTGGGCATATTTGCTTCTTTAGTGAGTCAGTCTCTCTCTCTCTCTCTCTCTCTCTCTTTCTCTCTCTCTCTTTCTCTCTCTCTTTCTTAAAAGTGAAAATATTTGCCACCTAATTTTTAGCACCTAAAATGATCTCTCCCTATAATAAATATAATATATTCATTTTTGCTGCAGAAAAAATTTACTCATTGAAATCTGTTTATTCAATTTCGTGACAGAGTCGTATCATATAAAAGAATGTCATGTCTTCCTCATGACTTGAGGAAGGAGACAAGAGTAGCAAAAATGAGCAACATGGATTCAAAATTTAAGTTAGTAGAGAGAGTCCATATTATGGCAGAAGAATTCTCATTATATAAAATAGAAGCAGAAATTTATGATCTTATTCAAAATCTATTCTACCATGCCTTTTAAACTTTTATACCTTTTTATCAATTTTCCTGGTAATTTTAATATACTAAAATTATTAACATGTTAACATTTATAAATTGCTTGATTGTAAAATGTACTGGTTCAATTCATAGATATCTCAGAGATTAAAATACTTTTATTCCCAATAAAATTTTGATATCCATGTGCAAAAACTTATCATTATACTCAAAGTAATCAATACATTAAAACTGTGGCATAATTTTTATGCTTAGAATACTTTTACTGCAATTGCACATGTGCATATGAGTGTGTGTGTGTGTGTATGTGTATTTGTGTGTGTTTTCTTTTCGGGTGCATCAAGACAGGATTTCTTTTTGTATCCCTGACTGCTCTGGAATTCCCTTTGTAGACTAGGCAGGCCTAGAACTCACAGACATCTGCTTGGCTCTGCCTCCCAAGTTCTGGGACTAAAGGCATGTACCACCATGCCTGCCTGTGTATGTAGTTCTCAATGTTATATATTTTTAGATATATAATCACTTCACTATTGTATCATTACAGCACCTTTTTTTTTCTTTTTTTTCCCTTTCTTTTTTTTAATTTGATATTTCCATTATTTACATTTCAAATGTTCTCCCTTTTCCTGGTTTCCACCCCCTACTCACTTCTCCCTTCCCCCTGCACAACAGCCCACCCTCTCCGGCTTCCCGGCCCTGGCATTCCCCTGCACTGGGGCATAAAGCCTTCACAGGACCAAGGGTCTCTATGACCATTGATGACCAACTAGAACATCCTCTGCTACATATATGCAGCTGGAGCCATGAATCCCACCATGTGTACTCACTGATTGGTGGTTTAGTCCCTGGGAGCTCTGGGGGTACTGGTTAGTTCATATTTTTTGACCCTTCTTTGGGGCTGCAAAGCCCTTCAGCTCCTTGAGTCCTTTCTCTAGCTCCTTCATTGGGGACCCTGTGCTCCATCTAATGGATGGCTATGAGCATCTACTTCTGTATTTGTTAGACACTGGTGGAGCCTCCTAGAAGACAACTATATCAGGCTCCTGTCAGCAAGCACTTTTTGGCATCAGTAATAGTGTCTGATTTGGTGATTGTATATGGGATGGATCCCCAGTTGGGGCAGTCTCTGAATTTTCATTCCTTCAGTCTCTGCTCCACACTTTGTCTCTGTAATTCCTTCCATGGGTATTTCATTCCCCCTTCTAAGAAGGGATGAAGCATCCACACTTTGGTCTTCCATCTTCTTGGGTTTCTTGTGGTTTGTGGATTGTACCTTGTGTATTCTGAGCTTCTGGCCTAATATCCACTTATCAGTGAGTGCATACCATATGTGTTTGTTTGTGATTGGGTTACCTCACTCAGGATGATATCCTCCAGATCCATCCATTGCCTAAGAATTATATAGATTCATTGTTTTTAATAGCTGAGTAGTACTCCATTGTGTAAATGTACCAATATTTTCTTTATCTATTCCTCTGTTGAGGGACGTCTGGGTTGTTTCCACTTTCTGTCTATTATGAATAAGGCATCTATGAACATGGTAGAGCATGTGACCTTATTGCATGTTGGAGCATCTTCTGGATATATGCCCAGGAGTGGCATTGCTGAATCCTCAGGTAGTACTATGTCCAATTTCCGGAGGAACCGCCAAACTGATTTCCAGAGTGGTTGTACCAACTTGCAATCCAACCAGGAATGAAGAAGTGTTCCTCTTTCTCTACAACCTCTCCAGCATCTGCTGTCAGCTGTCACCTGAGTTTTTTTATCCAAGCCATTTTGAGTGGTGTGAGCTGGAATCTCAGAGTTGTTTTGATTTGCAATTCCCTGATGACTAAGGATGATGAACATTTCTTTAGGTGCTTCTCAGCCATTCAAGTATTCCTCAGTTGAGAATTCTTTGTTTAGCTCTGTACCTCATTTTTAATAGGGTTATTTGATTCTCTGGAGTATATCTTTTTGAGTTCTTTGTATATGTTGGATATTAGCCCTCTATTTGATGTTGGATTGGTGAAGATATTTTCCCACTCTTTTGGTTGCCAATTTGTCCTGTTGACAATGTCCTTTGCCTTACAGAAGCTTGGCAATTTATGAGATCTCATTTGTCAATTATTGATCTTAGGCCATAAGTTATTGGTGCTCTGTTCAGGAAATTTTCCCCTGTGCCCATGTGCCACGCCATTGCCAGTAAAATCTGCAATATCAAGGGTAAATGCCTGATTAAGGACAAGAGGCATTATGACTTCAAAGAGAGTTTGTGCCTCCTGGGTATTCAGTCAGTTGTTGGCATCTCCTAACTCAGTCATGTTCCAGATTAGTCTTTCCAATTGTCAACCCACCTTCTTATTCAGGCATAAAAGTACCCCAAGAAATGATTCATAACTGGCTAAAAAGGGGCATTGTTCCCTGGCCAATGTTACAATATATCCTAATTTAATTCCAAGCTGTACTTAGCTTGGAATTTCTCTCAAGGAATCTGCCTTATTAGACAGGTTGTCCTCGGAGTTATCAACAGAGGTCAGGCACATAGTTAGAATTCTCAGGGCAGTCCCACAGAAGACAGAACTGTTTTACATACTAGAGAATAATCAAAGGGCTTCTCTTACTTAAGGGCATTAGCAGGAACTGTTATATTGGAACTTCCTGGTGCTTGCCTCCAGCAGGCCCAGAAACTTAGAATGCGAATATCAAAATAGCCCCAGCGGGGAGGGCACCACTGCTCTTCCACCAGCTTCATACCTGGATACCTGATCTTACCGACCTTGATGCAACCATCCCTTGCCTGCATGATCCTATCGACCTTGATGTGGCTGTCACCTGCCTATGTGACTTTTCTCATTCACCATTTTTCTGTATACCATATAAGCCTGGTTTTCACTTTGTGCAGGGGCTCTCTGACTAGAACTAGAACTTAGATGGACTAGGACTTAGATTCTTGCAGTCCACAGGCCCCATGGCCCAGAGCACTTGGGCTGGGAGTTAGGGGAGGTGTGCAGCACCAGTCCAGAGGAGATGGCTGCTTCTTTAGACCAAGGGGGTTTCAGATGGCCTCAGATGTACCTCAACTGCTGAGCTGCCAGATTTATCATTTCTCTTTTGCAATGACTGTAAAAGTATGATGCCATTTTTAAGAAATACATTCAGATCCTGTACTTCATGTGTTGTCTCTGCCATCATTTCTTTGCCTACACCTTGTTGACCTGACTAGGCCCCTTTTCTCCCGCGGGTTGACGGAGGCCCAGACTGGCCGGCCCATGGCACCCATGTGCCCGAGACTCTTCCACACTTTCTTTTCAATTAGTTTCAGTGTATTTGGTTTTATGTGGAGGTCCTTGATCCACTTGGACTTAAGATTTGAACAAGGAGATAAGAATGGTTTGGTTGGCATTCTTCTACATGCTAAACACCAATTGAGCCAGCACCATTTGTTGAAAATGCTCTTTTTTTTCACTGGATGGTTTTAGTTGCTTTGTCAAAGATCAAGTGACCATAGGTGTGTTGGTTAATTTCTGGGTCTTCAATTCTGTTCCATTGATCTACCTGCCTATCACTGTACCAATACCATGCAGTTTTGGTTTTTTTGTTTTGTTTTGTTTTGTTTTTTATCACAATTGCTCTGTAGTATAGCTTAAGGTCAGAGATGGTGATTCCACCAGAAGTTCTTTTATTGTTGAGAATAGTTTTTACTATCCTAGTTTTTTGTTATCCCAGATAAATTTGCAGATTACTTTTTCTAACTCTGTAAAGAATTGAGTTGGAATTTTGATGGGGATTGCACTGAATCTGTAGATTGCTTTCAGCAAGATGGTTATTTTTACTATATTAATCTTGCCAATCCACAAGCATGGGAGATCTTTCCATCTTCTGAGATCTTCTTCAATTTCTTTCTTCAGAGACTTGAAGTTCTTGTCATACAGATCTTTCAATTGCTAGTTAAAGTCACACCAAGGTATTTTATATTATTTGTGAGTATTATGAATGGTATTGTTTCCCTAATTTCTTTCTCAGCCTGTTTTTCCTTTATGTAGAGGAAGGCTACTGATTTGCTTGAGTTAATTTTATATCCAGCTAATTTGTTGAAGTTGTTGATCAGGTTTAGGAGTTCTCTGGTTGAATTTTTCAGGTCACTTAAATATACTATCATAGCATCAGCAAATAGTGATGATTTGACTTCTTCCGTTCTAATTCATATCCCTTTGATCTCCTTTTATTGTCTAATTGCTCTGACTAGGACTTCAAGTACAATATTGAATAGGTAGGGAGAGAGTGGGCAGCCTTATCTAGTCCCTGATTTTAGTGGTATTGCTTCAAGTTTCTCTCCATTTAGTTTGCTGTTGGCTACTGATTTGCTGTATATTCCTTTTACTATGTTTAGGTATGGGCCTTGTATTACTGATCTCTCCAAGACTTTTATCATGAAGGGGTGTTGAATTTTGTCAAATGCTTTCTCAGCATGTAAGGAGTTGATCATATGGTTTCTTTCTTTGAGTTTGTTTATATAGTGGACTACATTGATGGATTTACTTATATTGAACCATCCCTGCAACCCGGCATTAATTTTGATGAATGATCATTGTGATGTGTTCTTGAAACTGGTTTTGGGAGAATTTTGTTGAGTATTTTTGCATTGAAATTTATAAGGGAATTTGGTCTGAAGTTTACTTTCTTTGTTGGGTCTTTGTGTGGTTTAGAGATCAGAGTAATTGTGGCTTCGTAGAGGGAATTGGGTAGAGTACCTTCCGTTTATATTTTGTGGGATAGTTTGAGCAGTATTTCTATTAGGTCTTCTTTAAAGATCTGATAAAACTCTGCACTAAACCCAACTGGTCCTGGGTTTTTCTTTGGTTGGGAGACTATTAGTGACTGTTTCTATTTCTTTAGGGGATATGAGACTGTTTAGAATGTTTATCTGATCTTCATTTAACTTTACTACCTGGTATCTGTCTTGAAAATTGTCTATTTCATCCAGGTTTTCCAGTTTTGTTGAATATAGGCTTTTGTAGTAGGATCTGCCGATTTTTTGGATTTCTGTTGTTATGTCTCCCTTTTCATTTCTGATTTTGTTAATTAGAATACTGTCTCTGTGCCCGCTAGTTGGTCTGGCTAATGGTTTATCTATTTTTTTTTTCTCAAAGTACCAGCTCCTGGTTTGGTTGATTCTTTGTATAGATCTTTTTGTTTTCACTTGGTTGATTTCAGCCCTGAGTTTGATTATTTCCTGCCATCTACCATCTACTCCTCTTGGTGAATTTGCTTCTTTTTGATCTAGAGCTATCAGATGTGGTGTCAAGCTGCTAGTGTGTATGCTCTCTCCAGTTTCTTTTTGGAGGCACTCAGAACTATTTGTTTTCCTCTTAGGACTGCTTTTATTGTGTCCCATAAGATTGAGTATGTTGTACCTTCATTTTCATTGAATTCTAAAAAGTCTTTCATTTCTTTATTTCTTCCTTGATCAAGTTATTATTGAGTAGAGTGTTGTGCAGCTTCCACGTCTATGTGGGCTTTCTATTGTTTATGTTGTTATTGAAGACCAGCCTTAGTCTATGGTGAATTGATAAGATGCATGTGATTATTTCAGTCTTCTTGTATCTGTAATTGATTATATGGTCAGTTTTCAAGAAGGCATCATGAAGTGCTGAAAAGAAGGTATATCCTTCTGTTTTAGGATAAAATGGTCTATAGATATCTGTTAAATCAATTTGGTCCATAACTTCTGTATGTTTAAATGCGTCTCTGTTTAGTTTGTGTTTCCAAGATCTGCCCATTGCTGAGAGTGGGGTGTTGAAGTCTCCCACTATTATTGTATGAGACGCAATGTGTGTTTTGAGCTTTAGTAAAGTTTCTTTCATAAATGCGAATGCCCTTGCACTTGCATCAAAGATGTTCAGAATTGAGAGTTGATCTTGATAGATTTTTCCTTTGACCAAGCATGATGTGTCCCTCCTTATCTTTTTTGATCACTTTAGATTGAAAGTTGATTTTATTTGATATTAGAATGGCTACTCAAGCTTGTTTCATAGTACCATATACTTGGGAAATTGTTTTCCAGACTTTTATTCTGAGGTAGTGTCTGTCTTTGTCACTGAGGTATGTTTGCTGTATTCAGCAAAATGTTGGGTCCTGTTTACATAACCATTCTGTTAGTCTAGGTCTTTTTATTGGGTAATTGAGTTCATTGATGTTAAGAGATATTAGGTAAAAGTAATTTTTGCTTCCTGTTATTTTTATTGTTAGAGTTAGAATCATGTTCATGTGGCTATCTTCTTTTAGTTTTGTTGAAAGATTATGTTCTTGCTTTTTCTAGGGTATAGTTTTGCTCCTTATGTTGATGTTTTCCATCTATTATCCTTTGTAGGGCTGGATTTGTGGAAAGATATTGTGTAAATTTGGTTTTGTCATGGAATACCTTGGTTTCTCCATCTATGGTAATTGAGAGTTTTGCGGGTATTGTAGCCTGGGCTGGCATTTGTGTTCTCTTAGAGTCTGTATGACATCTGCCCAAGATCTTCTGGCTTTCATAGTCTCTGGTGAGAAGTCTGGTGTAATTCTGATAGGTCTGCCTTTATACGTTACTTTACCTTTTTCCCTTACTACTTTTAAAATTCTTTCTTTGTTTTGTGCATTTGGTGTTTGATTATTATGTGATCTATAATCATATTGCATGATGCTGACAGAGGATTTAAGCAGGGAATAAATAATTCCCTTAAAGAAATACAGGAGAACACATGTAAACAGGTAGAAGCTCTTAAACACAAAAATCCCCTAAAGCATTACAGGTAAACACCACGATCTCTCCATTCTGCGTGGCACACTTCCTTGTCAATCGCTCAGGGACCCAAATGGGATCTCGGAGGTCCTGTGGAAACACACAAACAGAGCCTCTCGCCCATGTCAATACTGGATCCAGGCCATGCAATGAACCTGTCAGAATATCCTTCCACTTCTTAAATCCCTTCAAGGAACCTCTGCTGCACTGATGATGATCTGCAGCAGAAAGGCCATCTACATCCAAATTTAAAAATTTAAGGTAAAAAGAGCAAGAGCAATTCTTTCTTTTGGGGTATGGCCGTGGGCAATTCCCCCTTTTTGCTTTTGTAAAAGTTCTTTAAGAGTGCAATGCTTACACTCCACGATGCCCTGACCTTGAGGATTATATGGCAGTCCATGGGAAACATGAACTTCCATCTGTTTACAAAATGACATAAAGGTTTGAGCTGTATAGGCAGGTCCATTATATAATTTTAGTTGCTGGGGTTTGCCCTAAGCAGCCCATGCCTCTAGGCAATGCGAGATGACATTGCATGCCTTTTCTCCACTCAAAGGGGTGGCATGAATGATCCCAGAACACATATCTACAGGTACGTGAACATATTTTAAAGTTCCAAATTCAGAAACATGTGTCATATCCATCTGCCAGATCTTAAAGGGAGACAAGCCCTGTGGATTGACACCCATGCCATGGGGATGATGATGATACATTGAGGACAATCTAAGACCACCTGTCGGGCATCAGCTCGAGACAGATCAAATTTCTGTTGTAATGTCTTAGCATTTACATGAAAATTTTGATGGAACTGTTTAGCCATTTCCATAGAAGAACTCATGAAAATGCACTCCATCCTAGTCCATTGATCTACAGTCTCATTTCCTTTACTTAAAGGTCCTGACAGCCCAAATATGAGCCCGAATATGCTGAATAAAAAATGGATTCTTTCTCTGCCAAATTAATTTCTGCAAATTCTCAAATAATGCACAAACGGTACTATTAATTTTAATGGGGCCAGTGGTTTCAAGAATTTTAACAGCGTTAACAACATAAGCCGAATCAGATATCAAATTAAAAGCAAATTGGTAATTTTTAAAAACTTCAATTACTATTTTTAATTCAACTACTTGAGGAGAGCCCGGTGGGAATTGGCATAACACGGGCTCTTGTTTCTCTACCAAATAGGCCCCACAGCCTGTTTTAGAACCATCAGTAAACACATTTGGGGCCCCAGTTATGGGGCAGCTGACATAATCTTTGGAAAGATCACAAGATGCTCTCTAAAGAAGGATTGAGCATCTTCAAAAACTGGGCAGGCAAGCTGGAGCTCTGACCTCACCGCTCGCCAAACCTCTGGGTAAAAGGAGAGGCCTGGAACCCCACTGTTGATTGGATTATAGGGGGAGGTTCTGACAGCATGCAGCCTGGGGGGCTTTTGTCAGTCTCTGGGCCCTTCCTCCTGCGCTTCTCTTTAATAGAGCTTCTCTCAATCTTCTCAATCAAAACCTGTAATTTCTCATCTGTATCATACCACTCAGTGCCTAAAGCTCCCTTCTCTGACTTCACAGATTGCTCTTCCTTCAGCTGCTCTAATGCAGCTTTCCCCTCTATCTCATACACCTTAGAACTAACAGGTACAACTATAGACTGAGGATTTGTTCTAAGCAGTCGAATTGAAACATTTCTTCCCTTAAAGATACAATGTTGGTTCTGTTCTCTCTGCACTCAGCACTCCTCCTGGTAAAAGGCTATCCATTTAAGGAACATGGGTGAGGGGAACAAAGCCTTGACCATTTCCTTCCAACCTCTGAGGGTGAGAGCCTGGTGGGCAAAGCCCTCAAGGATGGTCTCTACCCAGGGTGAATGAGGGCCATCCTCTGTCACTGTTTTCTTTCGTTCCCTAAGGTCTTGGGCTTCCCAGGGATAAGAAGCTGCTGCCAGGGTTAACATTAACCAGAAACAGGTGGCTAGTATCTCCCAAGCTGAATTCACCCACCCTGCATAGGGCTGTGTGCTGAAGGCAGCTGTTGAGGGGAAACCCAAAAGGAGAATACGGCTTTCCCCTCTTTCATGGCCTTACAAAAGTACTGATCTTCCAAACAGCTCCTAAAGAGCTTCCACACAGGTCTTAACAGCTCTTGAAGAGTCAGAAAAATTGAGTTTGACATTAACAGCTCTTGGAGAGCTAGAAAAATTGAATATGAAGTGCCCATGGTTATTTTTGTTACTTTTTTTTTCTTACTTTCAGTTCGCTACTCTGCGAAACTTTATTGCTCCTTCCCAGAGACTTTATTTTATTGCTTCTACTCCCGAGATCCTTATAGCCTCTACTTCCGAGGTCTTTATTGCCTCTACTTCCGAGGTCCTTATTGTCCCACTTACCTGGGAACTTACCAGCCGGCTGCCCTGACTGCAAAAGGTTCTGAGTCTCAAGAGGTTTCTCCTCCCCCATCCATCCGGGCCTTTTCTTTTTTTCTTTTTTTTTTTTTGTATTTCTTTTTTTTTTTATTAGATATTTTCTTTATTTACATGTAAATTTCTCCATTCCCAGTTTCCCTTCCAAAAAACAGAAACAAACAAAAACAACAAAACAAACCCCTGTTGCCTCCCCCCTCCCCATGCCTGCCACCCCACCCTCTCTCACTTATTGGCCTTGGCATTCCCCTACACTGGGGCACAGAACCTTCTCAGGGCCAAGGTCCTCTCCTCCTATTGATGATCAAATTGCAATTCTCTACTATACACATAAATGGATGGATCTGGAGAATATTATCCTGAGTGAGGTAACCCAATCACAAAAGAACAAACACG
>NW_022196903.1:7778395-7785827 GCF_008632895.1 Mastomys coucha
CCCACAAACCACAAGAAACTCAAGAAGAAGGAAGACCAAAAGGTGGACATTTCATTCCTTCTTAAATGAGGGAACCAAATACCCACAGAAGGAGTTGCAGAGGTTTTTCTTTTCCCCGTCCAGGCCACCAGTTGTTATGTCCTCCTCGTCTGGCAAGAAAGACGCGAGGACACGAGCTCTTCCTTTTGTAGTTTATTCCAGGAACCTTTTAACAACGCTTCTCCCTCCTGCTCCTCCTGCCTGCTTCTCCTACTTCTGCTTACTCTGCTCCTGCCTCTCTGGAGCCCTTACTTAAGCTCTGCCTCCCGGCCCACCCTAAGCTATTGAGTACTCCCAAGCTTAGCCAATCCCAATGGGCTACGTGGCAAAAGCAGATAGGTCACCAGATGCAGAAGCAACCAATGGCAGCAAGCTTAGCTAAATAAGGGCTTTGTTTATGAGGCTGCTCGCTCTCGGGGCTCAGCTCTCCACACAGACAGAGGCAGGAATGACACTGTCACAGCTGCTCTGATGTTCCTGTGGCCTGTGCGCTCCTGGCTGGTCCAGCCTTAGACAGTCACCAAAGAGAAAAAAAGCACCTTTTTTCTAATTCAGTCTTTTAAGAATTATCCACCTTGATACTTGAGCTAATATATTAACTATGCATTATATTTCTATGTCAGTCCATTTACTGAATTTTTTAATCTGTTTAAAGTGGATTACAAACTACAATTGGGCCACTTCACCTCCAGGAACAGTAGTATTTTATTTGTGGAAGAATACTCTTTAATGACAACAAGATTGACTTTTATTCTATATTTTAAGTCATTTTATGGATCCACCAGACTTGATTCTAGACATGCCCATTTTTTTCTGTTGTTGTATCATTAATAAAAGCTGCTTCTATTAAACTATGAGTATGAAATTTCTTCTAGTGTGAGTTCAAGTCAGACTCTTTTGAAATTTGTGATAGTCCCTTTAGAGTTGGAAAATGAAGTCATGAAGATCAGTTGCAAAGTGCTCAAATGAAAGTGTGGAGCTGACAGTGAAAGAATGAAAGGGAGATCATAAGATTAAGAGAGAAATGTGTATAAATATTTTCTGGACATGCCTTCTGATTTGGAGTCAACATTCAAGCCCTACCTTTTTCTGCAGGTCTTTGCCCTCATCTACAAACAGGGCATCATTTTACCTTGATGTACATTCTTTTCTTTTCTTCACTCAGTTGACTGAACCTTCTATCAAATTTTTTCAGTTCGTTCTCTTGTCCTAGCATATTATAAACCCTCTGGAACATGTCCTTTGCATTTCAGATTTGTAGAGAAAAAGCAGCTTAGGTGACAATTGGCTTTACTTTTCAATGATGTTTCTTTAAAACCTTTTCCTTTCTTATTTTTAAAATAAAATTAGCATCATTCTGCCTAAATTTAAATCGCAACTTGGTAAAAAGCAGCACAATTGAGATGAGCATGAGAACTCCACAGAGGTAATTTTTTTTTTCTTGAAACTATATTATCACTGACTAGATATAAATGGTCCACAAGCAGAAAATCTGCATCTTTTAAACTATTAATTGTAGTTCCATTTTTATCTCCAATGAAAGAATTAACCTATTAAAGATGTTTCAGCAATACAGAATCTAGTTTTCTGTGAATCACAAACTGAGAAATGTATGTTTATGTGAAATTCTAAAAGATTTTCTTTTACCAAGTCAGTGTCTCTCACCTTTGAATATTTCTTAATTTCCTGGATCAGTTTTTAAATAAGAATAGTATTTAACATTTTGACCCATCAGGAGATGTAAGTAGAAAAAGATATTTGTATATATGTGTGTGTGTATATATGTGTGTGTATGTGTGTGAATGAATTAGTTTTCCTCAAGGTTGATAGATTTGAAGGTCACAGAGGAGGTGGGGGATTAGAGATGAAGCCACAGGCTAATGAAAACTGATAAACAATATGCGGATTTTTTCCCAGAAATTTTCTGCCATTTGTTGTACCATCTGTAATAGTCTGCTAAAGCTGCCATGACAAAGAGACACAGAGACTGTGTGGCTTACAAAGAGAAATTCATTTTCCCTGAATTCTAGAAGCTAAAATCCATGATAAGAGGTTTGAGTGGGTTGATTTCTTGAAGACCATCTGGCATGTATCTGTGCCTAGTTTTCCTTATATGTGTATTTGTACCCAAATCTCTTTTTTTTAATAAAGACACCAGTCAAATTGGGTTTGCCATAATGCTAATGACCTCACATTAACTTAAATATTATAAATATTCCAGCTCTAAATGCAGTCACATCTTACAGGCATATAAGGTAAATTTTCAACATGTAAATTTGGGGTTGAAGCACACAATTTACCTCATAATACCATAACTGCCTTAATTTCTCCTTGTCCTTATAAGATTTATCTAATATGTGCTTACTTCATATTTTTGTTACAGCATAGTTTATAAATGGATATTATATGAATATCCATTTATAATATTATTATTATATTATTATAATATATTATTTCACATCTTCAAGTTGTATCCACAACCTCTAAAAATTTTGCTATTTTGTTTGATAAATGAAATTGACATGATTAAAGGGAATTCATTTGAATATGAATATATATATATATATATATATATATATATATCCATATATGTATCACAGCCTCTTATCTACAGGATTTGTTCCAATAACCCTGTGGTATCAAAGTCTATGGTTAAGTTCCTTATAAAAGTGGCTAATACTTTCACATAACTATGCAGCCCCTTGTATATTTTATATTGTCTCTAGGTCATTATAATAACTAATAAAATATAAATGCTATATAGATATTTGTCATTCTATACTACTTAGGGAATAATGACAAAGGAATAATTTTGTACATATCCAGGAGAGATTGCACATTTTTCTAGACTGTGATACACTACAGCTTTGCCAAGATTTTTTTCTCTATTGGGAGGGATGTTGCAAAGGTAGAGGGAGGGTAACAGGGAAGGAGGAGATGAGTTGGATTAGAGTGCATGAACCAAAACAAAGAAAAAATAAATAAAAAAAGGAAAAAGGGAAGAAGGAAAAGGAGGAAGAAAGGATATAGATGATGTATGGATGGTGTACATATATGCAGATTTATATTTATCATCTATATATCAATTTATAGTCTTTCAGATATTTAGATAATATATTTCACCATTCCCTTACAGACAAGTATTAAAGGAGTGAATAATATCTCTTACAAGTGAGTATATGCTTAAGTTGTTAAAGAAAATATTTTAGTGCTGTGCATCTTTTAGAGGCTGCTCATAACTATTGCTTACACAATTCCTTAATTAGATAAATGTTTAAAATATGGCCTTCTATGGTTATATTTACATACTTTTCCTTGGCAGATGTCAATAACTCAAAAACCTTGCCATCCTATAGAGCCAACTATACATAATTTGTTTTTAGAACCAATTTGCCAACATTTTCATAGAAAGTGCATCTCTTGGACAAGCCATAAAATGAGTTACAGTACAACAGCAGCAGGTCATGTTCTTGAAGAAAATACATGGCATCTTCAATGGTACTAAACAAAAGGAGATAGAAATTGTCTAATGCTAATATTCTATCATGGTAGAGTACTGTTATCATTTCAGACTTTCCATGAAATATAGCTCATTTTGGAATTATTCAAATATCTCATTACTTCAGTTATAACAGATAACTAATAGTACTTTGTATTTTGTAATTACTATTAAGATTTTTAAAACTTTATATCATAAATATGGTTTTCTAGATAGATAACGCTTGCCAAGTTAAATCAAAACCCCATAAACTATTTTAATAGCCCTATAACCCCCTAAAGAAATAGAAGCGGTCATTAAAAGTCTCCCAATTAATGTCAGATAGTTTTAGTGTAGAATTCTACAAGACCTTCAAAGAAGAGTTCATACCAACACTCCTCAAATTATTCCACAAAATAAAAACAGAAGAGACATTGTCAAACTCATTATATGAGGCCACAGTTACCCTGATACTTAAACCACACAAAAACCTAACAAAAAAAGAGAAGTTCAGACCAATCTCCCTTATGAACATTGATGCCAAATGCCCTATAAAATACTCACAAACTGAATCCAAGAACACATCAAAACAACATCCATTATGATCATCCCAAGGATACCGGGGTGGTTCAATACACAAAAACCAATAAACATAATCCACCATATAACCAAATTGAAAGAAAACAACCACATGATCATCTCATTAGATGCTAAAGTAGATTTTGACAAAATCCAACAATCATTCATGTTAAAAGGCTTAGAGAGATCAGGGATGCATAAACACAAAAAAGCCAAAATACAGCAAGCCAATAGCCAACATCAAATTAAATGGAGAAAAACTTAAAATATGTAATAAAAAATACAAATAGATCTATACTTATCACCCTAAACAAAACTCAAAACTCAAGTCTAAATGAATTAAAGACATCAACAAAAAAACTAGATACACTAAATCTAGTAGAAGATAAAGTGGGAAGTACAGGAGACAATTTCCTGAACAAAACATCAATGGCTCAAGTTCTAAGAACAAAAATTGATAAATATGACCTCATGAAACTGAAAACCTCCTATAAGGAAAAGGGCAGTTTCAATAGGACAAAACCACAGCCTACAAAATGGGAAAACATCTTTGCTAACCATATAACCAATGCAGGGTTAATATCTAAAATATATAAAGAACTAAGGATGTTAGACACCAACAAACTAAATAACCCAATTAAAAAATGAGGTATAGAGCTAAACAGAGAGTTCTCAAAGCAGTAATCTCAAATGGCATAGAACTTAAGGAAATCTTCAATGTAGTCAGGGTTTGTATTCCTGCACAAAATATCATGACCAAGAAGCAAGTTGGGGAAGAAACGTCTTATTCAGCTTACACATCCACATTGGAGTTCATCACCAAAGGAAGTCAGGAAAGGAACTCACACAGGATAGGAACCTGAATGCAGCAGCTGATGAAGAGGCCATGGAGGAATGTAGCTTACTGGCTTGCTTTCTCTGCCTTGCTCAGCTTGCTTTCTTATAGAAGCCAGGACCACCAGCCCAGGGATGGCACTGCCCACAATGGGCTGCGCCGTCCCCCCTTAATCACTAATTGAGAAAATGCCTTACCGTTGAATCTCATAGAGACATTTCCTCCACTGAAGCTACTGTCTCTGTGATAGCTCCAGCTTGTGTCAAGTTGACACACAAAACCAGCCAGTACACAAAGTGACCCTGAGATGCCACCTTACACCTATCAGAATTACTGGATCAAAAACTAAAGGGATAGTACATACTGACATGATATGGAACAAGGGGAATCCTCCTTAATTGCTGGTGGAAGTGCAAACTTGTACTACCACTCTGGAAATCAATCTGGCCGTTCTTCAGAAAATTGCAAATAGTTCTACTTGAAGATCCACCTATATCACTCCTGGCATATACCCAAAGGATGCTCCACTATACAAGGACACTTATTCTGCTATGTTCATAGTAGCTCTATTCATAATAGCAAGAAACTGGAAACAACCCAGATATCCTTCAAAAGAATTAATACAAAAAATATGATACATTTATACAATGGGATACTACTTAGCTATTCAAAACAAGGACATTGTGCGTTTTTGCAAGCAAATGGATGGAATCAGAAAACATCATCCTGAGTGAGGTATCCCAGATCCAAAAAGACATGCCTGGTATGTACTCACCTATAAGCGTATATTAGTCATAACATACAGGACACCCATGCTATATTCCACAGACTCAAAGAAGCTAAATAAAAATGAAGGCCTAAAGAGAGGATACTTGAATCTCACTTAGAAAATGGAATAAAATAGTAATAGGAGGCAGATGCGAAGAGGGAAAAGGGTGGGAAAAGGGATGGGGAAGGGAATGTGAGGTGCAGAATCAGGGGTAGGGAGAGATAAAAGAGAGGGCAAGAGGGCCAGAGCTCCAGAGGGCCAAAGGGCCAGGAAAATGAAAAGAAATTAGCAGCTGGCAGAGGTAGGAAACATCTCTAGAAAGTGCCAGAAACCTGGGATGGTGGAGGCTCCCAGGACTCTGCTGGGGTGATCTTATCTGAAACTCCTAGCTGTCAGGACATTGAACATGAACAGAGGTGCAGTTCAGTCTTCATGTGGTTTCCAAACAACTGCAGTGGGGACCAACCCTAAATCCATTGCCTGTCTGTATATCCTGTTCCCCTAACAAGACTGCCTTGTCTGGCCTCAGTGAGAGAAGATACACACAGCCCTGAACAGACATGGGAAGACAAAATGTTTGAGGTGAGTTCCAGGAGGGGCAGCAATTGGGATGTAGAGTGAATAAATAAGTAAATAAATTAAATAATAAATAAATAAATAACAAATGAAGTCACCTTCTAGAGATGATTTGAATTACAGATCACTGAGCTACTCAAGTTCTGGGGGAAGAGAAGAAAAGACCATTTATAGCCAAAACAGGAATGTATATAATCCATCTTACATGTCAGTATCTGATGTTGGTTTAGAAAGTCATGTCAAAATACCATTTCAGCTGGAATTTGTACATATCAATAGCTATAAAATGATTCAGTGTAGAATATCCAAGTTTCTAAGCTTCAGTAAATACAAAAAACCAAGAGTTGTTTATATATTAAACAACACAAGGATCATCCTTAAGTTTAATGTTCATTAAAATGCCATTGCATCTTAGATTTTAGAAGCAAAAACATTCATCAATAATCATGAAAGTGATTACTTCCTTCTTGTTAATTAAGACAATAATAATCACTCAAAAAATCTAATACCTAGAAATACAAAGACATAAAAATATGATTCTCAGCAGAAGTAAACTGTTTATGTCTGTATATGCAGTTAAATCAAGATCATTTATTATCAGATGAACACATAGTACTCTGGTCAAAGTGCATTGTTCTGTTGAGGTGGCAATATTTCTTGAAGCTATTATAGGAAAATGAATATTCTTGAGAGATGGCTTGAGATTTAAGCCATATACAACTGAAGCAATTCTTTGTGAACAGAGGTTCTTATTTAAAGGGACTTCTAACTACACTTTTGGCAGTTCACCACTCTTTGAAGAGTCACAAGAGAAAAACCACTGTAAGGAGGAATATAAGCTGAACTACGTATGAAAGAAAGGCCATGAAAAGACAAGGCAAAGTGGTGTATTACTAGAAAAAGAAATGTCAACATGCACAGATTTGCTACATGTGGAATTGATTTCCTCAGACCTTGGAAGTCTTGAGCTGCGTGCCAAATTTCAATCATATGTTATAGAAATGACTGACAATCAAAGTGACAGGTACAAGTCCTCAGAAAAGCTCAAATTGCAACCAGGACATCTATGTAAAAGCAGATATATCTTAATTGAGAGAGAGAGAGAGAGAAAGAGAGAGAGAGAGAGAGAGAGAGAGAGAGAGAGAGAGAGAGAGAG
>NW_022196903.1:7785872-7795430 GCF_008632895.1 Mastomys coucha
AGAGAGAGAGAGAGAGAGAGAGAGAGAGAGAGGGAGAGAAAGAGAGAGGAAGGAAGGGACAGACAGACAGAGATCCTAAAAGTGGAGGAGGCTGCATATGCCATTAGGTATATATCTAATAATTTGGGCATTCTTTGTCCAAAAGCACAAAATTCCCTGACTCATGCACTTGGGTCTGAATATCATACTATGGTTATATTTCAGACTCACTGAGCAAGTATCTAGTAAAATGTTGCCCTTGTTAGATCTACCACAGGAAGAAAATGTATAGCTCACCAAACACAATTTTTGGATCCTTTTAACAATTCAGGTTTCTATGTAAATTAATAAATTGGCTTTTGGGGTTTTATTCATTAATCTATCTTAGTTGCTTCTGTGTAACTCCCTCCCTGAGGCAGATTTGTCCTCAGTCAGATGACAAATAACATTTTTAAACCTGTCAGGCCAGTGCCAGACACCCAAGGAGGTGAATTCTCTATGGTAACCTCACCTAAGTACATGATTTTCCATCCGGGAAATCAATGACTCGTCACTTTATGTCCAATCTGTTCTTTTTTCTATCTCCTGTCTTATGGCTTTGACTAAGGACATATCTCTACACATGCTTTTGATGACACAGTTCCAAGATCATCATGATGAGGCAGAGCTACAAAGCACAGGTTGTAGATATTAAAGTTTCCAAGGTGAGAAGCTGAGACAGTCAACTGAAGAATTCCAGCCAGTTACCACTAGACACATGCTGACTCCTCAACATCATTATTACTAGTATTATTTTCTGGCATCAAAATTATAGGAGAATATGAAGTTACTCAAGTGCTCAGCTACTTTACAGAAAGATACACATTGCTTTCATGAGTAATTGAGAACCTTGCTAAGACCCTGGAATCCCTTTTATCCAAGCAACGTTATCGCTTGCAAAAACTTAGCCCAAACACTCATCCTTGGCAGATAAACCCTAGCATGATCTCACACATCTCTTTCTCTCTAATTTTTCCCCTCAAACCAAGTTGACATTTAGCCATCCATCTGAAGCAATCTGACTTGAGAAGATTTCATTACTAAAACAATCAACTTTGGTTTTTATGAGACAACTCTGTAAAATAAATAAATAGTTTGTGTTATCTCAGCAACCACTTTCCAGCACTTCCATAGGAATTGACATTCACAAAAGAACTATTCTTGTGGCTAAAGAGCACATATCCAAGTCTTCTCTGTAACTACATATAGCCAATTGGAACTATATCAAAGTAGTTTATTACTGTTTGATATTATCCCTAACTAGAGGATAACATGTCCCATGCAAAAATTCAAGTCTGAATGTTTTCAACTTTCAATTTTTAAAAGTATTAATCAGCCATCATGGGGAAGTTAACATACACATTTCTATCCATCTCAGAATCTTGGCTACATCACACTTAATGCATTTGAAAATTTAAAAAAAATTATAATTATTTATGTCAAGATGTCTAAATGTCTGAGTTTTTGCTACCTTTACGTTCAAGATAACAACAGGTTTGACTGACAGCAGTTCAGACACTGGCAAAAGACAGGAAATCCATTGGTCAAAGACAAATACTGTCTTGTTCATGGCACCACACAGAACATGAGCTAACCATTCACATCAGTTCTCCTTGATCTCACAGTTACAAAGACTATGTGCAACAAATGTTCATTACACAAAGGACTTGTGAGACACTAAAGTCAGGAACCCTTCACCCATCTTTTACAGTGACCTAAAAATGTACTTATTCTTTGCCTTAGAGTAAAGGGAGGTAGTATTTTTTTATGCTTTCTGCAGTCAAATACTTTGCTATAGAGAGACAACTATATCTGTATCTTTACAAGATGTTTAGTCAATAAAAAGAACTTGGAGGGAATAATGAGATACCAGAACAGGCTTGGTAGCACACTCACTTGAGAAATAGAGACAGGTGGATCATGAGTTCCAGCCTTGTCTGGTCTGAATCCCAGGATAGGTAGTTATATAGAGAAAACTCTGTCTCAAAAATAAATAAATTAATGATAATAATAACAAGCTACTTGTTCCTATGCTCTAAAATGCAACAAAAAGGCAAGGGATATGTGCAGAACTGATTCCTAAGGAGTAACAATGGGTCAGACCCAGACTACAGCATAGACTCTGTTAAAGAGAGAGAAAGACAGAGAGAGAGAGAGAGAGAGAGAGAGAGAGAGAGAGAGAGAGAGGGAAAGACTGGATTGAAGCAATGTCTATTCTTTTGCCACTTGATCCTTTGCCACTTTTCCCTATGCTCGAGGCAAAGATGCTGAATAGTATTAAGGAAATTTAATTCAAAAGCAAAACATTTTGTAGCCAAAATAGACAGTATTGAGTACCTTAGCAGTGAATTTTGGTTAAACGACGTTCAAGCCTACTGTGCAGCTACATGCTTTAAGGGGTAAACTCTTGATTTTTATGCTAAAAGTACTGTTCCTCGGAGAGCAGCCAAGGCATCAGAATTTGAAAGTAGTTCTGAAGAGAAGTCCTTAGAGGCAGAGCAGGCAATGAAATACACATTTATAACAAATTCCAGCACTCCAAGAAACAATCCACTTCAGAAGAGAGTTCTTGGTGAATTCTTT
Source organism: Mastomys coucha (assembly GCF_008632895.1). Lineage (NCBI taxonomy): Eukaryota > Metazoa > Chordata > Mammalia > Rodentia > Muridae > Mastomys > Mastomys coucha. The sequence continues at coordinate 7,788,474 of NW_022196903.1, forward strand.
CTTTTCTTCGATGTACTATTTCATTGCTTACCTTTTTCTTTTCTTCCTCTTCTTCTCGTCCAGGGTTGTATGCACACCCTGTATGAACTGGCAGCACTATATAAAAGATGTAGTTTGAAAGGACTTCATGTATAGTAACTCATTTACTACACCTAAAGGAGTCTCATGCACCATCTCTACCTTATAAAAAAGAATATTGAGACATTAAATTGGACATTGCATACTATCTTCTCCAAAGTCTCTGAGCTAGGAACTTTTGTAATCAAGACTTGGATTAAAATAATTCTTGGAATCAAGAAGATGAATCCAAAAGTCCATGTTTCTCATCATTTTTTATGACTGATCTATTCTAACACCATGTTTTGTGACTTCTGTATCTCCTAACATGACACCACAATGATATTAGAAACATAGAGGGGCCCTTATGGGTTGATGAAATTTTTTTGGTCAGTGTTTGTTTCTTAAAGTTGAGGCTGATATACACTGATCTTCATGTCTCCTTACATGGAAATCTTTCCAAGTTTTCTAACAAAGAGCCAATCCGTACTGAACGTCAATATCCCATTGACAGTGTAATTGTGAGCTAGGTGTCCATTCTTCTACTCACAAGCTTTCATTTCATTCCAGTTTGTTCCCACTAAAAATCTTTCAGTTAGAAACATATTCTAAATAAAGGAAATGCCACCATGATTGTCTGCTATGGGTTCTGTCCCAGGAACAATTCTGAATAACAAGCAAGTGTACCTATGTATTTTATGCAAGTCCAGAAGGCACTATGCTCTATATTTCAACAGCAGGCTATAAGATCATCCATCCCTGTCTCCATCGCCCCATTGGTGGTATCAATGTAATAGGCAGAAAGGGATATATCACCATTACTTAACTTCTATTTCCCACTTTAGATGTTTTGAAGACATTATTATTAGTCAATGTCAATTACTAAATCAATATTTTTGTAAATTATAATAGCACTTTTTTGGTTGATATTGAGGGTTCTGCTTACTATTTAAAGATCTCATTCTCATTACAGCCACTCCTTCTATCATTTTGTTACATTTTTTTTTAATTTAGCCTTCTACTAAACTTGTTGACATTTATATAAAAAACTTTTAACTTGTAAATGTATGGATATATTTTTCCTTTGCACTATAAACTCTGAATCTCTAGCAATTTTTTTCCATGCATTAACATTTATCTGAAGGAATTTATATTTGCTTTTAAAACTTTTTTTCCAGTGTTGTGATCATACCCAGAGCCTCATGTGCTCTCAGAAGCATTCTACATGAATGAAATACATACCTGACGCTTCCAGGATTTTGGTTGGTGGTAGTATTTTTTTTTTCTTTTGATTAGGTTTTCCTTGAAATCGGCTGTTTCTATTTACTCTTTAAGGGATGAAATCAGTTTCAATAGTATACACAGCAGAATTTTCTTCTGTACTAGGTTTATTCTCAGCTGCTGGTTTTCTTGTAGCAGCGGACTTCCTCTGCCCTGCCTTTTCTGCCCAAAAGGCTTTTTCAGTTTCTTGAAATCCACAGAATTCTTTTATTTTTTGCTCTCTGCTTGTCTCTTGCTAGCAGACACCTTCTCTGCCTCCTCCTGCCCCAATTTGTTAATTGTTGCTGCATCTATTTTCCTTATCTACATTTGGAATTTCTGGCAGGGAAAAGGATGGTGTTACTTTGCACACATAGTCTGTGGAACAGTTTAGCTTCTATAAGATTCTCAGCTTCTTCGGTGAATTCTTTTTTTATTATTATTAGATATTTCCTTTATTTACATGTCATATGATATCTCCTTTCCTAGTTTCCCTTCCATACAAAAGAAAAAAATAAGATAAAATACAAATACAAATAAATGGCAAAGAAAAAAACCTGTTCCCTCCCCCCTCCCATACTCCTGCTTACCAACCCACCCTCTCCCACTTCCAGGCCCAGGCAATCCCCTACACTGGGGCATAGAACCTTCACAGGACCAAGGGCCTCTCCGGCCATTGATGATCAACTTGGCCATCCTCTCCTACTTATGTTGCTGGAGCCATGGATCCCACCATGTGTACTCCTTGATTGGTGATTTAGTCCTTGTGAGCTCTGAGGGTACTAGTGAGTTCATATAGTTCTTTGTCCTAAAGGACTCCAAACCCTTCAGCTCCTTGGATCCTTTCTCTTGTTCCTTCATTGGGGACCCTGTACTCATTCCAATGGATGGCTGTGAGTCTCTACTTCTGTATTAGTCAGGTACTTTCAGAACCTCTCAGGAGGCAGCTATATCAGGCTCCTGTTAGCCAGCACATGCTGGCATCCACAATAGTGTCTGGATTTGATGGTTGAATATGGGAAGGATTCCCAGGTGGAGCAGTCTCTGGATTGTCCTTCCTTCAGTCTCTGCTCCATAGTTAGTCTCTGCAACTCCTTCCATGAGTATTTTGTTCCCCCTTTTAAGAAGGAATGAAGTATCCACACTTTGCTCTTCCTTCTTCTTGAGTTTCTTGTAGTTGATAGATGGTACTTTGTGTATTCTCGATTTTCTGGGCTAATATCCACTTATCAGAGAGTGCATACCATGTGTGTTCTTTTGTGATTGGGTTACCTCACTCAGGATGATATTCTCCAGATCCATCCATTTCCCCATGAATTTCATAAATTCATTGTTTTTAATAGCTGCGTAGTACTCCATTGTGTAGATGTACCACATTTTCTATATTGATTCCTCTGTTGAGGGACATCTGGATTGTTTCCAGTTTCTGGCTATTATAAATAAGGCTGCTACAAACATAATGGAGCATATGTCCTTATTACATGTTGGAGTATCTTCTGGATATAAGCCCAGAAGTGGTATAGCTGGGTCCTCTGGTAGTACTATGTCCAATTTCCGGAGGAACAGCCAAACTGATTTCCAGAGTGGTTGTACCAGCTTGTAATGCCACCAGCAATGAAGGAGTTTTCCTCTTTCTCCACAACCTCTCAGCCAGGTGATCGTCATGTAGCTCTCAGCTACATCTCCAGCACATGTCTGGCTCTATACCACCATGTTTTATACCATGATCATAATGTACTAAACCTCTGAAACTATAAGAAAGCCTGAATTAAATGTTTTTGTTAATAGGAGTTTCCACAGTCATGGTGTGTCTCTTTACAGCAATAGAACATTGACTAAGACACTAGGGATGTTTCTGGAGGCCTTGATAATACTATGGCTTCACTGTGGATGGCACAGTCTCTCATTTTGCCCAAGTTAGCTCTTATTTGCAGAGACACATAGATCTTTTATAAGTCATCCCAGGCCTTGCATTTCTTAAGCAATAGAACAGCCTCCTTGGTCTTGCAACCTTCAACCACATCTCTAATCCCAAAAGGCAGTTCAGAGACCTCCTCTATATGATGACCTTTTAGGCATCACTGAAGCTGGGAAGGCTGAGAAAACTAAGGCAGAGGAAAGGGCATATTCCTACTGGGTTGTGTTAACTCTATCAACAAAGGAAGGTTTTGATTGGTGCAACCTTGAGGCATCCCTAACACATATTTCCAGGACACCTAGAAGAGTGGGTCCCACCACCTAGAACTCTGAAAATTGGAGCCAGAACTCTCTAATACACCACAACTCAGCACTGGGCTGATGACCAACTAATTCACTGATAGCACACAGCTGTCTGTTGGTTTTCGAAAGTTGTTTTGAACAAAAATCATGATATCTTTCCTTGAACACAACTAGCAAAGAGACTTGGTTTTTTTGCTAGACAACTCATTTCCAGAGTACATTGATAGGAGAGGAACATACACACATTTTTAATTTTTAAATTTGTATTTTAAACTACCTGAAGCTTTTTTCTTTATCGACATTTTTCTATATTTAGCTTTTCCTGGTCCACAACTCCTTTCAGGCCCCACCATTTCCCTACCCATCCAACCCCAGGCCCTTTCATTCTCTTAAAAAATAAAAATAAAAAAATAAAAAAACAAGTAAGCAAACAAAGAAACAAAACCATTCTGCAACTACCAAAGGAGAAATGGGAACACCAGTGCTAGCTACAAACTCTTCCATCTACAAGAAAAACCTGCCTGCAAGATGTGCTATGACAACAGGAGCACAAAGACACAGGAGTAACCAACCAATATCTGACTGGATTTAAGCCTCATTCCATGAAATGAAACCCATAACCAGCACTGCTCATGTGTCCAAGAACTTGAGACTAAGTAGTCCTAAGACCAGATGGGCTAGGGCCCTAAGGAATGTTGAGAAAAGATTGTAGGAGAATGAAGGACACTGAGAAAACCAAGCTATCTAAACACAGAGCTAAAATACATATGGGCTCATCTAGAGACATCAACTGCATGTCCACGGCCTCCTGAATGGGTCTGTGAAGAAAGGAAAGCCCAGCCCTGAGAGAAGTGAGCAGAAACCCTCATCCTTAACCCAGAAAACTATCTCCAATGGGTAACCACTCACAGATGAAAAATTCTTTCCAGCAAAGTTTCACTGGGGATACAAGCCACTCTTAATGGCAGGCCTCCTGCCCAGCAGTGGATGGCCAACACAAAACAAACTCAGTCGCATGTTTGGAGATTCTTTGTCTCATAATGTTTTGTCAGGACTTTTTTTATAAGTCTTACAGGTCCTTAGAATACACATTATGCATTTTGGAGGATTCCAGTGTGTTCAAACATGTGTCCTTCTGTCTTTATGTGCTTCTGTAACATGTATTTCCGTCCATCTATTTGTATTTCTTTCCTGTGCTCTTTCTTTGACTGTTTTAGATCTGTTTGTTTTATTTGTGCGATTCCAATTTGGTTGGTTTTGTTTTATCTTATTTTATTTTAGATACCTTTTTTTCCCCTAAGGAGAGGCAGAAAGTATGTGAATTCAAATGGGAGAGAAAGTGAGGAGTATGTTGAAGGAGATGGGTAAGGGGGAAATCATAAAAAGAATATAGCTATCTCCTGAGAGGCTCTGACAGTACCTGACTAACACAGATGTAGAGGCTCACAGCCATCCATTGAACTTCAGGGTCCCCAATGAAGGAGTTAGAAAAAGGACCAAAGGAGCTGAAGGTTTGCAGCCCCTTAGGATGAACAACAATATGAACTAACTAGTACCCTCAGAGCTCCCAGGGACTCAACCACCAACTAAGGGCTATACATGGTGGGACTAATTGTTCTGGCAGCATGTGTATAGTAGAGGATTACAAAGTTGATCATCATTGGGAGGAGAGGCCCTTGGCCCTGTGAAGGTTCTGTGCCCCAGTGTAGGGAAATGCCAGGGCCAATAAGTGGGAAAGGGTGGGGTAGCAAGTGTGGGGAGCAGGGAGGTAACAAGGGTTTGTTCTTGTTGTTTTTGTTTGTTTATTTGTTTGTTTTTTGGAGGGACAAACTGGGAAAGGAGAAATCATATGACATGTAAATAAAGAAAATATCTAATAAAAAGAAAAAAATTTTAAAAAAAGAATATACCATGTAAAAAATCTATTTTTATAAACAAAAAATAGAGCAGGGAAACAGAACTGATTTTTTTCACATGGATAGCAATTGTGTTAGAATACTTGGTTTAGCAACCTTTCATTTCCTTATTAAATTATGCATTAAACTCTTTTAGTTGTAATTTTAAGATATATATTTATGATAAGCATTGTACCTCATTGGTATATTTTTATCTGCTTACACTAAATGCTGGAGTGATTAACAATTGTCAGAAATCTGCATGAGAAGGGAAAACAAATGCGTGGTCATTTATATGAATTAATGAAAATAAAAAATGAAAAAAAGAAAATAGTGGTAAAAATAATATACAAAATCAGATAGACTGTACCTCAAAATGAGAAATATACCTGATGTTGTATAACTATTTGTTGCCTTTCAAATTTTTCTGCTGTTATTAGTTCATAAAACCACCTGCACGGAGCTCTATATTTTATAATATCAATTATCAAGAAAAACATTTTCAAAAGAACATGGTTTTCCTGATATATTGATTACTTTTATATAAATTTGATAAAATTATATAAAATTATATTTGATATATGTACAATAATTAATTTTATTAATATATTTTATATATCAAGAAATATGTTATACAATTGTATATTTCTTTTTTACTCACTTTGCATCCCACTACCCTCTCTACTCACTCCTTTCCCACAATCCTTCCTCCCGTATCCCCTCCCCTTCTCCTCTGAAGAGGTGGGTGCCCCCTCTGGATATCCCCAAACCTAGCATATCAAATCCCTGCAGGGCTAGGCACATCCTCGCTTCCTGAGGCAAGACAAGGGCAGCCCAGGTAGAAAAGCATATCTCACAGACAGTCAACAGCTTTTTAGACAGCCTGTACTCCAATTGTTCAGGACCCATATTAAGACCAAGCTATATCTGCTACATGTGTGCATGTGTGGCAGGCCTAGGTCCAGCCTGTGTATGTTTTTTAGTTGATGGTTCAGTCTCTGAGAGCCCCAAGTAATCATATTACTTGATTTTGTTGGTCTATCTGAGAAGTTCCAATCCCCTTTGGGCCCACAATACTTCCCCCTATTCTTCCATAAGAGTCCTCAAGCTCCATCCACTGTTTGGCTGTGGGTATTTGCATTTTTCTGGGTTGGTAGGTAGAGCCTCTCAGAGGACAGCCATGCAAGGCTCCTGTCTGCAAGCATAACAGAGTATCATGAGTAGAGTCAGGGATTGTGACACTTGCCCATAAGATGGGTTTCCAGTTATTGGTTGGCCATTCCCTCACTCTCTGCTCCATCTCCCTCACTCTGCTGGGGTTACTGCCTGGTTACAAGAGGTAGCCTCTTCAGATTCCATATCTCCCAGTGGTTCGTGTCACAGCTAAGGTCACCCTTATGTATTCTTAAGCACCTCCCTTATCCCAGGACTCTGTCACATCATGGAGATATCTCCCAGCTCTTTACCCCCATCAATTTCAGATTTCCATTCATTCTCATGTCTATCTGTACATGTATATATATAT